>NC_141879.1:683706201-684013809 GCF_056163025.1 Triticum urartu
TATGCCACTTAGTGATTTTCTCAAGGAACGACTTGCTAGGGCTAGAGAGATTGAAAATATTGAATCTGATTATGATGATGAAAGTGATGATGAAGAATCACTTGTTATTCCCGAGGGTTATTTATTTGATCAAGAAGCTTCTTTAGCTATTTTAGCTTGCAAAGATAGATATGAACTCACAAGGTTATTAGCTAAATGGAATAAGCAATCTCTAAATGCTAGGATGAAACCTGACCCTGCTTTTGCTACTTCACCTATCTTTGTTACTGATAAGGATTATGAATTCTCTGTTGATCCTGATATAATTACTTTAGTTGAATCTGATCCTTTTCATGGCTATGAATCTGAAATTGTTGTGGCACATCTTACTAAATTAAATGATATAGCCACCCTGTTCACTAATGATGAGAGATCTCGCTACTTTTATATCCTTAAAATATTTCCGTTCTCATTAAAGGGTGATGCTAAGATATGGTTTAATTCTCTTGATCCTGGTTGTGTGCGTAGTCCCCAGGATATGATTTACTACTTCTCTGCTAAATATTTCCCTGCTCATAAGAAACAAGCTGCTTTAAAGGAAATATACAACTTTGTGCAAATTAAAGAAGAGAGTCTCCCACAAGCTTGGGGGAGGCTTCTCAAGTTACTTAATGATTTGCCTGATCATCCTCTTAAGAAAAATGAAATACTTGATATCTTTTATAATGGAATAACCGATGCTTCCAGAGATTATCTGGATAGTTGTGCTGGTTCTCTTTTCGGGGAAAGAACACCGGATGAAGCTGAAATCTTATTGAATAATATGTTGACAAATGAAAATAATTGGGCACCTCCTGAGCCAGCTCCTGCTCCAATTAATGATCTTATTCCTAAACCAACTCCGAAGAAGAGAGGTGTTCTATTTCTCAGTCCCGAAGATATGCAAGAGGCAAAGAAATCTATGAAAGAAAAAGGTATTAAAGCTGAAGATGTTAAGAATTTACCTCATATTGAAGGAATACATGGTCTTAATTTACCGCCTATTGAAGAAACATATGATCTTAATCCTTTATTTATTGAAGAACCTCCAGACCTCGATAACCCGACACAGGTAGTAAACGTAAATTCTCTCTATAGATATGATAAAGCTGAAATCCCTCCTGCTAAAATTACTAGTCAATGCTTGGATGAGTTTGATAATTTTATGTTTAAGCAAGAAGACTTTAATGCTTATTTTGGTAGACAATTAAAATACAGTTCAAATATGCTTGGACACTTGGGTGATTATATGGCTAATATTAGAGGTGAACTTAAACTTGTTAGCAAACATGCTTCTATGGTTACCACTCAAGTAGAACAAGTACTTAAAGCTCAAAAGGAATTGCTCAATGAGATGATTAGTAAGAAAAATGATTATGCTGTTAAAGTGGCTACTAGAACTGGTAGAATGACTCAGGAACCTTTGTATCCTGAAGGCCACCCTAAGAGAATTGAGTAAGATTCTCAGAGAAATAATATTGATGCACCTAGTTCTTCTAAAAAGAACAAAAAGAAAAATGACAGAACTGTGCAAACTTCTAGTGAACCTATTGCTGAACCACCCGGTAATCCAAATGATATCTCTATGTCTGATGCTGAAACACAATCTGGCAATGAACAAAAACCTAATGAAAATGTTAATGATGATGTTCATAATGATGCTCAACCTAGTAATGATAATGATATAGAAATTGAACCTGCTGTTGATCTTGATAACCCACAAGCAAAGAATCAACGTTATGATAAGAAAGACTTTGTTGCTAGGAAACATGGTAAAGAAAGAGAGCCTTGGGTTCAGAAACCCATGCCTTTTCCTCCCAAACCATCCAAGAAAAAGGATGATGAGGATTTTGAGCGCTTTGCTGAAATGATTAGACCTATCTTTTTGTGTATGCGATTGACTGATATGCTCAAAATGAATCCTTATGCTAAGTACATGAAAGATATTGTTACAAATAAAATAAAGATACCAGAAGATGAAATTTCCACCATGCTTGCTAATTATACTTTTAAGGGTGGAATACCAAAGAAACTTGGAGATCCATGAGTACCCACTATACCATGCTCCATTAAAAGAAATTATGTTAAAACTGCTTTATGTGATCTTGGAGCCGGTGTTAGTGTTATGCCGCTCTCTTTATATCATAGACTTGATTTGAATAAGTTGACACCTACTAAAATATCTTTAAAAATGGCTGATAAATCAACTGCTATACCCGTCGGTATTTGTGAGGATGTGCCTGTTGTAGTTGCAAATGTTACTATTTTAACAGACTTTCTTATTCTTGATATTCCCGAGGATGATAGTATGTCTATTATTCTTGGAAGACCCTTTTTGAATACTGCAGGGGCTGATATTGATTGCACTAAAGGCAATGTCACTTTTCATGTTAATGGTAATGAGCATACGGTACACTTTCCGAGGAAACAACCTCAAGTTCATAGTATCAACTCTATTGGAAAAATTCCATCGATTATATTTGGAGGTTTTGAATTTCCTCTTCCTACTATCAAGAAGAAATATGATATTCTTATTATTGGGGATGTGCATATCCCCGTTGAGGTAACCTAGTGTTATTCAAAATTTCTCCGGTTTCATGTTAATCGGAATGAGTTTGTTAACAAGACTTGATCAACCTTGTTAGTGGATTCCTTTTGATGAGCATGAGATGGATGAAACTAGAAGCACAACCTTCTATACCCTCTCTATACTTTCTGTTATTTAGTTTAAATAAAGTAAAAATAAAATATTTATCTGTCCGTTATCTGATTATCCGTGCAATATAAAAATACCTCGAAAATAAAAGTTCTCCAAATGCCCTGAAAATTAAATATGATTTTTTCTAGAATATTTGAGGATTTATGGAACAGAGAACACACCAGCAGGGCCAACCACCTTGCCACGAGGGTGGAGGGCGCCCCCCTGCCTCGTGGGCCCACGTTGGCCCTCCTCCACTTATCCTTTCACCATACACTTCATCTTCCTCCCCCAAACACGAATAACCAGCTCAAACCCGAGTCCAAGCTCGTTTTGCTGCCATTTTTGATCTCCTTGCTCAAAGCACCTCTCACAAAACTGCTTGGGGAGATTGTTCCTCGGTATGTGACTCCTCCATTGGTCCAATTAGTTTTTGTTCTAGTGCTTTATTCATTGCAAATTTTTGCTGCTTAGGTGACCTTGTTCTTGAGCTTGCATGTCAAATTTATATGGTCAAAAGTAGTTTTGATGCATGATATAGGCCCTAGGCACTTGTAGGAGTAGTTGCTATCAATATTATTGAGTTTGGTTTACTTTTATTTTGAAGTTACTAAAAATTTCAGATTTTTTCAGAAAATGATGAGGAGACTTTTGAGGGGCTCATCAGGCCAAAGCTCGAAGGAGAAGGCACCGAAGCCTAAGTATAATTTGCCTCGCACCGTGGAGGTTTGGGCGTGTGAATGGCCTTCCGAGGATTTCTTAAGAGCAACCGGGATTTATGAAGATTTTCATGAGCTGGCTCATACTGCAGGCCTTATCGCTTTTCTCCACGACCAATGCGATCAGTATCTCTTGCTCACAAATACCTTTGTGCAAAAATTTCATTTTCATTCTAAGAACTCACCACCTACGATGGAATTTCATTTATATGATGAGCATAAGGAGATGTCACTTTATGATTTTTGTCGGATTTGTTTAGTCCCTTTTGGGGGCAAGACATAAGAACCACATCGTGATGATGTGGAGGGATTTATTGACACTATCACTGTAGGGGAAACAAGGAAGGTTTCCGATGCACGAATCACTAGCATACATTTTCATGTTTTACGCTACTTTGCATTATTTGCTAGTCGTTGCTTAATTGGTCGTGGAAACTGTGGAAACCTGAGTATCCCTGATATTATTATTTTGCACCACGGCTTATACGGTGATAACTCTTTTAGTATGGGCGGCATTATTGCTAGACGGTTAAGTATGAACCGTACTAAGGGTCCCATCTTTGGAGGCATCTATGCTACACGCCTAGCTGCACATTTTAACATACCTATTAGGCATGCTGAGAAGGAAGAAAAAATGCTGCCTCGTGTTTATCTAGATTATAAAAGTATGGTGACACATGATTTTATTATTAAGAATAGGGCAGGAGAGCTTAAATATCAATTGTTCTTTAATAAACATCATCCTGAGACTATTACCTTGCCTGCTCCTTCTTTGTTTGATTTTACTATAGGCACGTACCTTGTTCCGTTGACGGCTATTCACGCCTACGGGAATCCTGCACCAGCCGAGGAACCAGAACCGGAACCATAATTTGATCCTTCACGACAGTCTAACTATCAGTGGGATCCGGAGATGATTGCCAGCCAGTGACAATCGGAGCCTTCTTCTTCCTCATCACAGTACGATCCCAACAACTATTATTAGGGATATCAGCCAGGCCAGCCGTGGCCATAAACCAACTTAGGCCAAAAGCCTAAGCTTGGGGGAGTACGTATTTCTCACCGACATTACATTTATGTTCACACACACTCATTGCTAGATGTCGGTGCTCATACTTTTTCATTGTGTCATCCATGCTAGTTTATTTCCTTTTATGCTTTCTTCTTGTGTGTTTGATAAACCTTAAGAAAAAACCAAAAAACTGTAGTAGTTTACTTTTCTTGCTGTAGTAATAATTAAAAAGAAAACCCAAAAATATTTCCCGTTTTTCTTTTGCTTGTTGGGAGCTTTCCCGTGTAAATAGTTTTATTTCTTTTCTTTTATTTGAGGGTCAGTAGGAGAAGACCGTGATTAAATTGTTGAAGTGGCTCTTATATGCTTTATTGTTGATTTAACCAAGAGCCCATATTGCTTTGTCTTCTCCTGTTTATTGAATGCTCGCATATTCCAGCTTAGTCCAATGCACTTGCACTCTTATTATTATTCACATCGTTCGGTCGTGCAAGTGAAAGGAAATTATGATGATATATGATGGACTGACTGAGATGAGAAAAGCTGGTACGGACTCGACCTCTTTTGTTTTTGTAAATATGATGAGTTCATCATTCTTGATTCAGCCTGTTATGAATAAACATATTTGCAATGACAATTAGAGATCATAGTTGCTTGTGCCATGCTTGATTAGCTATGAGTTATAATGGTTTACCTTGCGTGCCAACATGCTATTGAGATGGTTATGATGTGGTATGATGGGGTGGTATCCTCCTTTGAATGATTTAAGTGACTTGACTTGGCGCATGTTCACGCATGTAGTTGAAACAAATCAACATAGCCTTCATGATATTTATGTTCATGGTGGATTATATCCTACTCATGCTTGCATCCAATGTTTATTAATTTTAATGCATGTACATGGCTGTTGTCGCTCTCTAGTTGGTCGCTTCCCAGTCTTTTGCTAGCCTTCACCTGTACTAAGAGGGAATACTGCTTGTGCATCCAATCCCTTAAACCCCAAAGTTAGTCTAGATGAGTCCACTATACCTTCCTATATGCAGTATCTACCTGCCGTTCCAAGTAAATTTGTATGTGCCAAACTCTAAACTTTCAAATAATCATCCTGTTTTGTATGCTCGAATAGCTCATGTATCAACTAGGGCTATCTGTATCTTCCATGCTAGACGGGTTATTCTCAAGAGGAGTGGACTCCGCTCCTCACTCACGAGAAAATAGCTAGTCACCGGGATGCCTAGTCCCATGCTTTATGCAAACTAAATCAAAATAATTGCAAAACAAAACTCCCCCTGGGACTGTTGTTAGTTGGAGGCACTCGTTGTTTCGAGCAAGCCATGGATTGATGTTTGTTGGTGGAGGGGGGGGTATAAACTTTACCATTCTGTTTGGGAACCGCCTATAATGTGTGTAGCATGGAAGATATCGCCATCTCTTGGTTGTTATGTTGACAATAAAAGTATAACGCTCAAAATATTATTCACCTCTATGTCAAAACCGAGCTCTGGCACCTCTACAAATCCCTGCTTCCCTCTGCGAAGGGCCTATCTATTTACTTTTATGCTGAGTCATCATCCTCTTATTAAAAAGCACCAGTTGGAGAGCACCACTGTCATTTGCATTCATTACTGTTAATTTATATTGGGTGTGACTATGATTGGATCTCTTTTACCATGAATTACAATGTCTAGTCAGTCCTTGATCTTTAAAGGTGCTCTGCATTTATGTTTTGCGGTCTCAGAAAGGGCTAGCGAGATACCATCTTGTTATATCATATTATGATTGTTTTGAGAAAGTGTTGTCATCCGAGATTTATTATTATGGCTTGCTAGTTGATTATGCTATTGATATGGGTAATCATGAGACCTGAGAATTATTGCAAATATAGTTAGTTATAATCTTTGTTGAAAACTTGAATGCTAGCTTGACATATTTACAACAACAAGAGCAAACAGAGTTTGTAAAAGTTTTTCTTTATTTCTTTCAGTTTGTCAACTGAATTGCTTGAGGACAAGCAAGGGTTTAAGATTGGGGGAGTTGATACATCTCCATCGTATCTACTTTTCCAAACACTTTTGCCCTTGTTTTGAACTCTAACTTGTATGATTTGAATGGAACTAACCCGGACTGACGCTGTTTTCAGCAGAACTGCCATGATGTTGTTTTATGTGCAGAAAACAAAAGTTCTCGGAATGACCTGAAACTCCATGGAATATCTTACAATAAATAATAATAAATCCTTTCCAAAGATGAATACCAGGGGGCCCATACCCTATTCACGAGGGTGGGGGGCGCCCCCCTAGGGCGCTCCCCCTACCTCGTGGCCCCCCTGGAGACCTCCCGACTCCAACTCCAACTCTATATATCTACTTTTGGGGAGAAACAAATAGGAGAGAATATTTCATCACGTTTTACGATACGGAGCCGCCGCCAAGCCCTAAAACTTCTCGGGAGGGCTGATCTGGAGTCCGTTCAGGGCTCCGGAGAAGGGGATTCGTCGCCGTCGTCATCATCAACCATCCTCCATCACCAATTTCACGATGCTCACCGCCGTGCGTGAGTAATTCCATCGTAGGCTTGCTGGACGGTGATGGGTTGGATGAGATTTATCATGTAATCAAGTTAGTTTTGTTAGGGTTTGATCCCTAGTATCCACTATGTTCTGAGATTGATGTTGCTATGACTTTGCTATGCTTAATGCTTGTCACTAGGGCCCGAGTGCCATGATTTCAGATCTGAACCTATTATGTTTTCATCAATATATGAGTGTTCTTGATCCTATCTTGCAAGTCTATAGTCACCTATTATGTGTTATGATCCGTTAACCCCGAAGTGACAATAATCGGGATACTTACCGGTGATGACCGTAGTTTGAGGAGTTCATGTATTCACTATGTGCTAATGCTTTGTTCCGGTTCTCTATTAAAAGGAGGCCTTAATATCCCTTAGTTTCCATTAGGACCCCGCTGCCACGGGAGGGTAGGACAAAAGATGTCATGCAAGTTCTTTTCCATAAGCATGTATGACTATATTCGGAATACATGCCTACATTTTGATGAATTGGAGCTAGTTCCGTGTCACCCTATGTGATGACTGTTACATGATGAACCACATCCGGCATAATTATCCATCACTGATCCGATACCTACGAGTTTTCCATATATTGGTTTACGCTTAGTTACTTTACCGTTGCTATTGTTACAATCACTACAAAATGCCAAAAACATTACTTTGCTTTCGTTACTCTTTTGTTACCGTTACCACCACTATCATATTACTTTGCTACTAAACACTTTGCTGCAGATACTAAGTTTCCAGGTGTGGTTGAATTGACAACTCAGCTGCTAATACTTGAGAATATTCTTTGGCTCCCCTTGTGTCGAATCAATAAATTTGGGTTGAATACTCTACCCTCGAAAGCTGTTGCGATCCCCTATACTTGTGGGTTATCAGTATTCTATTTGGACTTCACGGAACAAATAGACACATGATGAGGAAGGGTACAACCCAATACAGACGATTAAATGGGCCCGAGATGATCTAGCTCTTTTGGAGCTTCCGAAGGACCATCGCTAACTGCGTAATAGCCAAGGGTGAATTCCACCAACTCCGGGCTGGATCAAAATCAACACGGACGGGGCGATTGACATCCAAGCTCGAACTGGAGGTGCAGGGGGGGGGGGTGGAGCGATCACATCTCTCCTTCATGGGTGCTTGGAGTAAACCTCTCCCCGGTGTTACAGATCCCTTCATTGCTGAAGTTTTGGCCATGCGAGAAGGTGTTATATTTGCTCAGTTGAGGGGCTACTCGTGTGTGGTAATGGAGGTTGATTGCCTAGAGGTCGTGAATCTCTCGAACTCGCATCACAATCACAGGTCGATTGTGATGCCTATCTTCGATGAAATCAAGGGAAGAGCCATGGAGTTTGCTTCTTTTTCGGTTCGGCACGTCAATAGGGAAGCCAATGCCAGGGCTGATTTATGTGCTAAACATGCTACTACTTTATTAGTTTCTGATTGTTGGTTGGAGGCTTCTCCCTCCTTCATAGCTGCAAGCCTTATGGCTGATTGTAATAGAATTTCCATTATGCAATAAAGATCCCTATTTCTCATCAAAATAAAAAATAAAATAGCCAATAATCTCTCCTACTTAAACAAGAATAGCGTTTTCGACGCTCCTTCCTTGGCCTGACATCCTTTATCTGATTGCTTGGGACAAACATATCCATGAAGATGTAATTTTCGTCATGGAAGAGTGCACATCTATGACAAAAAACCAAAATTTGTCACTGATGTACATTTTTTTTATGATCGTCATCTATGTACATCTATGAGGCACCTACTAGCACAGTCTGATTTTTTTTGTCACCAAGTGGCGCACAACCCCCTGTTTTTCCCTTTTCCATTTTTTTCTTATTTTTTATAAATTAGTGATTTCTTTCTCAAATCCATGATTTTTTTGAAATATGTGATCATTTTTCAAATTGGTGATTTTTTCAATTTCATGTACATTTTCAAATCCATGAACCTTTTCAAATTCACCAACAATATTGAAATTTATGAACATTTTTCAAGTTCGCAAGCATTTTTTAAATCCATGTAATTCCTTTCAAATTTCTGAACGTTTTTCAATATCTGTGAACCTTTACAAATTCATATTTTTTGTGAAATTTTTTCAGTTTGAAGATTTTTTTCAAATTGTCAATTTTTTTCCAACTTTTGTAAGGTATTTTGAAGTGAGAAGCTGGTGTTGAGAAATGACATCTTTCAGAATTATGATTTTTAAAATTAAAACGATCGACCGGTCAATCGGCCACTGGTCAAGGAGTTGTGCTTCTTGGCGCACAAGGCGCCGAGGAGGAGCTCCCCGGAAAAGAAAAACAACTTTTTTTTAGGGGTGGAAAAGGAAATAACTTTTTTTGAGCAAAAAAACTACTATTTTTGAGACAAGAAAAAACAAACTGGTAGAACCCCCCTGACACGGGCCTTGTCCAGCGGGCTCCCTCATGGCCCCTATTTAACAACGTTGGCCGTGGCGGCCTGGCCCAAAGGCCGAACCCTCGCCTCTGTCGCCAAACCCTCGCCTCCTGATCCCGTACCCTGCCAGCAGAGGTTCAGGCACGGCGTCCGTCCACCTCGTGACGGTTCTAGTGTCTTCAGGTTACCGAGACTAGTGTTCCGGCAAGGTCCGGCGGCGGATTTCAATCCCGTTTCTGAATCTCAGCGATCTCCGTCTAGTGTGTTGGAAAATCGCCAATCTCCATCTCAATTTCTCACCTGTCCCGATCCAGAAACCACCCTTCCCCGAGCCACCTTGAATCGAATAGGTAGACCACTGAAACAGAGCAAGTTCTAGCCAGCCATAATTCCCAAATCCAACACCAAATCCGCCCCTTCTCGCGTCCACACCAAATCTTTCTCTTCTCAAACCTTTTTCTCAGGATTTTTTGTACAGCTAGAACTCACAATCCAGTCAAACCCTAGGCGGGAGGCGGGGAGGAGCAGGCAGCGGTGGTCTCCTATTGCGGCCCTGCAGGGCGGCACCCAGCGGCGGCGTAGGCGGCAGCCTCCACCCATCTAACAAGTCCACACAGGCAATGGAGGGAGTAGAGAGGAAGCTCCATTCCCTTAAACTCTCAGAAGCAGAGAAGAAGGGAATCAAGCTAGGAAGAAGGAATGCAAACCATACGGGAATAGAGAAAATGCAAGCAGTCGGCAAGGTGATGTCTGATAGGCCAGCGAGGGTGGATGCGCTGGTCAGTACTTTGGGAAGGATTTGGGGTTCGTTCAAGGGGATCGAGTGTAAAGATCTTGGTATGAACCGGTTCCTGTTCACCTTCCGAGAGATAACAAGGAGAGATAAAGCTTTGAATAATGGGCCCTGGATGTTCAACAAAAGCTTGCTGGTGATGGAGAAATTCAACCCGGCCAAGGCCCTGGATGAATACGAATTCAGGTACATACCAATATGGGTTAGAGTTTATCATATTGCTATGGGGTGGATGAGTAGAGAATCTGGTGAAGAAATAGGAAAAGAAATAGGCGAAGTACTCGACGTAGATGTCGATGATTGCGGCATGGCCATGGGGGAGTACATGAGAATCAAAGTTCGACTAGACATCAGGAAACCACTGATGAGGGGAATCACGATTTTTGAGGATGATGACGAAGAAGGTGAGGAGGAGGGAAATGACAATATAATTGAAGATGTGCAAGAAGAGAATGAAAAGGAGGGGAAAAAGAAGGGACGTGCGGTTGTTTTTAAGTACGAACACCTACCCGACTTTTGCTACATTTGTGGCATAATTGGCCATAATGACAGAGCTTGCCCAAGTAAACAAAAACTGGGAGCAAAGCAGGAATTTGGGCCTTGGTTGAAGGCTGTTGTGTGGAGAAAATCACCCAGCGATGAAGATAGAGGCAGAGGCTCTCAAGAAAAAGTAGGCTTTTGGAACAGCAACAGCGGAGGAAGCAAAGGAAGTGATGCCACGTCCTGGAGGAAAGACGCCTCTGGAAACAATGAACCAGCAGCCCCCCGAAGCAGTGAAGAGAAAGAAGCTATGAGCCTTATGAGAATACAGGGGGCAGAACAGAAAGTTTGTGCGGAAGGAAAAAAGCCGAGTTCTGATGAAGAGCTAGGGGGCAAAAATAATATTCAGAATAAGGAGAAACCGGATGAATATCTACTGAAAGAATTAAATGCAAGCAAGGCCGACGAGGAGACATCTGGGACACATGAGAGGAAAACGGAGGCAGAAGAAATCAGTGAGCAAACTTCAGGAAAGGAGATAGATGGGCTGATGAAGGAAGGAGAAGTCAAGGTGCACAAAAATAAAGGAAAGGGTGGCACATTCAAACGCTTACAACGCACCAAAACATCTCAAACTAGTAGTGTGAGAGAGCCAGACCCAAAGAGGAGAGGAGCTATTGCCATGGAGATTGAAGAAGAAGCGGACAATGCAAAGAAAGCAAGGATGATAGTGGATAGTGAAGGAGGAAAGGAAATACAAGTGAATAATTCATTGGCGAGCTCCGAAAATTGCCTAGGAACAAAAAATGCAGTTGTAGAACACAAATTTGACATGAAAGCGGGGCTGAAAGATCAGTCCCGCGGGACAAAATGAGAATAACAACATGGAACTGTCGGGGCTTGGGGAATGGCCCGGCAGTTCGTGGCCTTCTGGATCTCCAGAAGCAGGTGGACCCCGACATCCTCTTTCTCTCGGAGACAAAATTGGATGGAAGGAGGATGGAAAGATTCAAATGGATACTTGGCATGAGTAATATGGTGATTAGGGATTGTGATGGAAAAAGCGGTGGCCTGGCCTTGATGTGGAAGAAGGGAATAAACATTGAGCTGCACAATTATTCAAGATATCATATTGATGTCGAAGTGGTGGAAAGTGACGGTTTCAGATGGCGGTTTACTGGTGTTTATGGAGAACCCGCAAGGGATAGAAAGTGGAAAACATGGAAACTTATGAGGATTCTTCGTCAACAACTAAACCTCCCATGGTTGTGCGCAGGTGACTTTAATGAAATCTTATATAGTCATGAAAAAAGAGGAGGGCCACCCCGAGCACATAACCAAATGGAGAACTTTAGAGCAGCACTAGATGACTGTGGGTTGCGAGACTTAGGATATATTGGTGATAGATATACCTGGCGCAACCATAGCCATACAGCAGTCAATTATATTAAGGAAAGGCTAGACCGGCGGTGGCGTCAAGAAGCTGGTGCATGAGGTTTCCTGAGTATAAGGTCCTAAATGGAGATCCTTGTCATTCTGATCATAGGCCGGTTACTGTATTTGTGGAAAAATCAAGCAATGCAACAACAAGGGCAAATAATGCACACGGTTTCAGATTTGAAGCCAAATGGCTACAGGAGGAAGAATGTGAGAAAATTGTAAATGATGCTTGGACATCAGCTTCACTTGGAGGAGGCCGAAGCATCTCACAACTATTAAAAGCAGTGGCTCATGACCTCCAAGATTGGGACTCTAATGTCTTGGGCGACCTTCCGAAAAGAATAAAGGAACTAAAGAAGGATCTGGAAAAGGTGAGAAGACAAGAAATCAATCAACAATCCATAGCTAGAGAGCACTTCCTGAGAGATAAGCTAGACAGGCTGGAACACCAATGGGATACTTTTTGGCGCCAACGGGCTCACGTCAAGTGGCTTCAGTCAGGGGATAAAAATACAGCTTTTTTCCACGCATTTGCATCAGAAAGGAAGAAAAAGAACACACTGAAGAGACTGAAGACAGAGGATGGCCGCTGGATTGAAGGAAACGAGTCTCTAAAGGAGCATATAGCAGACTACTTCTTCAGCATTTTATCCTCTACGGCAAGCCAAAGCAATGGGGTTGTTCTGCAATCTGTCCATCCGAAGATAACTGCAGAAATGAATGAAATATTATGTGCAGATTATTCAGAGGAAGAAGTGAAAGCTGCTCTAAATGATATCAGTGATCTAAAAGCCCCTGGTCCAGACGGGATGCCAGCAGTTTTCTTTAAACGTTTCTGGCATATGGTGGGCGAGCAGGTTACAAAAGAAGTCCTCAATGTTCTAAGAGGAGGAAAAATACCAGAAAACTGGAATGACACATTAGTGGTTCTTATTCTAAAAAATGCCAAGCTAGAGAAGATCAAAGACCTGCGACCCATAAGTCTATGCAACGTGACATATAAGCTAGTATCCAAGGTAATTACCAACCGCCTAAAGTTAATTCTTCCAGACATAATATCGCCAAACCAAAGTGCCTTTGTACCAGGACGACTGATATCAGATAACATCCTCTTGGCATATGAATTAACACATTTCCTGCAGAGAAAGAGAAAGGGGTTGGTGGGCTATGCAACAGTCAAGCTGGACATGAGTAAGGCTTACGACCGTGTAGAGTGGAGTTTCTTGAAGGACATCATGCATAAACTCGGATTTGATAGTGGCTGGATTGAATTAATAATGAAATGCATCACCATTGTAAGATACCGAATTAAGGTAAACAAGGATGTTACAGACATAATAATTCCACAAAGAGGATTGAGGCAGGGGGACCCCCTATCCCCTTATCTTTTCTTACTATGTGCTGAAGGTTTCTCGTCCATGCTATATGCTGCTGAACAAAGTGGAAGACTAAAGGGAGTCAAAATATGCAATGGAGCACCTAGCATCAGCCATCTCCTGTTTGCCGACGACTCGTTACTTTTGATGGAAGCGAATGCTAGAAATGCCCAAGAAGTGAATCACATTCTGGAGACATATGAAGCTTGTTCAGGACAGATGATCAACGAAGACAAATCATCAATCCTCTATAGCAAGAATACAAAACCATGGCATAAAGAGGAAGTGAGGCAGATGTTACATATATCAAGGGAAGGATTATCCTCAAAATATTTGGGACTCCCAACCTATGTTGGTAAATCAAAAACAAAAACATTTGAATATATAAAAGAGAAGGTGTGGAAGAAGATACAAGGATGGAAGGAAAAGATGTTGTCAAAGGCAGGAAAAGAAATACTAATAAAAGCAGTAGCACAGGCAATCCCAGTGTATACAATGGCTTGCTTTGACATTACAAAGTCCCTATGTGATGATCTGAGTTCCATGATAGGGCGTTATTGGTGGAGCCAAATGGATAAACAGAAAAAGATACACTGGGTGTCATGGGATAAACTTTCGAAGCCAAAGAAGGATGGAGGATTAGGCTTTAGGGACTTGCACTCATTCAATTTAGCTGTGCTAGCTAGACAGGCATGGAGACTGCTACAAAACCCAACGTCATTATGTGCCAAAGTCTTATCTGCAAGATATTATCCAGGGAAATCAATATTGGAAGCCACCCCCAACAAAGGTATCTCCTATGTATGGCGTAGTATATTGAAAGGTTTGCAATTACTGAAAAAGGCATCATATGGAGGATCGGGGATGGGGAAAATATCAAGATTTGGATTGATTCTTGGATACCAAGGGAAAGCACCAGGAAAGTTATCACGAAAAAAGGACACAATATCATAACTAAGGTGGCAGAACTAATTGATTTCAGCACAAACACATGGGATGTGCAGCTGGTTTAGCAAACATTTATTCCAGAAGATGCTACCATAATTCTGCAAATCCCTATTCAGGAACATGCAGAGGACGTCGTCGCTTGGCACTTCGATAAAAAAGGTATTTTCTCTGTGAAATCTGCCTACAAGGTAGCAGTCGATGCTAGAGACCGTGAGTCTTGTTCAGGTCTAACATCTTCTTCCAGTGCAGCTGCTGAAGAAGGTGATTTTAAGTGGAGAAGACTGTGGGAGCTTCCTCATCTCAATAAGATACTACACTTTCTATGGCGGGTGACGACATACATCCTACCTCTACAAACGAAGCTTCGAAGCAGAGGTATGGAAGTGGACACCCGATGCCCTGTATGCGCTAGATTAGATGAAGATGGAGGCCATTGTTTCCTTAAATGCAAAAGAGTGAAGGCCATATGGAGGCAAACCCAACTTGAACATGTTAGGCTCCAACTCTTAGCTTGCCCAGACTCCTTTAAATTCATGGAGGAAGTGCTCAATCTAAAGGAGGAGGAAAAATTAAAAACTTGTTTGCTCCTATGGTTTTGGTGGCATCAGAGAAATAAATGCAATGCTGGAGATGCTATGAAAACAAATGATGAAATCTCCTTTTCAATTAATCATCAGCTTGCTAATGCAATCAATTCTATGCAGCAAAAAGACAGTGCAAAACTCAAATGTACCTCAAAGTGGGCTCCACCTCCTGCTGATATCCTGAAGATCAACATAGACGGGGCCTTCCACGAAGAATTTCATTCAGGAGGCTGGGGGTTGACTATAAGGAACAACAAAGGCGAGCTTTTGGCAGCGGGAGCAGGTAATTTGGAACATGTGACTGAGCCTCTACATTCAGAAGCATTGGCGATGCTCCATGCCGTAAATGCAGCAATTCAGCTGGGATGTGATCGAGTAATCTTTGAAACCGATTCGTTGGTGCTGAAGCAGGCTATCACATCTGAAGATTATAACCTCTCTGCCTTAGGTGTGGTGTTTAGGGAGATCAAATTTCAATTACAGATTGGCCTATCTGATGTATGTATTAAACATGTTTCAAGGTCGTGTAACCAAGCCGCGCACACCCTTGCTGCGTACGGCACAGTCATGAATGTAGGCACTTTTGAGTGCTGGCTTGATCAGTTTCCAGATTTTGTAAATGACTGTGTAGCTGGCGATTTGTCCAGCAATCTTATGTAATGGAATGCATCAGTGTTCCTTTCAAAAAAAAGAGGTTCAGGCACGGCGGCACCGGCGCCTCCCACCTTCCGGAGTCCACGGTCGCTCTGTCTCTAAGGGCACGTCGTCGACCCGGCCGCCCCCGACTCCGCCGCCGCCGCCGCCGAGGTTGGGTCCAGCCTCCGCCGCCACCCCCTGCTTCCCCCTCCTATTCGGTTTGAAAGCCTGATGTCCTCTCTGTTTCGTGCCTGGATTACTACGTGTTTACATGTGGATTGTAGGAGGTGTTCCATCTATTGTCCTAGTATATAATATTCTCATCACCCTGATCGCAGAATGCCGTTGTTACATTGCTCTGTTTGCTATTGGGTGGAGTATCCGGTCTATGCCTCCCCACCTGCAAATTAAATAATTAATCATGGATACACTTATGGAAATACATAGAGACGAATAGACCGATCACATGAATTATGAATGGTCTCATTGGTTGCATATGAATCAAATAGCCCTGACACAACCTCTCGAGACAAGTAGCTGGTATGTAAGGGGACAACGCTGTATGGTCTCATTCTGAGTTAATGGAACCGGGGAGAGGCCTCCCTGTTCATCGAAAAAATAGCCCTGACACTTGGTTTTGAGTGTCAGCGAAGCCGATTGTTATCCTAGTATTTCTATTGCTCATCGGAGCTATATACTATGCTTATGCCATCTGCTGAAACAAGCTGACTATTACTTTAATGTTCTGACATTAAGTGCCCCGGGTCCTAGCTTCGTCCCGCCCCTCCCGAAATCTCTAGACCTGCCCTGCGTCATGGGCGCCGGTGGCAAGGGATATAAGGCCCCGACCCTGCAGCTGGAGAAGCTGCTGGCGCTCGGCCTCGACCAGCGCACGACGGAGAACGCGCTTGTCAATAGCAAGGTCACCGCCAACCTAGGCGCCGTAATAGCCGAGGTAAAACTATTGCTGCAAGTTAAATCAGTGCCATTTATCTCTTCAAAGCATACAATGTTTCCCCTTAGGACCCTCGCATGTCTCTCGCCCTCGCTCTCGCGACGCTGCACCTCCCGCCCGCCATAGCCGCCGCCGCCCCCGCAGATCCGGCACCGCAGCATGCCTCCGCGTCGCCGGGAGGCGCGGACGCCGACCGCACCCACACCTCCCCTACCCCAGCCACTTTCCCCCGCCACCTACGAGAGATTCCCCGAGGTTTTGTGGCTAATCTCTCCGATACCGCAAGCAGTGCTCATGGCGACTCGAGCGGCGGGGTGGAGGGAGCGCGCAACCAGGATTCGGGATGCCACCTTCGAGTGGATCCGGTGCGTGCAGGAGTGGAAGGCGGCGGACCAGGCGGTGGCGACGGCAACCGAGCCGGTGGCGAGATCTGCAACTGTGAAGGTCGCGGAGATCTGTCAGAAGAGGGCAGAATTGGAGCAGAGGAAGCTGGCGCGGTGCATCTTCGAAGAGGCCACACTGGAGGAGAGAACAAGGATGCCCCCATTTCCGCACTCGCCGCCGGCGGAGTTCGTGATTTGGGCACAGGCAGAGGCGAAATCAAGCGATCAATGACGGGCGCTCTGGTGGGAATGCATCCTAGGCGTGCTGCCACCGAGCGATTGAGGACTACGGTGAGGAGCGGGGGCCGCACCAACCCCCCGCCGTGCCACGGCGCCCTCGAGCCGCCGTGGTTTGGTGACCGCGGCGAGGTTCCTTCTGGCGCTCGTTCAAGGTCATGCGAGGGGATTTGTATCCCTGGGAACCAGATGACTGCTGTGATTCATCGAATTGAAAGACAGGCGACTGCTGGGCGGAGCTTGTGCTCAGAGAAACAAGGGCTCTCGCCAGCGGTGACGCAAGGGCCACCGGAGTTGGGGGAATTTTCCCCTGTAATTCAAACAGGCCTGGCCCTGCGGAGTGGCGTGGGCCCTATTGCCACGTCGCTTCCACCAATCAAGTGCAGACGGGTGAAAACGCCTTTGGAGTTTACGCATTCTGCTTAGGGAGACACGGATGAGGCTATATCTAGGGTTTTCGGACAGCTTTGGTCCATTCCCTCCCCTCCCCGCCGCCACCCCCATCCTCGTCCCCCAAGTCGAGCTGCATCTACCCTGGGATGGCTCAGGAAGGATTTAGTTCGTGCTGGTTGTTTCTCCTCGTCTGATTTGTTCTCGATCAAGAATCTCCGGCTCTTTGATCCTCCACCGATACAACTCAAGATCGTCAGAGAAGGGATTGGAGGTGGTTCCAAATCCTTTGCTCAGGTGGTTGCCATGGCGGACAAGGGTGCGCCAAGCGGAGTGCAGAAGCAACATGCTCCACCCCCGCAGAAGAACCCAGCTCGTCGTCAAGGGACCGGTGGGGCGCGTCCCAATCCCGCTGCCCCTCCCCCCAAAGGCGCTGCCCCTCCCCAACAAGCTCTGGTAGCGCCTCCGCCGCCGGCTCCACCTGCCCCGCTCGTCCAGATCCTCGACGAGCGGTACAAAGACATGGTATGTTTCAATTGTGGCGGCCCTGGTCATTACGTGGGTAACTGCATTCAGAAAAAGATCTGCTTCATCTGCGGGCTGGAAGGCCACAACGTGAACAATTGCGCTGCCTGGGCTCAACCCCATCTAGTGGCCACTTTCTTTGGAAGCTCGGCCCTGGGGTTGGGGTTCTACCATATCGATGCACCAGTGGGACGTGAGGCAAACTGGCTCAACTTCAGGAATTGTGGAGAGGTCTGGGTGATGAAAGGTGAGATCAACAGAGCAGATCTGATCAAGAACCTGTCGGGCATCTTTTGCAAGAACAAGAACTGGTCCTGGCAAGTCAGACAGCTAGCAGATAAAAAGTTTCTGGTCAGGTTTCCCCCCTGGAAGGATGTAGATGAGCTAATTGAGTTTCCAGCCTTTGAGCTGCCCATTGATGGAGTTTCAGTGTCTGTGGAGAAGTGGACTGGGGCGATCGACCCTTTCAACGAACTGACTGAAGCTTGGGTGATTGTAGAAGGCCTGTCTTCCAAATGGTGCACGTGAAAAGTTCTATCACAGATTGCTTCATGCTTTGGGATCCTGGTGGACGTGGACTGGAATGGTCTGATGAAAAGTTTCTATGAGAAAGTGAGGATTAAGATCGCTTGTAGAAACCCAGCAAAAATTCCCTTTGAGCGAATCATGGAAATGAGGAAGAAGTTGTACATTCTGTCTTTCACTGTGGAAGGGTTCGAGCAAATTGGTGCTGATGGTCCCAATGATGACAATGGTCCAACTGATATAAATGTGGATGAGGATAACAAGGATTTTGAAGATGAGGAAACTGACAGGGATATCCTTGACGATGATGAAGAACCTATCGATGACCTGGACCTGGCCAACAGGACTAACAAAGTGAAATCTCCAGTTGGGAAACAGAAGAACGATGAGGGTAGTGCTTCCTTCCATCCTGCTATCTTGGCTGAAGCTTGCATTTCTCCTGTGAAAGTGGACAAAGTGACAGATGAAACACCACAAGTACAAAACGATTGCTCTGTGATACCTTTCTCTGATGCTATCAAGGTCTTAAGTGTTCCCAGCGCTGAGGGTCGTGACAAATCTGCTCCCTCTGCAGTCCAGGAGTGTTGTGTAACTCCCTCGATGTCCAGCCAGAAAAAGTACTGCTCAGAGTTACCGAAAGAGTTAGATGATGTTGATTCTGACACTACTAGCGAAGCTGCTGATTCTGAAGAGGAGATGGGCACTTTGGATGCTTCTGTGGTCGATGGCCCGAAACTTATGGCCCTGGTGGAAAAACTGCCCCTTCCCAATGAGCAACCTGCTAACAAAAATAAGTGGGGCCCAGTGATTGCTACAAGGCCAAGTACCAGAACTCACAACAGACAAAATATCATGGAGAAGGCTGCTGCCTACAAAATGAAAAAGAACCTGGAGGTCCCCAACACTTTCAAAAGTAAGTCTTTTACTTCCGAATCTACATCTAGTTTAGGAGCTTATGCTTCTGCTGTGAACATAAAAATTGGGGATACTGATAGTGAAAAAGATCAGATCATTGATGACTTGATTAGAGGTGAAACTAAAAGGTGTTTAGTTTTTGCTTCTCAAAACCCTGAGATATCTTTGCCTGACAATTTAGACACTGACATCTATGGGGAAAATGGAGTTTGTACTCCTGTCAGTAGCATTCCAGACAAAAACACATTAGGGGGCACTTCTGATGCTGTTTTTGACTCTGGGAATGCAGTAAGAGGTGGACTTTTTAGTCTGACACACCCCTTTAAAATACCATGATTGGTGTCTTTTGGAATATTAGAGGTTTAGGGCAAAAAGGTAAACTCCAATGCCTGTCTGATTTGGTTAGTAAATATAAACCTAATTTTTTAGGTTTTCAGGAAATTAAGAGAGAGACTTTGTCAGACGCCTTCCTTAACACTTTAGCTGGTTCCACTGCTTATGAGTGGCATATACTCCTTGCAGTGGGCACTGCTGGTGGTATCCTTGTGGGTACAAATTCTAATTTCTTTGAGGTCCTAGATGTAAATATGAAAAAATATTGTATTAGTGTCACCTTGAAGAATAAGAATGATGGCTTCTGTTGGCACCTGGTGGCAGTATATGGGACAACATATGCTGTGGATAAAGTAGATTTTATTGCAGAATTGCATGAGAGCATGGAGGGCTTATGCTATCCAGTTTTATTTGGGGGAGACTTTAATCTAATTAGGGAGGCCAAGGAAAAAACCTCAGGCAATATCAATAACTCTTGGGCTTTTCTGTTCAATGATTGGATCAACAAATGGGGGTTAATGGAGTATAAACTGTCAAATAGGGTTTTTACCTGGAGTAATAACCAAGATAACCCAATTTTTGCTACTATTGACAGAGTTTTCTCTGCTACTAGCTGGGATAGCCATTTCCCTCTTACTTCTCTGTGTGCCCTGCCAAGGGTTGGGAGTGACCATGCTCCCATCCTGTTAGACTCTGGGGTAGGTGCACACCAGCTAGGCCTTTTAAATTTGAGAAATAGTGGATTGGCAGCCTGATTTTCAAGCTCTAGTTGAAAAAATATGGGCTACACCTTCCCCTTTTACATCTGCCATTGAGACCTGGCAGTTTAAAACTAAGCTTTTTAGGAAACAAGTTAAAGGTTGGAGCATTAATATTGAGGCTGCTATGAAAAAGAAGAAAAAGGAGCTTCTCCAGGAGTTTGATATTTTAGACATTTTCTCTGAAAAAAACAGAATTAATAGTGAGGATATCCTTAGAATGAAACAAATCAAGGAAGAGCTTCATGAGATTTGGAGGAAAGAAGAAACTGCCATGTGGCAGAGATCTAGGGATAGGAAAATCAAAGAGGGAGATAGGAATACATCATACTTCCATGCTGTGGCTAATCAAAGAAGGAGGAAGAATCAGCTGTCCATCTTAGAAGGCCCTGATGGACCTGTATACTCTACCAAAGATATTCTGGAAGTGGCAACTAACTTCTATAAAAACCTTTTTGGGTTTGAACCTAAACCTAACATTCACCTGGATGATCATTTTTGGTCTGAAGAGGAACGAGTGACTATAGCTGAGAATGAGATATTAGAAAGGCCTTTTTCAGAAGAAGAAATTAAGGAAGCTATTATGGGCTCATATGCCAATGGAGCCCCTGGGCCTGATGGTTTATCCTTTATTTTTTACCAACATTTTTGGGATATTATTAAAGGAGACTTTATGGCTCTTGTGAGGGATTTTGAGAGTGGGTCTCTGGATATCCAGAGGTTAAATTACTCTATAGTCACTCTCATTCCTAAAGAACCAGATGCTAAGAATATGAAAAAAATTCGGCCTATTTGTTTAAGCAACTGCTCTGTGAAGATTTTCAGCAAAGCCATGACAAATAGGGTTTCCCCTATAGGACATAGGCTGCTGGCCCCCTGCCAGTCTGCTTTTGTGCGAGGTAGATTTATACTCGAAAGTGTGGTGTCTGCCCATGAGGCTATTCATGAAGTTCATAAATCTAAAGAGCCTGGGATTGTTCTCAAGTTAGATTATGAAAAAGCATACGATCGTGTCAACTGGGATTTCCTAGTGGAGATGTTAACTTCCAGAGGTTTTGGCCCTAAGTGGATTAGGTGGAACTTGTCAATTCTTAAACAAAGGTCTTTCTGTGTTAAAATTAACGATGTTCTAGGTCCTTATTTTGTGGGGGGAAAGGGCTAAAACAAGGAGACCCTAGTTCCCCTATGCTATTCAATTTGGTGGCAGATGTATTCTCCCGAATGCTGATGAAGGCGGTCAATAACAATATAATATTTGGGATTGTTCCCCATATTATCCCACGTGGTCTTATCTGCTTGCAATATGCAGATGACACGATATTGTTTCTCAACCCTAAAACTGAGTATGTAAAAAACTTAAAGTGGTTGCTTGCCTGTTTCAAAAACCTTTCTGGGTTGAAAATCAACTATGATAAGTGTGAAGTAGTGCCAATTAATATGAATACTGATGAGGCTAAATTGTTATCCCAAATTTTCTACTGTAAGATGGGAGATTTCCCTCTCAAATATTTGGGGGTTCCTCTCCACTACCTTAAACTAAGAAGGGAGGATATACAATACATTATAGATAAAATCATCAAACGGATTTGCGGTTGGAAGGGGAGGTTACTCAGTTATGAGGCAAAACTTGTACTGCTTAAAGCATGTATCACTAGCATTCCAATGTACTTGATGTCTGTGATAAAATTTCCTAAATGGGCTATAAATGCTATTACATCTCAGATGACTCACTTCTTCTGGGGTGACCAGGGAGATGAGCACAAATATCATCTTGCTAAATGGGGAATGATTGCTCAGAAAAAAGAGTTTGGAGGTCTGGGGATTCCCAACTTAAGAGAGTTCAACATGGCCTTGCTAGCCTCTTGGGCAAAAAGATACTTCATAAACCATGATAATGATTGGGGGAGACTAATTGATTATAAATATAGAACTGATAAACCCAATTTACTTTGGGCCAAACAGGGTGTAGGGTCGCCCTTTTGGAAAGGGGTTACCTGGGCTTTTGAGGGTATTAGACCTTTTTTCAGATGGAACTTGGGAAAAGGGGACAAAATCAGTTTCTGGGACGACACTTGGGCTGGGGATTCTTCCCTGAAAACTCAATTTTGGGAGGTATATGAAATTTGTCAGCAACAGAAATGTGTAGTAGCTGAGGTGTGGGATGGTACTAATTTGAAACTCACGTTCAGTAGATGTGTGGATTCTGGCTTTATGAGTAAATGGCATGACCTGATTCAGGTAATCTCTACTAAGACCTTAACTGATGAGGAGGACCAGCCTGTCTGGCTTTTGGAACCATCTGGGAATTATTCTGTTAAATCCTTCTACAACATGATAAACTGGGGAGGGGTGTCTACCCCAATTTGGAAAAACTTCTGGAAAATTGTTGTTCCCAACAGATACTTGGTCTTTTTGTGGTTAACATATAATAACAAAATTCTTACCAGAGACAATTTAAGCAAAAGAAGGGTGGTTGATAACTTGTGTTGTTTGTTTTGTAATGAGAATGAAACTGTTCAGCATTTATTCTTTGATTGTGTAGTGGCTAAGAAAATTTGGCTTGATGTAGCTGATACTTTTAGTATTAATATCCCAAAAGATATGGCTGAACTATCTTCCTTTTGGAAACTGAACAGCAAAACATCTGTGATTAAAATTGCTTGTGTTGCCTCCATCTGGGGGATTTGGACTATGCGTAACAACATGTGTTTTCAGGGGATATCATGGACAAGTACCCGGGCGGTGTTGGGACAGATCAGCTCATCTCTACACCAATGGAAGATCCTATGCAAAGGCGACCAATCGGTGCTGCTCCAACGCTGCCTCCTACTCCTGGACCGACGAAGAGGCGAGCTACTCAGGATCGCCTGGGCTGGGGGCTGAGAGCGTGCTCAAAAAGGCCCCGGGGCGGGGATGTGCTGAAGGCTCATTCGGGGTGACTGGGATCATCCTGTCCCCCGTGTGTGCGCCGATGAACTTCTAGAGTGTGTGAGTTTTGAGCTGCCCTGCATGGCGCGATTGAGATCTACTGTTATAGTTTGTGGTGTGGGGTGTTGCGTAAAATACTGTCTGGTTTGCTGCTTCTGGTGAACCCGAATGCTGTTAACAGTCTGGGTCTGTGCTATGCCCCGTTTTTAATAAAAAGTGGGGTGGGGGGAAACCCCTTTCGATAAAAAAAAATTGTTTCCCCTTTTAACTGGATTTGCCTATGAACAGGCTGGTATCACTTGTTGTGACAAGTCAGTAGGGAATCTCCTGTATGCCGTAAGTATTTTTATTAATTTTTTCTCTACTTTATACAGTTGAGATTTTTGATGTGTGACTTATGAGGATGCACTTGCTCGTGGATGAAATAGGTTGCCACTAAATACCCAAACAATGCACTTGTCCATCGTCCTGCTCTCATCGACTATATTGTGTCCATGAAGGTAATATCTGCCACCTTTTTCATTCTTCTTTTTACATTTTCGGGAGTGCGCATGAAGAATGGACACTTTGTTTCAGAGCTCATTTGTCTTAGTTTTGTTAATCTGAAGTATTTCATTATGTCACTATTTTTCAGATAAAGAACCCTGCACAGCTAGACGCTGCTCTGTCATTTCTTACTAATGTTGGTCCTGATCCTTTGGATACTGGGAAGTTTGAAGAAGCCTGTGGTGTAGGTATGTTGTGCGCAACAACAATATATACGCTTCTAACAATTTTAACCAATGCATGTCACATTCACGGACAGGACACTAAGATCATGTACAGTGCAAGTGCTTAGAGAGATGTCCAGAAAGATAAACCATTTTTTTACTTGCAACGTAGGATAGTCTTCGTGCTTACGTTGATGGATGAGTGCTTGATTAGGCACCAATGTTTAGGAGGTGCTTATTAGTTTAACTAGTACTGTTAATATTATATAATAAATATCTGGAGTAGATGTAATTCACATATTTGCTTAATGATGTGGCAGCCATTCTGCTGCTTGGCCATGGCAGCTGCTCTTTAGTCGCCAGGAGAGTTAAACCCGGTCAGGGCTATAGTTGGGGAGGGCTGTCCCTGGATGGCCCTCCTGGGTAGTGCGCTGCGGCCTGCAGTTTATGGCCTTGCTGTAATCTGGGTGGCCATCGCCGCTTTGTAAAATCTCTCTTCCTATCTTAATAAAGATTGGCTTCGGCCTTTCGATGTGGCAACATTCTCTGTATGAACTCACACACCTTTCAGTCTACATACCCTAAGAAAGTCTATGATGGTGACTCGATAATGTGGTTGTTTGGATGCTACAATAATATAGGACAAGTTTGCATTTTGATGATCAGATATGAAAGGAACACCTTTCTCTGAAGCAGCATATTCAGTCAATTCTTTCAATTGGCCGCCTTATTGATTGGAGTGCAATGTGTAACTGCAGGCGTGGTTGTTTCAATTGAAGAGATTCATTCAACTGTCACCAAGGTTCTACATGAAAATATGGAAGCTATATTGGAGCAGCGTTATCATATAAATGGTTGTCTTCCAATTCACCTTTGTATTACACATTTTTTTGATTTGTTACTTGAGGGAACTGATCCTTCATCCTGTGTTATCCTTCTTCCAGTTGGTAACCTATGCGGACAGGTTAGGAAGAGACACCCCTGGGGTGATGCTAAGGCGACAAAGGTGCAAAACAGTGCTATAGATAAAGCACTTGCTTATTTGGGTTGTATTAACTTCAGTTTAACCTCTTCATATTTTGCTCATACAGGAGGAGATCGAGAAAAGGCTTGCAGAGATATTGGGTCCAAAGACGGAAGCTGACAATGTAAAACCAGTAAAAACAAAGAAAGGAAAACCAGCAAAACCTGAGGTTGGTGCGCTGAAGTAGAGCCTTTGGGTTTAATAAAGTAGGGCGATTTAATTATTAATTAGCTACCTGTGCTTTCTTTGAAATCCAGGAGAAAAAGGTTGCAGTAGCTACTGTTGCCCCACCATCTGAGGACCTGAATCCATACTCGCATTTTCCTGAGCCGGCAGAAAACAACAAGGTATCATGAACTGTTGAGTTAAATCAATTAAATGTCTGTTATTGTTATGCATATAAATTCTGCAAGTACTGTTCTCTGATATCCCCATATGTTAGTATTGTTCTTCTAAGCGCTATCATTGGCTGTTCTGTTGGTTGTCACTTGTAAAGAATGCATGAACTTAAGTGGTTTTGATTTCTTTGCACGAGCTAGGTTCATACAGAAATATTCTTCAGCAATGGGAACATATGGAGGGCACATAACACAAAGGAGATTTTAGAGAAACATCTTATGGCAACTGGTGGAAAAGTGACGACTCGTTTCCCTCCAGAACCTAATGGATATCTTCATATCGGTCATGCCAAGGTTTTTATAATCTTCATGAAAAGCATTTCCATATATACCACTTCCATGGAAAGTGGAATAGTATGCTTACATTCTTCATCTGATGCAGGCTATGTTTATTGATTTTGGACTGGCTAAAGAGCGGAATGGCTATTGTTACCTTCGGTAATAACATTTGTTTTTTTTTTTTCATTTGGAACAATCTTTTCCTGCTTGCCATGCTATCCTTTCCTGGCTATGTTTACTGATTTTGAACCGACTACTTATTTTAGTTGGGTCTGTCCTGACCGAATACTGCTTCAATTTATGTTTCTTCTCTTACATTATATACTGCATCTATTTAATTATATATTTCCATATTCGATCTGGAGTTCTGATTATTTTTGCTTGGTCTGAAAGTGCTTACATAGAATTCTTGCTGCTTTAGTTCTTCCGCATTCTCATTCATGACAAAATGAACTGCTGTCTATCTGAAAAACAGGTTTGATGACACAAACCCTGAAGCTGAAAAGAAGGAATATATAGACCATATCCAGGAGATAGTTCATTGGCTGGGATGGGAGCCCTATAAAGTTACATATACAAGTGATTATTTTCAAGCTTTGTATGAGCACGCAGTTGAGTTAATACGGAAAGGGCTGGCCTATGTAGATCACCAGGTTCTTTCTCTCCTCCTTTCTTTATCATGGTACAAAAATTTAAAAGGAGGAAATGAGCATGCATATCGAATCCTTGAGAAATAATATGTGCAAATGCTGACTGGTATATGATTTCCAGACTGCAGAACAGATCAAGGAAGGCAGGGAAAATAACTTGCATAGTCCATGGAGGGATAGACCTATTGAAGAGTCACTAAAGTTATTTGAAGACATGCGGCGTGGGTTAATTGCTGAGGGCGCAGCAACTCTGCGAATGAAGCAGGACATGCAGAATGATACCAGAAACATGTACGACTTGATTGCATACAGAATAAAAGTAAGTTGCAAAACTCGTTTTGTGAATTGAATGGCCATATCTTATCAATACATAACTAATCCTTTATGCCATATAGTTCACCCCCCATCCACATGCTGGTGACAAATGGTGTATATATCCAAGCTACGATTATGCCCATTGCATGGTGGATTCACTTGAAAACATTACTCATTCGGTAATTTTCCCTTTTCAAAATAGCTTTGGCTTGTTTAAACTATAACACGACTAACTGAGTGTGGTTATTCATTAGCTGTGCACGCTTGAGTTTGACATACAACGTCCGTCGTACTACTGGGTACTTGTTGCCTTGGGCTTGTACCAGCCATATGTTTGGGAGTATTCAAGGCTGAACATATCACATAATGTTATGTCTAAAAGAAAGGTATGTTAATAATTGAGAAACCAGCGTTACCACCCTGTTTGATCTATATTTATGGATATTCATTGTCCTTGTTCTGTTGCAGTTGAATCGGCTTGTGACAGAGAAGTGGGTAGATGGGTGGGATGATCCTCGTTTGTTAACACTGGCAGGACTGCGGCGACGGGGAGTGTCAGCAGCTGCAATTAATTCATTTATCCGTGGAATGGGGATAACAAGAAGGTAAATGAACAAATGATATTTAACAAATGGCTTTTCATGAACTGTGCTTTGTGCCAGGCGCACAATCGCAAAATCTCTGTTTCTGCTACTGATTGCCCTTGGTATTCTTTATGTCCAGTGACAATAGCTTAATTCCTTTCGAACGTCTTGAATATCACATCAGAGAAGAACTTAACAAAAACTTTTGTTTTTAATTATAGGCCGTATGCATCTTTCTGATGCAGAGGCCGGGGTAATACCCCTTTTCTAAAAAAAAAAAAAAACTTAACAAAACAGCTTCTCAAGCCATGGTTGTTGTGCATCCTCTAAAGGTATGGCATCTGGTTCCTGCTGCAAATCACTCCATGTCTTCAGCCTTTAGAAGTCCCTAACATATTCATGGTGCCTCCTTTTGCTAAATTAGGTTGTAATAACAAACTTGGAAGATGGAGAAGTCATAGACCTTGATGGAAAGAAGTGGCCTGATGCTCCAGCTGATGAAGCTTCGTCCTACTACAAGGTGCCTCTCTTGTTCAGTATATGATGCGAAGAATAGGTTTTGTTGCTACGGCACAACTTTGTTTAAAATTCTGTTTGGAGAATGCAGTAACGGAAATATTATAAGTTCACTTTATCTTTGGTGCTTTATACGTTTTACCTTATGTTCATGCTTCGTAATTTATTATTCGCTATCTTTTGACAGGTTCCGTTCTCAAGAATTGTCTACATTGAAAAAACTGATTTTCGCCTCGAGGACTCGAAAGACTATTATGGGCTAGCTCCTGGTAAATCCGCCCTGCTAAGGTAAGTGATTCAGAACTACTGTTCTTTTGTGGAGAAAGTTGATCTGGATTTACTTTACTATTCATAGTTCACCTACTCTGTATCGGCACAAATTTACAGTATGGTACTTGTCAATTTAATTGCTAGGTATGCATTCCCGATAAAATGCACAGAGGTAACTGGTCACTTAAAATGCACAGTTACCTAAGGTAACTGTGCATTTTATCGATAAAATGCACAGATGAGATTGTTGAGATTCGAGCTGAGTATGACCCCTCAAAGACCTCTAAACCTAAGGTAACTGGTCACTTAAATCCTTACATTCAAATCTGAAAATCCTATAGTTAGTGAGTTGAGGGAAGCCATAAAGAGATGCTGACTTATTTCGCGGTTCGTTCAGGGTGTTCTGCACTGGGTTGCCGAGCCAGCGCCTGGAGTCGAGCCTGTTGTCATTACAACAGACTTGTGTAGGACAGGGAAGTCACTTCCTTGTGAATGCATTTCTTGCCCTCGTAGAATCCTGCCGGGCTTGAGGATAAAGAGCCGGATAATAATGCCTGGCTGCGCGATCTCAACCCGCACTCGAAGGAGGTCATGAAGGGTGCGTGCGGTTGTGGGCGACAAGTTCCAGTTTGAGCGGCTCGGTAAGAAATCTTCTGAACCTATCTCTCTGTGATTGCCAGTGCTGTATCCATTGATTCATGCGGCTGACTGACTGACCATGCTGGAATGAATGTGATGTGAATCTCAGGCTACTTTGCCGTTGACACGGACTCGACGCCCCAGGAGCTCGTGTTCAACAGGACCGTCACGCTGCGCGACTCCTATTGCAAGGCCGGGGGACCCAGATGACTGCTGATTTAGTGAGAGGGTTTTGGTTTTGCTTGGTTACATAGAGTACAGAGTACAGAAGCGGTGCTAACTGCAGACAAGAGGCCTTTTTGTTTTTGCATATACTGGCCTTTTTCTTTTGGGTGAGCACTTGTTTCATTCATGTTTCCTCCAGTGCTCACTTTGCCTCCCACCACAACAACATTATTGTGTTGCACCAAAAACAGCTCGCTTGTCAAGTATTTGTATGTTTATATTTAGTGTGTTCCGGAGATACCATGAGCTAGTTTTTATTACCAGATACACAAAATGGAAGATTTATTCAATTTCCGCAGCACATGGTTAACCACATGCTGTGTTGATTTATTCATTTTCTCAATGTATGTTTGAGAACGATTTGATTGTGCTCAGAAATACCAACTACTCCCTCCGTAAACTAATATAAGAGCGTTTAGATCACTAAAGCAGTAATCTAAACGCGTTTATATTAGTTTACAGAGGGAGTACTCCCCAAGCAATAGAAACGTGTGCCTCATTGAAGGCGTAATGTCATGTCGAAGTTCTTGGACTCCAGTTTCCGGTGGCCTGTGGTGGTATTTGGTGTTTTTAGAAAAAATGCTAGATATGTTCTCCACACGTCGCATTGAGGGGAAGTGTCCATGGACGTGGATTTTTGGAACCTGCATGCAACCCAAAAAATGGGCAAATAATACTAAAGAAAATGAAAAAAAAAAATCTTAACTTCATACTCGCAAGTCTTGCAAGGAAATGACATCTGTGATATTCCGAGCAAAAAGATAAAATCAGCGCTATAAAATAAACCATGCTTGAATCAATTTAGAGGCTCATTTTTGTTTTCTTCGCCAAGAATACCACAGATGTTGTTACCTCGCGAAACTTCACATGTGAGTGTACCCCCCTTCCCAAAAAGAACTTCACATGTGAGTGGAACGTTCACCATTTTTGCGGCATGTTCACCTTTGTGTTCTTGTATTTTCGAAATTTAAATCCCTACGAAAATGATGACAGCAACACGCTGCCTTCCGGGCCCACCCTCATAAACCCTCTGTGCTCCGGCCCACATTATCCATCACCCATATCCCCAGGCTCAAATCCATCCACGTAGCACCACTCACGTCCCCCCACGTGGCACCCCTCCCCGCTCTTCCCTCCACCTTCCTCCCGCCTCCATCTTCCACCCACCCCCCTCAACTCTCAAAAACCTCACCTCCCAGTCCAGAAAAATGCTTCACCACCACCACCACCTCCTCTCCTCCTCCGCCTCCTCCTTCCCTCCCGCCGCCGCGCAATCCCTCCTCCTCCTCCCGCGACAGCCGACCGCCAGCCTGCGCGCCCTCCTCTCCATGGCCGACGCCGCCTCAACCTTCAGCTCGTTCCGCCCCCCGCGCGCCGTGCTGGCGGCGGCGGTGCCGTCCCTGGGCGCCGAGGAGACCGCCGCGGCGGCCGACGAGGCATTCCGGAGGCACACCTCGACGGGCCTTCGGAGGGGAGGTGGCGGCGTGGCCGTCGTGTGGTTCAGGAGCGACCTCCGGGTGCTCGACAACGAGGCGCTGGCGCGCGCGTGGGCGGCCTCCGGCGCCGTCCTCCCCGTCTACTGCGTCGACCCCCGCGTCCTCGCCGGCGCCACCCACCGCTTCGGCTTCCCCAAGACCGGAGGCGAGGCACACCACACCACAGCAAATTTCCACGGCATCGACGACACTGAAGCTCGATTGATCCGACTGACTGACTGATCGATCGTTGCAGCACTGAGGGCGCAGTTCCTGATAGAGTGCCTGGGAGACCTGAAGCAGAATCTCCAGAAGCGCGGCCTCGACCTGCTCGTCCGGCACGGCAAGCCCGAAGACATCCTCCCTGCGATCGCCAAGGCCGTCAGCGCACACACAGTAAGCTAGCCCGTCTGCACAAATCTCACATCCACCGAGCCGGTTGATTGCTCCAGCTTGATACTGAATCTCCGGGTCGATCTCCAGGTCTATGCCCACAAGGAGACCTGCAGCGAGGAGCTTCTGGTCGAGCGCCTCGTGCGCAGAGGCCTGGAGCAGGTGGCCGTCCCTCAAGGACAAGGAGGAGCTTCTGGCCGGAGTAATAAGCCTCTCAGCCCGAAGCTTCAGCTCGTCTGGGGGGCGACGATGTACCACATCGACGATCTCCCGTTCCCTGTCAGCGACCTGCCGGACGTGTACACGCAGTTCAGAAAGGTAGGAGCTCTCCATTCATCCTGACTGCTCTGCAAACTGTGGTAAGGCTGTTGCTGGCTGTTGTTCGTGAAATGTGATGCTTCTGCCGTGCAGGCGGTCGAGTCGAAGTCCTCGGTCCGGAGCTGCGGCAAGCTGCCGCCTTCGCTCGGGCCGGCCCCGGGTTCCGGCCTGGACGAGATCGGAGGGTGGGGCTCGATACCTACTCTGGAGTCATTGGGTCTGAGTGTGACAAAGGCAGGTTCAGTTAACTGTATTCTATTGATCTTCAGTACCCCACTGTAGTACCCTTTGTGGACATGATTCTGGAATTTCAGTTACAGTTCGTACTGTTTGCCCCTCTATGTAGTCAGAGAAGGGAATGCGTTTCGTCGGAGGAGAGAGCGCGGCGCTGGGAAGGGTCCATGAGTACTTCTGGAAGAATGATCAGGTGAAAGTGTACAAAGAGACCAGGAACGGCATGCTTGGGCCGGACTACTCCACCAAGTTCTCCCCTTGGCTTGCTTCGGGCAGTCTTTCGCCGCGCTATGTTTGCGAAGAGGTGGATATTTAACGTTTTTCTGCAGACATTATCAGCTCCTTCTCTCCTGTGCTAAATGTTTGGTGATAATGCAGGTTAAGAGATACGAGAAGCAGAGAATAGCAAATGATTCCACATACTGGTTAGTCAGTGTGCATTTCTGGCCTAAATTTCATGTTGAAGGTCTTGTAAGGAATGCTCAGATTCACTGTCTGGTATGCCGTTCCTGACACGGCGATGGTTTCAGGGTTTTATTTGAGCTGATATGGAGAGACTACTTCAGATTCCTTTCAGCAAAATATGGGAACTCCATTTTCCACTTGGGTAAGGATACAATTGTCTCTCATCGTAAGAAAATGTATCATTCTGAATTCTTGCTTTCCCAGTTTATTACGAAAATAATGCGCAAATGTTTTATCTGGAGAAAAGGTCACGGCCAGCAAAAGAGCATAATCCTTTTGTGAATGCTGTAGGGGGTCCGAGAAAAGTGGCGTCCAAGTGGAGCCAAGATCAGGCATTGTTCGAATCTTGGAAAGATGGTCGGACCGGGTACGGCATACTCCAAGTTGTTCCATCTTTTTGCTGCTTGCCATACCTTCTGAGTTCTGAATCTGGTCATGGTGAATTTCAGGTACCCTCTTATTGATGCCAACATGAAGGAGCTCTTAGCTACAGGTTTCATGTCCAACCGTGGCCGGCAGGTAACTTTCGACATAGTGCTGATCATCAGCATGACTGCGCATTAGAGTTTAATGCAGGCCATCCTTTTGCATATGCCAATCGTTCAATGATCTTCTATGCAGATTGTCTGCTCTTTTTTGGTCCGGGACATGGGCATCGATTGGCGAATGGGAGCTGAATGGTTTGAAACATGCCTTCTGGATTATGACCCTGCTTCAAATTATGGTAATTGGACATATGGAGCAGGTCAGTGTTTCCTTGTGTCTCATTACTATCTTGGTAGTTCATACTAGATAGCATATAATTAGGAGCTCATGCACACATTCAACTGAATTTTGCTGAAATATTAACAGGAGTTGGCAATGATCCACGAGAAGATCGATACTTCAGCATCCCCAAGCAAGTAAGCAGCAAGACTAAATATCACTAATATCTGAATACTTGTTTTTACCAGATGAACTTCAGTTAATCATGCTACCATAAACCATCAGCATATATTAATAAGCAAGTGAGCATCGCGACATAAGAACACCGCAAAATTATACTAGGTTTTATGAGCATCAGCTTATCGCCTCATAACCATAACCATAAGATGATGATGTCAGAGCATGGTGATCTGCACTACTCATATCTTCAACAACCTGACCATGAGTGAACATTCCTCTGTAGGCCAAGACATACGATCCTGATGGCGAATATGTCGCGTACTGGTTACCAGAGCTTCGTTCACTCGCAAAGGAAAGGAGGAACTTCCCAGGGGCCTCATACATCAAGCAGGTAGTTCCACTGAAATTTGATGGTGGGCATCAGAGAAAAGATCAGCAATTCAACAGGCAGACAAGGCCAAAGAATATTTACAGAAGACAAAAGTAATACAGTGTATGTGTTGATTACCATGGATGAAGAGTCAGTAGGAGATGGGGCAAATGTTACAATAGTTGGTTCAAAAGCAAATGAGAGGTGAAGTATCACAAAGCTTCTGTGAAATGTATGTATCAGTGACAAGGTGAGCTCAGAAGTACAAAACCTGATCCTGATCTTGCTGTACTGACCAACAGTCAAAAGATATGCTGATGGTTTATCGTGACGAAAAAGCAGCTCATAACAGCCAATAACACATCCAGCACAGATTAACATGGCAATTATATAGAAACTAAAGAAATGCTGTCATTTCCATTAAACCTGAACAAAAACCTCAATTCTCAACAACAGAGTTTGACAAATTTATTTGCCAAAACTAGCCTCGCTGCCCGCAAAACTGAACGAAAAGATATATACACATAACTACCGATGACATGCCACAAAGAACCTCGAAAACGGGAAGCTTCCGAAGGTGATGACTTCCTATGTACAATTTTCCCTTGTTACAACTACAACTTCACAGCGAGGTCATGAAACTGATAAATGTAGCTTCAATCCTCTGTAGCAGCCCCTCCCCTTTTGTTGTAGCCAACGCGGTAGCCCCTGGTTGGTATAGGAATGCCGAGTGACTCATCAACGCTTTGTACTTTCCAAGCACAGAACTGCCTGTCATTGACAAGGGGATTGCTTGCACGAACTGGTGGAGATCCCATGAAGTATGGAGGAGAAGCCTGCAGATTGTCAAACCAACTGTTATTAAGAGGGACTTGGTTAAATAACAAGAAAATGTCAGACTGTTTGTTTAGCTGTGCTAACAATTTACTCCAGCACAGCTCAAAAGATAAAAAATGAAAAGAAAGTTCAATCCAAAATGAAATAGCCTATGACTGGAAAGTGCAAGCACATTTCACAAACATCAGAGAGGGAGAGAGAGGGAGAGAGAGAGAGAGAGACTAACCTTGCTCACCATAAAATCAGAGAGATCTTGTGCACTTTTAAAATCATACTCCCTGTACGGTCTGAATAAAGAAGAAGAAAAATCATGAGTCTTTTAATAAAGATCAAAATGTCAAAACTCAAAAGAAAAATCTGATCAACTTTGCAGATGTTTAAAAGCCCAATTAATTATGAAAATGTCATATCAGAGCAGAGTGTGTACTAGCTGTAAAATCATTGCATATTGTTTATATCCATCTAAAATACAAATGAGAAAAATCCTGATTGGGACAACTCTAGATGATCCAAATGATTTCAGGCAACAATATGCATTCAAAATAGTTAAATTTGGTAATTTCTTAGAAACATACAAGATGCAGAGTGTGAACCGTAGTAAAATCTAGTTGACCAAAGAATTGAAAAAACACCTGCTGCTTTTGCATGGAATTGGACATCTGATCACTCCATCCCTGCTTTCTGTGTTTTGGTAGGCTTCCATCATTTTTTCTGTCCTCTGCTTCTGTAGCTCTTTCTTTTCCTCCATCGTCCCATCACCACGGCGTTCGAGACCTCTTTGTAAGATGTAACCTATGCACAAACAGTCAGTCAGTCGCAGTTTGCTGTGCACAGAAACTATATTGGCAGATGGAAACCTTTGGTGGCTAACCTGATGAAGGATTCACGACACTCATCAGATGCTCCATCCCCATGTCAGAAAAAGGAAGGAAGATGCTTCACTCAACAAGGACCTGCACATTGATTGAAGTATTCCCCAATCATGAGTAGGAGTACATCAATCTTAAATAAAGATAAAGTATCTCTGCACAGTTTCATGCTTGCATTGAATGGCGAGAGCCCATCAAAGATCTCCCTAGTACTCATTTTACACGCCACTAGAAAAAACAAGTAATGAAATTCTTTGAGCATGTTGTGCACAATCGAGTTCTGATTCAGTAATTATGCTTCAATTATTCTGCAATAGAATAATAATTAATTGTGCCTCAGTTATTCTGCTTAAATTGTTCTGCATAACTACAACTGGTTCTGCCTCAGTTATTCTGCATAACTACAATTAGTTCCGCTTCAGCGAGCCAGCACAACAATCTCAGACTTTTCTTGTTGATAATAATATATCTGGTCTTGCCACAATCCATGTCGACATGCCACAGAGTCGTAAAATTCAACCGTCTTTTTCCCGGAAAGACTGGGAATTTTCATCGACTGATACGCATCTTAGCAAACATCTTCAGAAAGCAAGAAGTCTCGCAGCAAACCTTCCCCGCAGAGACAGATTTAAACCCCCTATTATCGCCTAGCCGCCATCCCTACGGCGGAGCGGCCCAATCTCACGACGGCGGCGCAGCAAGCACGGCCACGACGGCGGAGAAGGGCACAATCTCGCTTCCTCCAAAGAACCCGCTAACCAGAGGCACGAGAGACGAAACCAAGAAGGAGAAGGAGGCGGGAGGAGGATAAGGGCCAAGAACTCACCTGAGCGCGTAGGCGGGGGCGAGACGTGGAGAACCGGCAGCGTCAGGCGGGCTGGCGGGCGGGCGCGAGCGGAGGGGAGGGGTCCGAGGGGAAAGCGACGGCCGCCGGAGAGGAGAGGAGGGCTTGGGTTCGGCTCGCTCGGGCCGAGGTATTTATCTGCCCCGAGGCGCACGGGACGGATGGACGGCTGGGATGCGAGGGCGGGGGATTTTTTTGCGGGGAGGGGAAGGGAAAGCCGCGGCGGTTTGGGTTTGGGCTGCGTTGCATCATGTGACGGTTGTTCGCGTCATGTGGCGCGCACGCGCCCCGAGGGTGGCGGCCGGTGCACGCGCCCCGAGGGAGGAGTGATGGGGTGCTCCGCGCCGAGCGCCACGTGCGTCTAACTTTTTTCCCCCTTGTGTGTGATATTTATATATACGTGCAATGAAGAAGGATCTATCTGCACCCTCCTGACGAAAAAACCAAAATAAATACTAAAAATTCTAATTTTTTTGTGTGTGGTAGATAAGTTTATGCATGAGGTACGCTCCAAATTTCAACTCATTTGGACATCTGAGTAACTCCCAGCAAAAAAGAAAAATTCAGGGTCTGTAAAAAGGTTTACTGTTCACACACTGTTCTGATCCGATTTTTTTTTTGCTGGGAGCTACTCAAACGTCTAAATAAGTTGAAATTTGGAGCGAACCTCACGCACAATTTTTTTTGGATTTTTTTGAACGGGTGCAGATGAGCCTGGGCACCGAATTGGGTTTTCGATCTAAATATTCATGATTTGAACTGGGTTAACGGTGTTTAATTTTGGATTTGCTTCATGATTTGAACTAGGTCAACGGCTTTTCGGAATCAATTCTAAGGTGTTTAATATTGAGTTTGGTTTGTAATTTTGACTGGATCGACGATTTCTCAAATTAATCCACAACGACCAACCTAAAACACACCGGTCCCCATGTCCTCTCGCCACATAGAAAAAGAAAAGGAACACCAATATATGACACCGTAGCACCAACACGATACCTGCGGTCACCAGTGCAGTGCAAGAGACTTTCACATATAAGTATGAGTTGGTTGGTGAATACCATAGAATCGCACTATCAATAAAGTCCACCAAAACACGATATCACAAAAAGAACAAAGACACAGAGGCCATCTTCCCCACGTGTGAACACCAAAAAACAAACAAACATTATGAAATCCAACGACACCGACGACGCAATGAAGCGCGCTCAACCTTCTACTTTTAATCAAATGTACTATCTCACCGTGCTTCATAGGAAGTTTAAATCTATTCAAACATCTCGAAATAATACTATGTTTTTTCAACAATGGAGTAGTAGGCATGACATCCAACTTGTTGTTTCTCTTGTTCGCACGTTTTTAGAACCATATATCGATACCTAATAATAAATGGGCTATTGCTCCTGGCGGTACGTCTCAGAAATTACCCTTAAAGTTGCAAAATATCGCCTACAACTGTCACCTATAAGTTTTTTTGGGAGACACAATGCCTCCTATAAGTGATAAAAAATGTTTTTATACAGACGAATACCCCGCCCGGGCCGGCCAATGCAGTAGGGACCTCATATATCGCGCTCTGCGCGCTGGAGAAGACGTAGCGCCTGTTTGGGCCGACCCATGTCCGTGCAGCATTTTTACAAATTTCGTTTTTTATTTTTCTTTTATATTTTATTTTTTCTACTTTTAATAATTTGGGACTTCAAAAAAGTTTTGAAAATTAAAATATGAGATTTTTGAAATAAAATATTTAATAAACCATGAAATATCGGTGGATTCAAAAAGTCTTCACGATATTATAAAAAAATTTGCTTATTAAAAATGTTCAAAAATTTAAAACAAATATTTGGGAAATCAAAAAATATTCATGATTTTCTGAAACTTTGTGTATTAAAAAATGTTAATGAAGTTAAAGCAAAATTTTGCCAATTCAAAAAATGTTCACGAATGGGAAAATATTCAAAAAATTCAAAAACTGTTTGTGACTTACAAAATAGTTTAATCATTCATAAAATGTTCACTGATTCATTCTATATCTTTACCTAATAATAAAGCCCTTATCGCTTCTAGCGGTCCGTCCGAAAATATATTCCGGAAGTTGCTATAAATTACCCACTATGCCATCCATAATTGAAGAAAGTGATTCAATTTTTCAGATCAAAAGTCGCCGTCCAGCTTCGTTGTTTTATAGAGGTGAGATCGATATAAACCACACACCCACAAGCAGCAGAGTGGTTGATGCATAGCTCCTTTAACACATGTCCTCCCCCACGTATGCGTTCATGGGCCGGCTCATGGGCGGGGCTTCACTCCCCTATTTTTATTTCATTTCATTTTTTGTCTTTTCTTTTCTCATTTTGTTTTCTTTCTTCTTTAAATTAATTTGGGATTTTCAAATTTTAAAAGTTATGAGTTTTCAAAAAAAAGTTCGAGAACTCATAAAATATACGGAAATTCAAAATGTTTAGGAAATCATAAAAAATTTGAATATTCAAAAAATGTTGCTGGTTTTGCAAAACTGTTCGCAAATTATAAAAAATCATGATTTGGAAAAAATGGTTGAGAAATAAAATCATGTTCATGGTTTTGAAAAAATGATCGTGTATTCAAAACATATTCGGGAATCTGAAAAAAATGTCCATGAAATTTTAGAAAATGTTCACAAAAATAAATATTAAAAAAAATGTTTCTGCACAGGCATATTTGCTAATCTAATAATAAAGAGGCTATTCCTTATGGCGGTATATCATGAAAATTACCCCAGAAGTTGCAAAATATTGCCCACCAATGCCATGTATAAGTGATAAAACACGTTTTACAAGGGAGAATCCCCTGTCTGGGCCGGTCCATGCAGTAAGGACCTCCTATACCGCGCTTTGCGCGTTGGGAGAAGACGCAGATCGCCTGTTTGGGCCGGCCCATGTCCTACAGCCTGCTTTTTTAATTTTATTTTTCATTTTTCATTTTTCTTTTCCGATTTATTTTTTCTACTTTAAATAATTTGAGACTTGAAATAATTTAAGAATTTTTAAAAAGTGATTTTATAAATAAAGTATTGAATAAATCATAATTTTATTGTGGATTAAAAGATGTTCCTGACTTTGTAAAAATGTTTTCTTATTAAAAAATGTTCAAATATTTCTAAAAAAATATTTGGGAAACAAAACATATTTATGATTTATTAAAATATTGTGTATTAAAAATGTTAATCAAATTGAATAAAATTTTAACAATTCAAAAAATATTCGTGAATGGAAAAATATCCTAAAAATTCAAAATCTGTTTGTGACTTACGAAATAGTTTATTCATTAATAAAATGTTCGTGCATTCAAAAAATGATCATGCATTTTAAAAAATATTCGTTAAATCAAAAAATGTTTGTGAATCAAGAAATTTGTTTAAGAAAATGTTCAAAATTTAAAAAATGTTTGCAAATAGTATAAAATGTTCATAAATTCAAAAAAATGTTCTTGATTTTAGAAAATGTTTGGTTTTTTAATAGTGTTCACAAATTTAAAAATATTTAAATTTCAAAGTTCATTAGTTTAAAATTGTTCATGATTTCATGAAATTTAGAGTGATAGTGTATCTCGGTGCTGCAACAAAATATGGTCATGGCCGTTGGAGATTGTGTTTATTCCCGTTGCAACGCACGTGTCCTTTGCTAGTCAATCAAATAGGCCTAGAATTAGCGAAATCACATCTAGACAAAAATAGTACTATTTTCTAAGTCTAAGCAACTTTCTTTTGTATAGTTGCTTAGAACCATAGTTTCATATATGTGTGTGGACAACATGTATCCGAAGTGAGTACTAAACAATAAACATGCATGTTGTGCCAAATTTTAAGGGTTCCAAAGCTTCGTGTCACCTGGGTTGTGTATTATGACACTATAGCTCCGTAGGAATGATAGACTACTCATATTAACAAAGGTGCAACTTCATTGCCTTATTAACTAGTACTCATCATCTTGTCATTGCTGCCGGTCCACCGCTTGTTCGCGTGGATCTACTTGGGGCACTTGCTCCTCAAGTACTTGCACTCCACCCTATCACCAAGTAGCCCTACCACCGGACTTGGAGCCTTCACTGGTTTATGGACGCGTCATGCGCACCAACGAGGCACGCAGTCGATGATCTTGACGGCGAGCTCATCGGCAAAGTGTCGCGGGACATGCATTGCCCCCGCCCCCTCGATTATGGTTTGGTGGTAGAGAGGTGTTCATGTCTAGCAACCATGGTAGGGCAGGGGCACTCCCCTACCCCTCACGACACCAGTGATTGTTTACATTGGAGTAATATATAGTATGTGGAAATTTTGTGAAGCGTCTCAACTCTCCCTTAGGAGAGCCCGCACGTATATATTAATATAACGAGGATTATCTTGTGAGAGCATACAAGCGCATGACTAGGAACATGACAGTTGGCGATTACCTTGGAGAGATAAGAGAGAATAAGAGATCTTCCTAACTGCTGCTAACTCCTTAACAGAATGACATATATGTGTGGGTGCACACCAAGATGTCTAACATCGTCCTTAATCACAACTTCATCAAGTCATCAAGTTGATGTTACACTTGAATTCTTGAAAGTTTCTCATGGGCGACGCTTTTGTAAAGCCATATGCAAGATGATGCTTTAAAGGAATAAATCTGATTTCTAACTATTTATTTGCAACTCATTCTCTGACAAAGTAAAAGTCTATTTCAATATGCTTAGTACGAGCATGAAAAACTGGATTAGCATACATGTAAGCTGCACCAAGATTATCGCACCAGAGACAAGGAGGTTGAGCTTGTGACACTCCAAGTTCTTTGAGTATAGGGCAAACCTCTATGCTTGACCTGAAAACAGTGGCTTGTTTCTTCGCACATCATTAAATTAAATTTGGTCCATAGAAGATGGCAAACCCACTTGTTGACTTTCTATCATCCAAGTAACCAGCACAATCTGCATCTGAAAAGGCAATAATGCGACTAGACGAAGATTTATTGAACGTCAAACCAACACATGAGGTGTTCTTCACATACCTTAGAATACATTTTGATGTTGTCCACTCAGCAATAGTGGGTGCATGAAGAAACTGACAAACTTTATCTACCGCAAAGGAAACATCAGAGTTAAATACTGAAGTGCACCAACTATACTTCTGTAACTGGTATTATCTTCCAGATCCAGGAGTTCTCCTTCTGTCAAAGACAACAATATAGTCATTGTTTGTAGCACATAATCACATTTGCATGTTGCTCGAGACCTTATTTGGTAATACAAATTATGTTCTTGATGTTTATGTCACTGTATGCACCAAACAAGCAGAACAATCCAATGGAAGAAGACATAATATTAATGGTTCGGCGCATTACATCCCTTTGAGCATGTCATGGAAATGTAGCACTATATACCAAGCAAATCCTAACGGTAGTAGTCCAAGAGAACCAATATATATGGTTCTTCCAATTCTAATCCCATCTTTGAGAGAAAACTACAAGTTTACACATATCCTAATTTTGATCCTATCTTTAGTATACCTGACTTCAATAGATAATTCAACATCAGCATCACAAGGGAGCGTGCCACCCTTTTGCATTTAAATCGGTTGAAACAATTGAACCTCTCCACAAACAAAATCTGCAAAGCACATTCAAACATTCTAGAGCATGCTCGCAATATAGAGCAATAAATGAACCGAAAGACGATAATAAAGGCCCTAACTTCGCACAATCTAAAAAATGCTCAATTCAATTTCTTGATACAAGTATGTTTGAATTAGAAGTTTCTATTATAACCAAGTCTGCAGCTCAAACAAAAATATTTTAGCATTACTGACCACTGTGTTTTTTACGTTCTGTAAGGTGTAGATCTGACTGAAGATACGCACCATGATTAGTACATAGTAGTAATTTTAAGTCCATCCATGCATAATGGATATTAAAGAGTTATCCTTTTCTAAATAGCGCGTATGCCACTACGCACACTGGATTTCATGGTACTAAATATTCAGAAAATAAATATATCATGACAGTCATAGTAACTAACTTAATGCAATGAATGTTGCAAAAGGAGAAAATGCTTCCTGCAGAATTTTAAATAGTCATATTAACTAATATATTTAAATTTCAAGAAGTGAACAACAATACCTCTTAGAATGACCGAACCTTAAAACTTTAACCCTAACCTTATCATTGCAAGATTAACATTATGCGCGATGAGAAAGAGCGGCACTTGCAATTAAGAAAACCAAATCAATTTTTGTGGCACCATAAAACTTGATTGACCTCAATTAAATCAACAACTAGTACAACACAATCTAAGCAGCGGAAATATTGTTTCCCTAAGGATTAGTGTCAAATTGATTTTCCCAAGGGTCGGAGGAGGCGCAAGCGGGGTGGAGAGGGGTGAATCGAGGGGATTTTATCACCGTATGTGCACGTTAGGGTTTCACCACGATGATGCTGCCCTTTTTATGTGTTGCGAACTGAAGTCTCCAAACTACCCCCAGCAAAGCACATGAATAATCCACCAATGCAATTGAAATTGAGCTTTTATCAGACGACGATCGACCCCAAGATCTAACGGCTCGAACGAAATCAGCCCGAGGTCCAACGGCTGGCATCACAGAGAATCTTTGATCGGACGGCCGACTGTCCCTGGGCTCTACGAGGCATCCCTTTCTTGCAGGTGTTTACTCCTGGGATATGCATCAGGTCATCGCGTCGATGGAGTAATGGATCTAAAAACAATGCAAGCGGAGTGATGCTTATAGTTATTTTTTTGGAACCAGATGCTTATAGGTAATTAACTGTATGGATTTGGTCGGATAATGGATGAAACATGCAATGCATAGTGCGCTGCTTCGCTTCACTTGAGATTGGACTCAGAGTGGGAGTACATGTCCGCGGACAGGACACCCCCAATGCCACTTCACTTAGCATAAAACCGCGACACTTATTATGGATCGGAGGAAGTATCCTTTATCTATCCTTCATTTGCGTGCTCAAACCATCGACGCATTTGATTGAACATATGACGCGCGACGACGGGCGGCGACCCTGGCCGGCCCTGAACAGAACAGCAGCGGCAGCACACGCCGAAAGCACGCACGAGGGCCAAACAAGCACGCAACACTCCCACACACAAGCCCGCATCACACACAGCGGCAGCACACTGAAGCATCCACGTACGACACACACACACACGCTCGTCCAGGAGCGCCGGGCAGCAGGCCGCACGGACACAGACTGCCCCATCTGGCAGTAATCCGCGAGGGCGTTGGCCGTGCCGCACGCACGTGAGGGCGGCGGGGTACACACACGGCCGGAGGGAGATCTCTGTTCGCGTGTCAACCCTGGCGTGGCTCCATGGCGTCAAATATGTGTTGAATATCCAAAGACGTGTTGAATATCCTAAGAACATCTCCAACAGCCGCGCAACGCGTCGCGCGCTAAAAACTCATTTGCCGCGCGTCCTTCGTCTGATTTGACGCGGCCGGCAGCACTGGCTTCAGCAGCCGCGCTAAAACTGAGCGCGCGCGTAGCTTCAGCGGCCGCGCTAAAATGCAGCGCACGCTAAACATTGCTTACATTTTTTTAATAAAACGATAAATAAAATTCATAGATCAAAACGACACATAGATATTTTACATAGTTCCATAGTATAGATCGATAAAAAACTACGGTGCAACGATTTTTTTTAAAAAACTACTCCCTCCGTCTCATAATGTAAGACGCTTTTTGACACTACACTAATGTCAAAAAATGTGTACTAAATAGTGCAACTACAGCCTACTCCCAGTCGTCATCATCATCTTCATCATCCTCGCTGGTCTGGTCCGAGGTATCGAGCCACATGTCTTCCCAACGGTCATCATTAGACGAAAAGATCGACCGCCCACCATTTTCAACGATTTCGCATTGCGATAACGCCAGGGCCTTCCGCCGACGCCTGTCCAACCGCTCTGCGCGGCGCCTTGCCATCTCCTCGCGACGCCTTGCCCAGAAGGCTTCCTCGTTGGCGACGTCCTCCGGGTGGCGTCGGCGCCACTCCACCATGGCCCACTCGTCCTCCTCGGAGACGAGGAGGCGGCGCTGCCGCCGAGCGTACTTCGCACGGTCCTGGTCCGTGATAAGACGAGGCGGAGGGGCGACGTCCTGCGTCTGCTAGCGCGTTTGGACATCCTGGAAGTTCATCTGCTGGCGCGGCCTGTCTAGGCGCCACGCCACCGCGTCGTAGGCGCGTGCGGCCTCGTGCGAGATCTGGAATGTACCGAGGCCGAGCCGGACGTCGCCGGACCGAATCTCGGCAGAGTACCAGCAGCCCGACGCTCCTCGGCGGCGCGGCGGAATGGTGGCGCGTCGGTGGGCGAGGTGCTGGAGCGGCGAGGAGAGGAAACGGTGGACGCGCTGGAGCGGTGAAGAAGCTACGAGGCGCGCGTGACGCGTGACGAGCGACGCAATTTATAGGCACGCCGGAAGCGGCGCGCCAAAAATAGCGCGCGAGCTGCCGCCCTTTCCCGCGCGCACTTGTTTCCCACCATCGCTGAAGCGCGCGAAACCGTCCAGCGCGCGCTAAAAATCAAATTTACCGCGCGCGTCTTCTGACACGGCTGTTGGAGATGCTCTAAGCTCTACCACCTGCCTAAGATGCAGCAATGCGATGGAGGATCGTGATCACTTGTTCTTCACCTGTCCGGCAGCTCGCAGGATTTGGCGTGCAACGGGTATTAAACCACGATTCAACCCTACGGCTGATCTCTTCACCACCATGCTACCGGCGGCATTACCTTCTTCTGTTCGTTCCTTTATGCTTCTTCTCATTCTTTGGAAAATCTGGGAAGCTAGGAACAAGAAGGTTTTCCAAAGTTTGGAATTTGATGTCAAAACCTCTGTAAAAGCTATTCTTCAGGACCTTATTTTGTGGACTCACCGTCTCAAGACGGAAACTTTAAAGGAACACGCCGGGCTATGGCGTAGACTTCCTCTCCTAACGTATTAGGTGATCCCTGTAAACTCTAACCCTTTTTGAAATGAAATATACAAAAATGTGTTGAATATGTGATATATGACATCAAAATTATATCATTGGATTCGTATACGGATGACGTCTCTTATGTACGTATCAATTGTTTGATTCCTAGAATTGAATTCTATATATAAATAGTTTTAAATGTTTTCTACTTACAAAGTACGAGGATTTACATCCAACCAAACATCTTGGAAATAATTTTTTATTTGATGCAATTAAAGTAACAAAAATCATGTAGTATAAATTGTAGTAGGCACGACGACAAAAATCATGCAACATATTAAATTCGAGGACATTTCACTTTTTGACACCTCAAACGTTGTACTTACAACAATACTAGACAATCATATTAGATAAAAAAACTAGAATATCACACTCTACATGTAAACTTTGGTTAGGATACTTGTTAGAATAATAATTGTACCTCTACTAAGATATTTTAAGATAAGAAAGTAGATACAAACACATATAAATATAGTATAATACATCAAAGTGGCACAAAATATTCCGGGGATGAATGAGATTTTGTCGTCCTTTTATGATTACCTTTGATTTAAATGGAATTTAGTATGTTAAAATGTTTCAAACTAAATATATAAAAAATAACACCGTTCTCAAGAGAAAATACATTTCTACTAAGATTCTTGTGCTCATTTAGCAAATCATTGTTCTATTTTTAATGATTCGGTTGTATAACACTGAAACTGGAACCACAACATTCCATGTGTTATTTGATATTGTTATTATACATTGTGTGCTAAATGCTATATAAGAAAATATATTCAGATTTCTTATCATAATAATTTAAAAAGTAAAAATAATTAGTATAAACATGCGCCATACTATTTATGTTAGTCCATTGAGAAATGATTTATCGGTAAACATGAACAAACATAGCGCTTAAACATTATCTGTTACTGATGTTATTCTCTAATTGTATTAAGTGGGTTTTTATAAGCTGGATAAGAGACTAGTTAACTCAAATTCAATATACATGAATGTTGGCAGTGATGAATTAGGACAATGAGAGGTATAATGACAGCGGTGAATTAGGGCAGAGAAATATGGGAAGAAGCACCTGAATGAATTCATGTCTGGTTCTACAACATTTTTTTTGAATTTATAATGTTAATAAGTTAAATAATTTTAAATTATTTGTTTTGAACTTTGAAATTGAGTATGATTTTAAACTGTTGAAACTATATATGAATTCTCAATATTTATATTTGCCTTCATTTTGAGTTCTTATTAAAATTTTGAAATACTGAAAATAATTTTTCAATTAAAATATGGGAGAAGATAATACGACTTATTCAAAATAATAGATATTGGAAATGATTTAATACTATTGGAATATTTTTCTGGAGTTGAAGAATATTTTGAGAGTTAATTGAAGTCTAAAAGTTTTAACACCCAAAGTAACTTTAAGATAATAAAATAAATTTATAAAATATAGTTTGGCTTGGAAATACTTTTATTAGGCCCTAAGTAAGTATTTCATTTTCTCTAGTTTTCTGATATTTTTAGAAATTCTTTTGGACTAGTTTTGAACAAAGCAATCGCCAATGTCCAATCTATTCTGTTGACCATGAAACTTCCTAAGCCCTTTTTCTCCTTACCTAGGTCGAACATAATGCACCACATTCACATGAACCCTTCTCCCTCGTAACAGCGCTGTGACATTAATTGTTGGAGAACATTGCATGGAAAACAAAAAATCTACACACACGCAAGATCTATCCATGAAGATGCATAGCTACGAGAAGGGAAGAGCATCTACATACCCTTATAGATCGCTAAGCGAAAGCGTTTATCAACATCGTTGATGTAGTTTTACACCTTCTCGATCCGTCCCGATCAAGTACCGAACGTACGACACCTCTACGTTCAGCGCACGTTCAGCTCGATGACATCCTCGCCTTTTCGATCCAGCAAAAGAGGCGAAGTAGTAGATGAGTTCCGGCAGTTGTACTTCTTGAGCTTGCGTTGATTCTTTCCTTAAAGAGGAAAGAGTGATGCAGCAAAGTAGAGATAAATATTTTACTCAGTTAAGAACCAATGTATCAATCCACTAGGAGGCACAAACAAGTCTCCAATATATGCACCTGCACAAACTAACAAACACTTGCACACAACGCGAAAAATGGGTTGTCAATCCCTTCACGGTCACGAACAAAACTGAGATCGAATAGAGATAGATATAAAAGATAAATAAAAGAGAAAATTAAAGTAAATATAAATAAATTGCAGCAAGGTGTTTTTGAGTTTTTTTGGTTTATAGATATGAAAATATATGATGGAAAATAGACCCGAGGGTCATAGGTTTCACTAGAGGCTTCTCTCTTGAAAATAACATACGGTGGATAAATAAATTACTGTCGAGCAATTGATAGAAAAGCGCATAATTATGACGACATCTAAGGCAATAATCATGAATACATGCATCACGTCCGTGACAAGTAAACCGACTTCTGCCTGCATCTACTACTATTACTCCACACACCGACCGCTATCCAACATGCATATAGAGTGTTAAGTTTATAAAAACGGAGTAACGCCTTAACTAAGATGACATGATGTAGAGGGATAAACTCAAGCAATATGATATAAACCCCAACTTTTTATCCTTGATGGCAACAATACAATACGTGCCTCGCTACCCCTTCTGTCACTGGGTGAGGACACCGCAAGATTGAACCCAAAACTAAGCACCTCTCCCATCGCAAGAAAAACCATTCTAGCTGGCCAAACTAAACCGATAGTTCGAAGAGAAATACAAAGATATCTTAATCATGCATAAAAGAGTTCAGAGAAGACTCAAATAATATTCATAGATAATTTGATCATAAATCCACAATTCATCGGAGCTCAACAAACGCACCGCAAAAGAACATCGAGGAGAACATTGTATTGAAGATCAAAGAGAGAGAAGAAGTCATATAGTTACTAGCTATGGACCCTTAGGTTCATGGTGAACTACTCACGCTTCATCGGGAGGGAGGCAAGGTCGATGTAGAGTCCCTCCGTGACCGAATCCCCCTTCGGGAGAGTGCCAAAAAATTCTCCAAGATGGGATCTCACGGGAACAGAAGCTTGCGGCGGCGGAGAAGTATTTTTGGTGTGCCCTCTGGTATAGAGGTAATATTTGAGGATTTATAGTGGAAGAATTAGGCCAGGAAGGTCCACAAGGGGCCCACAAGCCAGGGGGTCCCCCCCCACGGCTTGTGGCCGTCTCGTGGGTCTTCTAGCCTCCTCTCCAAGTCTCATGGGTTTCTTCTGGTCCAAGAAAAATCACCGTAAAGTTTTATTCCGTATGGACTCCGTTTGATATTTCTTTTCTGTAAAAGTCAAAAATAAGGAAAAAACAGAAACTTGCACTGGGCTCTAAGTTAATCGGTTAGTCCCAAAAATAATATAAAATAGCATATTAATCCATATAAAACATCCAAAACAGATAATATAATAGCATGGAACAATAAAAAATTATAGATACGTTGGAGACACATCAGGCAGCATGACGGCGTGGTGAAACTTCTCCGTAGGGGTCCGCTAAGCAGAACGGACGTGGACAGGGGAGGAACTAGAACTGGAGGGAGAGGGGGCGCCGCACACGGCTTGGGGATCGTGGTGTGTGTTGCCTCCTCCCCTCCTCTCATATATATAGGTGGAGGGGGAGGGAGGCAGCCTAGGGCACCCCCAAGGGGGCCGGCGGCCAGCCCTAGGCGCCCCCTTTCCTTCCTAGGGGGGGGGGGGTGGAGGAGATGGCAGTAGGGGGACCGGCGGCTCCCTGCCTTAGGCGCCCCCTTTCCTTCCCTAGAGAGCCGGCGGTCAGGAGGTGGGCGTGCCAGCCCCTTGTGGGCTGGGGTGCTCCCTTCCTTGGGTCGTTTGGCCCAATAACTCCCCGTAGGTCTCCCGGAACCCCTTCTGATGATCCGATAAATACCCGATGCATTTCAAAACCTTTCCGGAGACCAAACAATATCGTCCTATATATAAATCTTTACCCCCGGGCATTTCAGAGCTCTTCGTCATGTCCGTGATCTCATCCGAGACTCCGAACAACATCCGGTCACCAACTCACATAACTCATATAATACTATATCTCATCAACGAACGTTAAGCATGCGGACCCTGCGTGTTCGAGAATGATGTAGACATGACCGAGACACTTCTCCAGTCAATAACCAATAGCGGGACCTGGATGCCCATATTAGTTCAAAGATATTCTATGATGATCTTTACTGGTCGAACCTTTATGACAACATACGTAGTTCCCTTTCTCTGTCGGTGTGTTACTTGCCCGAGATTGGATCTTCGGTATCTCCATACCTAGTTCAATCTCGTTACCGGCAAGTCTCTTTACTCGTTCCGTAATACATCATCTCGTAACTAACTCCTTAGTCACTTTGCTTGCAAGCTTGTTGTGATGTTGTATCACCGATAGGGCCCAGAGATATCTTTCCGTCATACGGAGTGACAAATCCCAATCTCGATTCACGCCAACTCAACAGACACCTTCGGAGATACCTGTAGAGCATCTTTATGATCACCCAGTTATGTTGTGACGTTTGATAGCACACAAGGTATTCCTTCGGTACCCGGGAGTTGCATGATCTCATGGTCGAAGGAATATGTATTTGACATTAAGAAAGCAGTAGCAATAAACTAAACGATCATATGCTAAGTTAACAGATGGATCTTGTCCATCACATCATTCTCCTAATGATGTGATCCCGTTATCAAATGACAACTCATGTCTATGGTCAGGAAACCTTAACTATCTTTTGATCAATGAGCTAGTCTAGTAGAGGCTTACTAGGGACACGGTATTTGTTTATGTATCCACACATGTATTTAAGTTTCCGGTCAATACAATTCTAACATGAATAATAAACCTTTATCATGATTAAGAAAATATAATAATAATCACTTTATTATTGCCTCTAGGGCATATTTCCAACATGAATTCCAAGCCACACCTGAGAAGTTCGACATTGCCCGAGCTCTACTCGAGCAAGACACCACCAGGAGAAAGCCGCCTCGTTGCAGTTGGGGATTGAGCCATTTTGTCGTGTTGCACCGCAAACATGAAGTCACTAGAGCCCAAGGACCACTGAAACATCATCGCCATCAACTTCCCGAAAGCTTGTGTCACCTACTTCCATGTTGCTGTCCACCTGTCGGTGACAAATCACCGCCCGCTCAAAACCCTAATCCATTTTTGCTCTCGATTCTCATATCTTCATAAAATCTACTGGCCAACATTAAGTCTGATGAAATTGAACCGGCACGACTCAATCTTAGTTGTTAGCTTTCACTCAAATCAAAAGGTTCCTGTTTTATTCAACACCTAAGTGGTATCGCTCCACCCAGGCATGCTACATTTGTCGTTCCATCCTTGTTTTCTGTGTTTTGGTAGGCTTCAATCATCTTCATGTTCTCTGGTTTTGTATCTCTTTAATATCCTCCATCGTCCCATCATCACGATGCTTGATGCCTCTTTGTAATATGGAACCTATGTACAAATGGTCAATCAAGGTTCGTCGTCCCCGGAAACTATATATTCAGAGCCTCTCTAGCCGATCCACTACTAGAAAAAACCTTAGTAGTGCGAGGGATAAAAGCATAGCAGTAGTGTGGGCCTTGCGCTACTGCTAGCGCACTGCAGTACTACTTTTCTTAGCAGTAGCACATGCTAGGCCCCACACTACTACTAACAATCAGTAGCGCGGGCTCGTACTCCGCGCCACTACTATACCTGCGTATTTTATTTCTACATATTTATGTTGTATTTATACACCCTTACACAAATTTTTATACAATAACAATGATATAACAACTCATCATCATCGTAGTAATATAACAATCTCATCATTATGATCATCATAAGTCAACCACTATTAGCTAAGTGTTATCATCCTAGGTAAATAACTTCCTAGCACATGACAAGTACTAGGACCTACTACTCTCTCTTAGGTAAAATAAAATTAAACAGAAAAAACCCCTGCTTCTCCATTATGAAGCATAGAGATCCACCGGTCTCCATTTTGTGGCCTGCGCTCATTCACTATTTTTCTCCATCCTTTGATTTTGGGACCCTCATCTAATTGAGAAATTGAGTATGCACATTCGGAAGTCTTCATCCATGGGTGTAGCTACCAATTGTCATCTCACCTTCGACATACATTAGTAGATGCACAACATCATTCGGGAGATTATGTTGAAGAACATAATAGTAACATAGTTAGAATGTGGTTTACTTCAGAATACTGTATGAAAAAGATGGACTAGTAACACAATAATAAAAAAATCTTAGCATGATACCACCGCTCAACTCGTGGTATAGTGGCACATATCCACTATAATTTTGGCCAACCCCATAAATGTTCTTAAAATTCAGAACATCATTAACAAATGAGACAAGGTAATTCTTTTCCTCCTAAGTTAGCTCTGAGCCATAACTGTAGTAGGTCTCGTCTATCATCTTTCCTGTATCTTTGGAAGAAAGGAAATAAGTTATCAATTATAAAAAAAACAAGTTTAGTAGGGATGAATAAAACTATTTTTAGATAAGCAATATAGATTATTTAACAAATTTGTTAACAAACGCACACGGAGATAGAATTGAAATCATGCCCAGATCCACCCAAATGTCTTTATCTTGAGGAATGCCAATATCGAAGGTTATTTTCATACCCTCCTCAAATCCGTAGGCCTTGCATAATCCTTTCCAATTTGAGCTCTAAGGCATATATGATGGGCACTCCCTCTCTGATATTTCGACCGTCGGTGATGGTTGCTCCTCCCTTCTTTCCCGAGTGCATTACCTAAAGGTCTAGCACAAGGGAAAGAAGAAGTGACCTCCATGACAACAGTCGGGATTCTCCCTCACTGATATTTCAACCGTATATGATGGTCTATATACATCCGTATGTAGTCCGCATTGAAATATCTAAAAAGACTTATATTTAAGAACGGATGGAGTAGATGTTTCTTTATTAAACCAATAAACATTGCTGCTAATTGATTTTATGCATTTCCTATTTAAATTTATTAGTTGGTTGATCTATTTTCAGTGTAATATTTTACAATTGAGTTTTTAGAGTCTATACATAAAGATAATTGTTAAGGAGGTTGCTTATAGTGGCTCGCCGGCTGCAAAAATTTATATTTTCAACTTGCCTCTATGTCCAATTCCTGTCTCCTCCCCTGCGGGCGAGGTTTCCGGAGCCGCGGCCAAGGTGCCGCCCGCCGGCGTAGTGGTTGCCGGCATGGCGTACCCAGTGCTCTTGGTGGCCACCGTGGCCGGAGTGGCCGGCAGCGGGTTCGCCGCGCGAGGTCACCTATCACCCCCAGCACCTAAGTTGTGTGCACCAAACTGCTCACCAGTTTTCATTATTAAGAACGTTTTTGTCACTCAATCAAAAGGCTATGCTCACAAAAATTCAGCAGTGCCTTGCGATAGAGGAACATGGAAGAATAGACGGGATTAAAATTTAGCCAGTTGAATTAGCTTCCCAACACATACACGGAATTGTGAAGGAAAAAACAGAACACAACAGACATAGCGAGAAGCTTCTACATCACCAGCCATTTGGGAGTTCTCCCACTACAGATGCAGGGCTCTTCGGTTGGGTCCTGGAGAGCATTTGAAATCAAAAGTCAAATTTATGTAAAGAAGAGAATTTATTGAAAGAATTTCTTATTAACACAATCTTGAATTTCGTTTTCTTAATTATTTGACACTGAATTTTTTTTCTTCCCTATCTGGTATCGAGTCTAAAATTTATGCCTGACTCTTTTAATACTGTCATAAATTGCACACAAAAAACACTTTTACCCCTTGTATAATATGAACCGGCCATCTGTCCCAAATCGCCCGCTCCTGATCCATCCCCGCCGGCCACTAACAGCATGACCTGGCCACTAACTACTTCTTAACTACAAGCACGGCCACTAACAGCACTTTCATAGCATTGCCTCAACGGCCACACAAATACATACTTCCTCCGTAAAGAAATATATGTACAAATCCATCGCTAATATTCGCTATCCAAACAACCCCTAAGAGCGTCTAACAACTCCTGTGCATGCATGCAAGCACGCACTAACAAACTAACTGATTCTCTAAGTTCCAACTTGATCCGTCCAGCCGACCGGTTTGGCTCAGCCTGCACGCGTCACGCAGCTAGCTAGCAGCCGAACCGGCGGGATACACACATACAGCTAGAGATCTGCATGCAGCTAGTCAGCTATATATGTAGCCACATACAGCAATCTTAGACAGTAGATGCCGTGCGTGCTTATTGTAAGCCAAGGGCTTTTCCGGACCACTTGACTTATAGACTGCCATAAGCCGTGTGTTTTGTAGTTGCCGGGTGTTTTTTTCCTGTAGACTCAGTTTAGAGGAACATAAGCCGAATACCCGAAAAAAAGCTCTCGGCTTATAGTCTTTCACACGGCAAAACGTGATTTTCCTGTAGTGACAGCTGCGCATGTATTTTTTTAGACTTGGTGTTATATATGAAAAAAATAATTTTTCGATGTCAAATAGAGAAAAAAAATAACACAACGTTAAATAAGGAACTCTCTAATTTGTTACAGCTAGGTGATCAGAACTCTTCCTGATCTAGCAACAAGTCTGTCTGACCTAACTCTGTCCTCAGGCCTGATGAAGATGATCAGAACATGGTCATTGCAGATCTAGGAATAAATGTAACTCTAACCTGCGCAACTCACTCACCCGGGGCACATTAGGCGAGCGTGGAGGCGGAGCAACAGCATCATGACGATGCAGCAGCACAAGGCCTCTTCATCCCCTTCTTTTTGGTCCCTCGGCTAGGACGGCGAAAGCGGAGGTGAAACGGCCGAGACAGAGGCTGAGCAGCAGCAGTAGGATGTTGTCGTCCCATCCTCCATGGTCGGCCGGGCAGAAGGGCCACAACAGGTTACACACACACACACACACATTCAGGCCACTCAACAGCATGTCACTCACCTGTTAAAAAAAAAAGCATGTCACTCACATATGTAAAGTAACGTATGGGGCAACCCAGTCATGCAGGTTGCCTGCCAAGTTGAGTGTCTATATAAGTTTGCCCCCGCCGGGATTGCATGAGAACACCAAGCAGGCAGGCAGGCGTACCAGGCTAGCGTTGCCTGATCAGCAGCTGCACATATAGTCAGGCGAGTCGAGTCGAATCGAGGCAGTATAGTTTAGCTGGAGCTTGAGAGGGTCAGATCATGGAGCTCGTCGGGAGTTGGAGGAAGGTGATGCCTTACATGGCCATGGTCTTCCTGCAGTTCGGCTACGCCGGGCTCTTCCTCCTCTCCGTCGCGTCGCTGCGCCAGGGCATGAGCCACTACGTCCTCGTCGTCTACCGGAACGCCATCGCCGCCGCTGCCATGGCTCCCTTCGCGCTATGGTTTGAGAGGTTCATATTACGGATCTGTGAATCATCCCTAATCGTCGTTTAATATGTCTAGACGTTTATACTAGCTAGCTGGCTTCGTGTAGAATGTATTTTGTTCGTGGTCAGCCGTGCTCATGTCAGGGTGGCGCCCGGCCCGCCGTTGCACCGTCAGAAAACCTGTGGCCATGTCAAATTGGTCACTCGTTTCGTTGTACCTTTAAGAGTTCAGTTTTTGAAGTAGTATGAAAATTCATGCTCTAAGTTGTGTATGGTAACTTTTTTTTTTGCGAGATGTGTATAGTAATGAACTTGGTAAGTAGGTGTGGCAATTTATCAATTGATTGTTGAGCTACATTCATATTCTTATGTCCTCAAATGGGACAAGTTCTAGGTTTAAGATTAGCTTGTTATTTGTTTTCACGGAATTAAAGGAAACAACAATACGTTTCCTGAAATGTAATCCACATAGTTACATTATTTTGCTGTCTTCTCATATTCCTTTTAGCAGATATGTTTGTCGTCATCACCTAATTCATGTTTACAATTTTTATTACACTGGGCCTTCAAATAACTAACGGAGATCTGTAACAAGATAAAGAAAAAGGTTCATGTTCATTTTATGCATTATCTTTTTGTAGTCTTTTGGTGCTACCTTATGAGTTAATAAGATCTTTCTTGATCGAAAAACTGAGCAACCGCTGCTGAGCATTCAGAAACGTCTGAAATAACGCTAGCACTTCTCTTTGCCCGTTGTCGTCAAGTTTTTCCTTGATAAACCAAGTAAGGAAAGCGACTTCATGTCTACTCTTCATTTGGCGTGACAGGAAAACAAGGCGCAAAATGACCCTCTCCCTGTTCTACAAGATCGTTGCTCTGGCACTACTCGAGTAAGGATCCAACACACACTTGTTGCATGATAGTAGTATTTTTGTGATTTCATTATTTGATGCATTCTTACATTTATACTTGTTAAAATTATTCAAGGCCAGTCCTTGACCAGAACTTCTTCTACATAGGAGCCCGTAACACGTCGGCGAGCTTCTCTTCGGCACTCACCAACGTATTGCCTGCCGTAACATTTGTAAATGCCATCCTGATCAGGTGAAGCTCCGACCCAAACCGATATATTATTAACAGTAGAGCGATCCTCTCTTTTACATTTTTCGTGTTTGAAGAGCTTCTATTTTATTAAGTAGGTAATGAAATAAATTGGTCAACAATGTAGGATGGAGAGAATAAACATCAAGGAGCGGCGGAGCCAGGCGAAGATCGCCGGCACGGTGATCACAGTCGGCGGAGCGCTGCTCATGGTACTCTTCCGCGGCCCTGTCCTCAACTTCCCATGGACCAAGCATGCCGGAAGCCACGTCGTTGCCGACACGGCCAACCACAGCAGCGGTTGCTGGCTCTTGGGCATCGTCATGATCCTGTTGAGCAGCTTCTGCTGGTCCGCCTTCTTCATACTCCAGGTGAGTTCACACTCTTCTTAAATTAGTTTCTGTTCCAACTGCATCCCGATGTATTTGTGGTGACCATCGATTTTGTTTGCGATCTTCAGTCGCACACGTTGAGGAGTTACCCGTCCGAGCTCTCCCTGACCACGATGATATGCGTCATGGGCGTCGTGCAGAGCGGCGTGGTTGCGCTGGTGATGGAGCGTGACACCAAGGCTTGGGCAATTGGATTCGACATGAGGCTCGTCACGGCCGCCTACTCCGTAATTAGTTGTGACCAATTTGAAATCAGACTTGCTTCCGTGGATGGTTCCAATGACTAACTCGCTGCTTAACTAATTTCATTTCAGGGCATAATGTGTTCAGGGGTTGCTTATTATTTGCAAGGGATAGTTATCCAAGAACGGGGGCCAGTGTTTGTCACTGCCTTTTGCCCTCTCTGCATGATCATAGTGACTGTGCTAGGCTCCTTCATTCTTTCCGAGGTGATCACATTGGGAAGGTATGTATATGCTTCACTTGCGAAACATATATTCTCCTGCATCCGCATCAATTGGTGGCTGCACGTCCACTAAAACCGCGACGCTTATTTTGGATCGGAGGTTGTATCTGTTATTCATCCATTCACAAATTTGTTTCCATGTAGGATCACCGGTGCAATGATTATTGTTGTTGGTCTCTATGCTCTCATCTGGGGCAAGAGCAAAGACCATGTGAATCAAGTTGAGCGCAATGACAATTTTGAAAAGCACAACTCTTTTGAGCTACCGTTTACTACCACCACCATTACCAAAGCAAGCAACCTTGATATGACAATCACCGTGGCTGCATGCAGCAAGGAAAGCCCCATGGAGAATCAACTTACAAAGTGATGACTTGAGCTCATCGATCTTCCGATGTTTCCTTGGACTAGTAAATGCGTACGTGCATTGCACGTTGTTATTATGTAGTATATTAATCGCACGCTGATATTAGGTAGGATATTATTTGCGTGTTAATTATGAAATTAGCATGGCATTGATATTTGGTATGATATTAACCGCATGCTAAATGTGTTGAGGCTCACCATTGGAGCAGTCAGAGTCGTTGGATTGAACTGGTTTGATAGCCGGGATTTGTTGGATCTGCACCTTTAGGCATTTTTATATTTGTATAGATGTATAGATATAGATATATTTCTTGTGTCACTACTGTACCAAGATGTAACTCTAGGTTGAGATTCTCATATCCACGGAACTGTCAAATAAAGCGTATGTTTTGTTGAGTGCCTCATTATCAAGGTGTCGTGAATGTGTGAGCATCTCCAGCGGTTGTCCTAAAATAGGGCATTGAAGACACCAAAAGGTGAGTTTTAGGGCATCAGATTTTATCTCTCATACAGTGACCTAAAATAGGGCACTACAATGATATTCTTAAAATTCCAATAAACTTGACGGGCGGTCCAGATTTTGTGCACTGGCCTTTCACTAGGTTCGGTGAATATATTGTCCGTTCCGCTTATAACATGGCAAGGACGAACCAATTCTTGTCTGATCGGAGTGGAAATGGTGGGGGGCAACACTCCAGTTAGTCTTTGGAAGAAAAGTTATGGAAGAAGCTTTGGAATATTAAGGCTCCAAATAAGATGAAAGTGATGCTTTGGCGTTTTGCTCATAATTGTCTACCCTCGGGAGAGCAACTTCTCCGCCGCCAGGTGCCAACGAGGACTGACTGTTATTCCTGTGGCGGATCGGAAGGTATTGAGCATGCTTTGCTTTTTTGTGGACATGCCCGTGCTATCTGGGAGGAGATTAAGGATGTTTTTGGGATCAAGCTATATCGTTCATCCTTTACATCTCCAAAGCAATGGCTTTTCAATTTCCTATCCTATGGTTCTGATCGAGATGTCTCTATTCTGACTATCACTCTTTGGCACATTTGGGAGGCTCGGAATTTTGCTCGTAATGAACCTGTTGCTCCTCTCCCGAAGCATACGGCTGCGAAGGCGCGTGCTTACATTGATTTGATCTTCCAACATCTGTTCAAAACTCATGCGGCTAGACGTGAGACCCCTGCTTCTAGCTCTCATTGGTCTCCGCCACCGCATGGTTCTTTGTTGATGTCTTCAGACGCATCTGTTTCTTTGGACCGGGGCTCCTCAGCAATTGACGTGGTGATTCAAGACCATTCGGGCAGTGTGTTGCCGCTGCTTCAGAACCCTTGCCGGGTGTTTCATCCTCAGAAGTGGCAGAGGCGATGGCTCTTCGTCGTGCAGTTTATTTGGCTCGCCAAGAGAACTATATGCATGTGATTTTCCAATCCGATTGTCTCTAGGTGGTGCAAAGGCTGCACTCTTCTGCACGAGACCGCTCCATTGTGGGTTCTATAATCGCTGATATCAAGACGACGTGTGGGGCTCTGTCTTCTGTGACTTTCAAGCATGTTCGTCGGCAATGTAATGTTTTAGCTCATGTTTTAGCTAGATCTAGTTTGAACTCTGTAAGTCTTTATATTTTCCATTCTGCTTCGGATTGTATCCGGGAGACTCTATGTAACTTTGTTGCTTGATCAATAAAGACCGACGTTCTCTCAAAAAATAGGGCACTACAACTGAAATTTAACACAAATAATATAAACATGACATCAGATTCATCAATCCACAACATCAAATTATTACTATTTCATCAATCCACGTCATACATAAAAACTCATCACACATGACATGAAACATAGGGATAAAACTAGTGGTCTTTTTGCCCATGCCATGCTCACCACTCCTCGACGAGAACTCCACCTTCTAGGCAAATCCTCGAACACCTAGTGTGCAAGGAGGAAACCGGCCGAACGTGCGTCTGAACCAAGGTGATTGCCGTCCCGGCCCAGAATGGCCTCACAGACGCCTCAGAGGGCCTCGTAGATACCCAGAGGTTGAGCTTGCTAATCGAAACAATAAAACAAAAAAAATAGTTTAAATATACCCAAGATTGATCTTGTTCTGAAGGTGTTCTCACTACGAATTCAAATACATATAAAAAGTTTTAAAATGAAGATTTGGTTCAAAAGACATCAGTCATTCAAATTATGACAATGAATGAAATTAGGGAATGCTTTAGATCCCCCCGTATTTCTGAGGATCTGTCCAGATTGTCCAATGATAGATTTAAGAAAATTACAATTTCAAAATTCCAACTCCTCTAGTGCTGGAAGATTCCACATTTCTAGTTGGATGGATGTGGGACGGCTCCATGACAAAAAAAGAGTAGGTGACGGAGCAACAGTTGATATTGTCTCCGAGATTGCCACGACCAAGATCAACACTCCTCGTACTCAGCACAAGCCTCTTGAGAGAAGGTGCAACCAAACCTTGGGAATATATTTTTGGACATCGCTGCATTGTCAGTTCTTCAAGGCAACTGAGATCCACAGATCTTTCAGCTGGTACTGAAACTAAGTTCTTGCAATTTGTAATTGTGATTTTCTTGATGGCCGGTACATGTTTAACATGTTTGAGGCATGATAGATTTGGGCAGTTATCAATCACTAGGTCTGCCAGGGACGAGAAAACACCAGCGTTATCATTTTTCCTTACCTCAGCTATCTCACTTTGGTTTATACGCTCTGAGATATTGGATGCTTTTGAACTCTCGCGTCCATCGCAAATTATAAACGAAGGTGACATTAAGCTTGACGGAAACAACACACATGGATAACAATGGAGGGGCAAAGACTTGAGGCAGGTGGGAGGTTGTAGAACTTGAAGCTGTTAGATGTGTATAATTTATTGTGTTCATCCTCATTGTATAAGGGGCTTTTCTGTACTTTAGCACATCTGTATATGTACTGGTCATGGGCCCTCAGTAAAGCTAGTTGCTCATTATCTAATATGGTATCAGATGCTAGGTTAGCCTCCCTCTCCCGCACGCCGCAGCTCCGTGCATCCTGTATCTAGCCTCCGCCTGCCGCCGGCCATCTCTGCCCGTCTCCTCCTTGGCCCCGCCCGGCCACGCCGCCCAGCCGCCTAATTCCGCTCCCGCCGGCCTTCCTCTCTGGCCAAGTCCTCCTCTCCGGCCGTCGCGCTCCACTCCGTCCTCTCCCTGTCCGACTGCCGTTGATCCAGGCTAGTCCGGTTGTCGTCGTCCCCGGTCCGCTGCTGCTCCCGGTCCGAACGGCTGCAGCCGTCAGCTGCTCGCCTGGCTGGCCGGTTCAGGCCACCGGCTGCCCCGGTCCTGCTTCCCGCTCGGGAGCCTGGCTGGTCTCGGCCAGGAGCCGCCAGCGACTCTGCCCAGTCCTCGCCAATGCTGCTCTCTGCTCGCGCGGGCTACACTTCCTGCTCGGGCGCCTAGCTTGAGCGCCTAGCTCGAGCGCGTTCTTGCCCGATCCTGATCTGGTCTTCTGCATCGGTTGACCAAAAAAAACCGAGGAAAGCAGAGGAGCAGTAGGAAGACTTCTTCATGTTTTCTTCGGGCTATGTCGCTGTTCCTCGGTGCTCGGTGATCTTCGATGGCACCAACTATGCTGAGTTTGTGGGCTTCATGCGTATCCATATGCGTGGTCTTCTTCTGTGGGGTGTTCTCTCTGGCGAGGTCCCCTGTCCGTCATGCCCGGTTGCGCCAGTGGCCCCAATCCCACGAGTGCCGCCGGTTCTTGCTGCTGATGCTTCTCAGGCTGACCGGGATGCTGCCAAGGCTCTGGATGATGCTGCGGTTGATGCTTATGATCAGCAGGTATCCGCTTATTCCGATGCTCTCTCTGTGTACCGGGATGATCTAGCAGCTTACACTCAGTGGTGCAATGATGATGCTCGTGCTGCTGCTGTTCTTACTGCCAGTGTCCTCCCTCAGTTTGCTTCGGAGTTCATGGGACTTGGCACAGTTGCAGCGATGTGGTCTTATCTTTGTCAGCGCTATCAGCCCTCTGGTGATGCTCTTTATCTCTCTGTGGTGCGTCAGGAGCACGCCCTTCAGCAAAGTGATTCCTCTGTTGATGAGTTCTATTCACAGTGCTCTGCCATCTGGTGTCAGCTTGACTCTCTTTGGACAGTTGTTTGTGGCACCTGTCGTTGCTGTCAGACTACTCGGTCTGATCTGGAGTTTCAGCGGGTATATGAGTTCTTATCTCGTCTCCGCTCTGAATTTGAGCCCAAATGTGCTCACTTGCTTGCTCGTGGTCGTGTTCCAATCTCAGAGGTGCTTGCTGAGCTTCGTGCTGAGGAGACCCGTCTTCGCTCTGCTGGTTTGCTGGTGGTCCCGTTTGTGTTGGCTGCTCGGGCTCCTATGTCATCTGCTCGGCTCACCGCTCCACCGCTCCTCCCCACACCTTCAGGGGGGTGAGTCGTCCTACTTATACTGAGAGGGGCCGGTCGCGCCGTGACACCTTCTGTGGCTACTGCTCTCGGCCCGGTCACCCAGAGTCTAATTGCCGTGAGAAGAAGCGAGACCAGCGGCGCTCCTCTTCCAGTGGGACTCCTGAATCCTCCTCGACTTCGTCACTCACTGACCAGGACATTGTGAGTCTCAAACGCCTCCTGGCTTCCTCAAGCTCTTCGTCGACTGGCTCAGTTGCTACTGTGACTGCAGCCATTTCTCCACAACCGCAGGCATCTACACAGTCAGGTACATCTTCGTGGGTTTTGGATTCTAGAGCCTCCTTCCATATGTCTTCAGATTCTTCTATGTTGTCTTCTCTCCGACCTCTTACTTCGCCTGTTAATGTTCTTACCGCCGATGGCACACCTCTTCCTGTTGCTAGTCATGGTCTTCTTTCCATTCCCTCTTTTTCTGTTCCCAGTGTTTCACATGTTCCTCGTCTTACCATGAATCTGTTTTCCGCTGCCCAACTTACTGATTCTGGTTGTCGTGTCATCCTTGATACCGACTCTTGCTCCATTCAGGATCGACGCACCAAGGCTTTGGTTGGTGCTGGCCCCCGGCGCCATGAGTCAGAGGGCCTTTGGGAGGTTGACTGGCTTCGTGTTCCTTCCGCTGCCATCACTCCTGCCAGCTCCCATGCTCTTGCTACCTCTTCGTCTGCGTCCTTCCAGCAGTGGCATCATCGCCTTGGTCACATCTGTGGCTCTCGCTTGTCTTCCTTAGTTCGTCAGGGCCTTTTGGGGTCTGTATCTGGAGATGTTTCTTTACATTGTAATGGTTGCAGACTTGGCAAACAGACCCAGTTGCCTTATCCTACCAGTGAGTCGGTATCTCAGCGTCCCTTTGACTTAGTTCATTCTGATGTTTGGGGTCCTGCCCCCTTTGATTCGAAAGGTGGTCATCGCTATTATATCTTGTTTATTGATTATTTCTCTCGCTACACCTGGCTCTACTTCATGAAATCTCGTAGCGAGGTTCTCTCTATGTACAAACGTTTTGCTGCCATGGTTCACACCCAGTTTTCCACGCCCATTCGTACCTTTCGTGCTGACTCCACTGGTGAGTTTATCTCTCAGCTGTTGCGTGGTTTTCTTGCGGAACAGGGTACTCTTGCCCAGTTCTCATGTCCTGGTGCTCATGCTCAGAACGGCGTTGTTGAACGTAAGCATCGTCATCTACTTGAAACGGCTCGCGCGCTGATGATTGCCGCTTCCCTTCCGCCTCACTTTTGGGCTGAGGCTGTTTCTGCATCCACTTATCTCATCCACTTTTGCAGGGTGGTATTCCTATGGAGTGTCTCACTGGACGTTCCCCTGACTACTCCGCTCTTCGGATGTTTGGATGTGTGTGTTATGTCCTTCTTGCTCCACGAGAACGCACCAAACTGACTGCTCAGTCGGTTGAGTGTGTCTTTCTTGGCTACAGTGATGAGCACAAGGGCTATCGAAGTTGGGATCCTGTGGGTCGTCGCTTGCGCATCTCGCGTGATGTGACTTTTGACGAGTCTCGTTCTTACTACCCACGTTCTTCTTCCTCGAGTTTCTCTGTGGACGACATTTCATTCATGCTCCTTCCTGACACACCCGGCTATGTGCCTCATGTGTCACCTCTTCCTCCGGCACCTCTCATTCCTTCTCATTCCCCATCGACACCGTCTTCTCCATACTCCTCCTCCACCTCTCCACCTTCATCTCCAGTCCGTCGCCCTCTCTCACCATTTCCTCTCCACTATACTCGACGATCTCGTACTGAGGATGTCTCCTCTGACGCGCCTTCCACCTCTGGTGCACCTCCTCTCACGCCTTCCCCGGTTCACAACCTTCGTGCTCGGCCTCGCCCCCCGCCTGATCGCTACTCCCCTGATCGGTATGGTCTCTCTGCTATTGCTGAGCCAACTTCCTACCGAACTGCCATGACTCAGCCTGAATGGCAACTTGCGATGGCCGAAGAGCTTGCTGCTCTTGAGCGCTCTGGCACATGGGATCTGGTTCCCCTTCCTTCCGGTGTCCGTCCCATCACCTGCAAGTGGGTCTACAAGGTTAAGACTCGCTCCGATGGTTCTCTTGAGCGCTACAAAGCTCGTCTTGTGGCCCGTGGTTTTCAGCAGGAGGAGGGGCACGATTATGATGAGACATTCGCTCCTGTGGCCCACATGACCACTGTTTGCACTCTTCTTGCAGTGGCTTCTGTTCGCCAGTGGTCTATCTCTCAGCTTGATGTTCAGAACGCTTTTCTCAATGGCGAGTTGCGTGAGAAGGTTTATATGCAGCCACCACCGGGGGACTACGCTCCTGATGGTACGGTCTGTCGACTTCGCCGCTCCCTCTATGGTCTTAAACATGCCCCTCGCGCCTGGTTTGAGCGCTTCTCCTCTGTGGTGACTGCAACAGGTTTCTTACTCAGTGATCATGATCCCGCGTTGTTTGTTCACACGACTCCTCGTGGTCGGACTCTTCTCCTCCTCTATGTTGATGACATGATCATCACTGGTGACGACCTTGACTATATTGCCTTTGTTAAGGCTCGCCTTCGCGATCAGTTTCTCATGACTGATCTTAGTCCACTTCGCTACTTTCTTGGGATTGAGATCTCCTCGACCTCTGATGGCTTTTACATCTCCCAAGAAAAATATATTCAGGATCTTCTTGCTCGCGCTGCTCTTGGTGATGAGCGTACAGTTGTGACTCCTATGGAGCTCAATGTTCAGCTTCGTGCCTCTGATGGTGACCCTCTTCCTAATCCCACTCGCTATCGTCACCTTGTTGGCAGTCTTGTCTATCTTGCCGTTACGCGTCCTGACATTTCCTATCCTGTCCATATCCTGAGTCAGTTTGTTTCGGCCCCCACCTCTGTCCACTATAGTCATCTCCTCCGTGTTCTACGATATCTTCGTGGCACGATCTTTCAGCGCTTTTTCTTTCCCTGCTCCAGCTCTCTTGAGCTCCAGGCCTACTCTGATGCTACCTGGGCCAGTGATCCCTCTGATCGACGCTCACTGTCTGCTTACTGTGTCTTTCTTGGTGGCACTGTTATTGCCTGGAAGACAAAGAAGCAGACTGCAGTTTCTCGCTCGAGCACAGAGGCTGAGTTGCGAGCCATGGCTATGTTGACTGCTGAGGTGATCTGGTTACGGTGGTTACTTGAGGATTTTGGTGTGTCTGCTACTACCTCCACTCCTCTACTTTCTGACAGCACCGGTGCTATCAGTATTGTGCGTGACTCGGTGAAGCATGAGCTCACCAAACACATCGGTGTGGATGCCCACTTTATGCGCGCTGCTGTGCAGGATCAGACTCTCGCCCTTCACTATGTGCCCTCGGAGTTACAGTTGGCTGCCTTCTTCACGAAGGCACAAACTCGAGCACAGCATGGATTTTTCCTCTCCAAACTCAGTGTTGTTGATCCACCATGAGTTTGAGGGGGTGTGTGTTAGATGTGTATAGTTCATTGTACTCATCCCCATTGTATAAGGGGCTTTTCTGCACTTTAGCACATCTGTATATGTACTGGCCATGGGCCCTCAGTAAAGCTAGTTGCTCATTATCTAACAGAAGCACCTCTATGTCATTGCATTGTCCTCTGGAGATGAATTCAACCTAGACCATGACAGGTTAAGCATATCAAGATAATGCTTATTCTGTAGTTGGGCTTCTACTGCATGATCCTTGATTCCTTGCTTAGCTTGCTGATATTATTTATCTTCAAGTGACCAAGGTTGTTCATATTCTTCATCAACCTAAATCCTCGCCCCTGCTCATCAGCGGCTAGATCAACAGTCGCTTCATAATAAAGTTCTTCTTCCCGAAAACTTCTAGACCTTGAATTGCATTGAAATCCATCTGATTCAAATCTCTGTAAGCATATCAGACTACTTAAGTCATCTGGCAAGCTTTCTAGAATGCATTTCTGTAGACGTAGAATCTGCAGATTATAGAGCCGACAGAACTCGGCGGGGAGACTCTTGAAAGGTGAAGCTCTCGAGATTTGAAGGCACCGAAGATGCTTCAAGTTGCCAATAGCAGCAGGTAACTCATTACTAGAGACACAAACAATCACACGCACACACAGGAGTTGACTCACCAATTTTCTTTGAGTTCCGCTTCGGTACAACCCTCTCATAAAACGTATAAAGGGTACTATGGACTTTTGACAATTTGTATCTACTTTTATATGTACGTATACGCTCACTTGGGTCGGCCCATTTGCGGTACATGTGATGACAAATATATCGAAAAAAGGATAGAACGATCTGGGAGTCGAACCCGTGACCACCTAAAACATAAACTATTGTCCACAATCACTGGAATAACAAGCCTTCGGTGAAAAATGTAAAGCCAGACGCTTTAAGTAACAGAAGGGTTAGGAATTTTAAAAAGGTTTTAGGAACACTTTGTGAACCGGTTCCTTTTTCCATAGTTTTTTTCCTGTTACATTTCTTCTTTATTTTTCAAAAAATGGTTGCGCTTTCAAAATGCTGTTCAAATTTTCAAAACGTTTTTTATTTCCAAATTTGGTTCATAAATTAAAAAATATTTGCATTTTCGAAAATTGCAATGTAACTTCAAAAAATATTCGTGTGTTTAAAAAATTGTTCAGAATATCAAAACATGAATAGTTTTTGGAAAAGCACGAACAAAATTGTGAAGACAAACATTTGAACAGGAATACAAATTTAAATTCCAAAAGATTTTTCAGAAATGCAAACAACACATGATGTCAAAAAAGTGTTGTAAATTTTCCCGAATATTTTTTCAACTTGGGAACAATATTTATTTAAAATAGATTCATTTTTTAATTATGAACAAATTCCAATAGGCGCCCGACCGGAGGATGACGTCGCTTAGTTGGGCAAGGCCTAAGATTTCATTTTCTTTTCTTAAAAAAATTGAAATGCCAAAATAACAGTTTTAAGTAGCTACTTTAAATTATGTTTCCTATGCTTTAGGAAAGCATTTACTGTTTTCAGTTCTATAATTTTGTATTTATTAGTTATGTTAAAAACTTAAAATAAGAGTTTTAAGTACATATATAAATTATGATTTTAAATATCCTTTTCCATCGAACCTGGCATGGATGCCTACTTAGACATGCTATGCGGGACATGGTGTTTTTTTGGACATTCTTGAAATGACCCTAACTTTTGCCAGCAGGTGGCATGCCCATCGTAGGCATCCATGCCCCCAATTTTTTTTTCATGGTCTTGTATAACCAATTCAAAGCACCAAGCCGAGTTGCTTGGGTTTTTTTGACAAGTTTTGTATTTTTCTTGAAATGACCCCATTTTTTCATGGGCTTGTATGACCAATATTCAAGGCACCATGCAAAATTGTTTGTGTTTTCAATCAGTTTTGCATTTTCTGAAGTTTTTTTTGGTTAAAAAGGACGATAAATGGCCGGACGTGTTACCGAAAATCATCCGAACTAGGTATGTGCCTACCTTCTTGCAAAAGTGGGGTTCATTTCAAAGATGCCAAAAAAGACTATGTTCAACGGAGGGTGTTCGCTTAGGCCAGAAGGGTCTTTTTGAAAGCTCGTTGTTTTTCGATATCCATTAAATGACAAATGTATTCCACCAGCTTCTACAACCAATTTAAGGCACCATGCCAAGTTATTTACATTTTTGAAAAGTTTTGCATTTTCTGGAGTTTTCTCGGTGAAACTAGGCCCATAAATGGTCAAACGCGCCACAACATGTAAATAGTGTCGGAAGTTGTTCGAACGTAGCATGGATGCCTCATATGCATGTGCCTGGATGTTACAAGAAGCTGGGATCATTTATCCATGGCCTTACAAGTTTAGATGAGTGTATTTGTAATTTATGTCATTTACAATCAACACAAAAAAATTTCTTTTGTCCTAGAAATTTCTTGAAATTTATCAACAATTTTGGAATTACAAAGTGTGTATGACAATGTTACAAACTAGAAAAAAAATTCCAAAATTGTTAAGATATTACGAAAATCTGATGGAAATTTCAAACAAAATGGCAAACCACATACTTTAAAAAAAATAACAACTTTTCTGAAACACATACATTTATTAAATTTGTGAACAAAACAATTCAAAAACTGAACATTTTATGAAATTTCCGAACCTTTTTTGAAATTAAAAATAATATTTTATGTTATACCAAACAATTTTTCAAATTTTTGAACAAGTTCACAAAGAATAATAAAGTTCAAAAGTAGAAAAATGAATTAACAAAAAGAGAGGAAAATGGAAAAAATCGAAAATAAAAAATGCTTAGCCCCTAGAAATTGAAAATTGTTTTCAGATAATGTTAGTATAGTTGAAAAATATTCATAAATTTGAGAAAATGTTTGCGTTTTCGAATAAAGCTCACAAATTTGAAAAAGTAGTGGCATTTTGAAAAGAAATGTTCGAAAATTTAAAAATTGTTCGTGTTTTCAAGAAAATATTCATACGTTTGATAATTTATTGTAATTTTGGAAAACATATGTTTGCAGTTTTACAAGAATGTTTACAATTCTGAAAAGAATGTTCTTAAATTTGGAAAATATTCATAAAATCAAATTATTTTTCATAAAAAATCGCACATTTGAAAGAAAAACCCACGTTTCCCTAAGAAGTTCAAATTTTGGAAAATGTTTCATTTTTAAAAAATATTCATGTTTTAAAAAAATTCCAAAAGATTAAAAACACATTACTTTTTGTTGAGCTATAAAAAACGATTTAGCTACAATGCCCCGTGTTGGTCGCTACAGTGTCCATCCAGGTTGTACAGTATCAATTTGTTCTGTGACAGTATTTCTAAGAGAAAAACTCCTATAATATGTCCAGTTAGGTCATAAGAAACTGCGCTGCAATTGTATCAGCAAATCGTGTTTGTTCTGGTGGTATTAGCAAGGTCACCTCCACCTGAGGTCCTGAGTTCGAAGCCTAACAGGTAGAAGATTATTTTTGGATTTTCGAACCTTGCTACAGTACATACTCACTAATGGGCCGGCCCAAGGCGGACTCAGAAATATCTTCACGAGTATTTTCTGGAAAGACCATCCTACCCTTTATTATGAAGGGGTATTAACAGATCTCATCCATTGATGTATTTAGGGGGGTTGTACCGAAGAAGAAGTGGTTCATTAATGTACCATGACAAACAATTTCAAAATGACCCTTCTGGCGATTTAGAAATACTCCCTCCGTCCGCGAATAAGTGTATTTCTACCTTTTGTCTTAAGTTAAAGTTTTAATATTTTGATCAAGTTTATAGAAAGCACTAGTAGCATATATGACACCAAATTGATATATCATGAAAGCCTAACAGGTAGAAGATTATTTTTGGATTTTCGAACCTTGCTACAGTACATACTCACTAATGGGCCGGCCCAAGGCGGACTCAGAAATATCTTCACGAGTATTTTCTGGAAAGACCATCCTACCCTTTATTATGAAGGGGTATTAACAGATCTCATCCATTGATGTATTTAGGGGGGTTGTACCGAAGAAGAAGTGGTTCATTAATGTACCATGACAAACAATTTCAAAATGACCCTTCTGGCGATTTAGAAATACTCCCTCCGTCCGCGAATAAGTGTATTTCTACCTTTTGTCTTAAGTTAAAGTTTTAATATTTTGATCAAGTTTATAGAAAGCACTAGTAGCATATATGACACCAAATTGATATATCATGAAAGCACATTTCAACTCGAATCTAGTGATACTAATTTAGTGCCATAAATGCTGCTATTTTTGTCTATAAAGTTGGTCAAAATTTTAAAACTTTGACTTGAGACAAAAGCTAGATGTACACTTATTCGCGGACGGAGGGAGTAGTCATCTGCTTTGAAAATATATAGCGCAGCTGGAGAAATATTTGTAATGGACCACTATGTTAGTATATGTATAGGACTAGAGATAGACTAGGATTCTACATATCATCTTGTACTCCAAGTCATAGGCTTCTTGCCCTCTAAGTCTTGTACACCTATATAATCCCCATGAGGGTCACGTCAATACAACACACAAATATTAGCATCCTATATTATTAGTATGGTATTAGAGCGGTTAGTCTCACGACGCCGATCCTAGGCCTTCCCATCACTTCCGCAGCGTGCCGTCCCCGGGGAGATTAATCTCCTCTCCCCCGAGGCGCGACACCCGATCAATTAAAGATTAGATCAGTCTCATAAATTAGATCAATTCCGATTTTCCAATTTTCTTAGTAGATTAATCTTCTTTAGCCACCAAATAGATTCTATAGCCCTCATGTTCCGGTGAAAATCAGTGAAAGATTTGGCGGCGATCAGGTGCCACGATTGTCTCGATCACGCGCCGACGCCGCTGCATGTGGCCGGCTTCAAGATCGAAACTGCACCAGCGAGCGCCATCGAGAACTCCATCGACAAAAAAAAAAAAGCAACGACAGATCGATGAGGCACAGGCATGGCCGGGCGCTGCAGCAGCCGGCCGATGCAATCGCTCGGTAGGCGTGGCCCCGGCAGTCCGGTGGAGCGGCGCCACGCGCTCAGGCAGCCAAGCCCTGGACACCAATGCTCCACCGCCACGCGCTCACGCAGCCAAGCCCTGGACACCAATCACGCCGTCTTCAATTCCGATCGATCGCCTCAAACACAACGGCACGCTGTGATTGTGGGAGGAATCCGATTTTCCCGCATGGTTCCACGCAGATCCGGCCATGTCAACACATGGATACGGGCCTCCATCTAGGCAGGGCCACGACGTGTCGGCGGCCCGTGCACATCATCTGCTTCGGGCTCACACATCTACGCCAAGACACCGACAAGCACCTACGCCCACACGCTCCTATCTACATCGACCCGATCGATGTCGATGACTTCGATCACACGCGCAACTTCGGTCCGACCTGCTGCTTCATCGACCATCGTGGGCAGGTGCAGCCTCGCAGCCTGCCCATCTACACCGAGCCGACCTGCACTACACCGCCGATCTACGCCGAGCAAACTGCATTGCTCCACGCCATCAAGCTGTACGACTACATCACATCTAAGGAAAAAAAATCGACATCGAACATGCGAGAAACGACTTCGACGTGCATCATCCACATGCCAGGCCGGTGTGGACAGAGATGCAATCTTCCTCGACTTCTTCGGCAGACACAGCATCGACACTTCATCATCGACACGCTGCTGCAACGCCATTGCCGATACTTCATCGCCAAGGTCTTTATCAACATGGTCTTCATCAACATCTTCGTCAACACACCGCGGCCGCCTCGTCTATAAAATGGACACCTAGCGTCCTTTGACAGATTTTTCTGCAAGACGCAACCTCGACGACGACAATGATCGCGTCACGAAGACGGCATCGACCGCGTCATCCACGACGACACGACTGCATCGACACGGCGTCACTATAATGACGCGCCCCTACACGGCCACACGGTTCTGGCAAAACCGATGTGTGCTCGATGGGCTTCCCCCGTTCCTTGCAAAACTGATGGACTCATCGTCGACGGCACTCTCTGACATCTGCAAGATGCATCGTTCACGTTTACAGCCCCGTCATCAGGCCCGTCGACGAGAGGGGCCAAAGTAGCCGACCGCATAGGGCCCCCAAAATTGTGGGGCCCCGATTTGAAGAAAAACGTGAAGTAACTACGTGTGCATGCAGCGCCCGCTACAGCTTCAGCCCTAGGGCCGTGACCCTCCCCAGCCCCCCACTCGCGCACGCGCGCCGCCTCTCTCGTAATCTCCCATGCCCCCATGCAATGAATCAACCAGTGTTGGTCTGCTGCAGATCGCCGGCGGCGACCGCTCCACCTACTAGCTGATCCGTGCTTGCACTAGCGGCAGTGATTCCCGTCCTCCACCTGGTCGCCGGGCGCTCGCCTTTTCTCCGCTACACCGAAAACTTGCAGCCCCTCCAAAGCCGAGAAACACAGGGGCTGCTCGTCGCCTCAGCCACTAATCAATGAGTAATTTACTGATTTCTTGGGCTGAGAGAGGCAAACAACAATAGTAGAAGATGCATTGGAAGTTTGAACTGATGACATGCTGTATGTGTTGATTTATAAACTGATGTCTTTGAACAATTAACCACGGAGTAATTTAGAACTAAAAAAATGTGTGCATGTATGGATGAAACCCAAATCGATGCATTTTTATATCAATTTTATTTCATGCTATAGAAAAATAAGATGATGACATATTTTCATTGGCGACCTGCAACAACAGGAGTTTCTACACATATGGGGGGAATGGATGAAGCAAACTATTTATTTGGTATTCTTTTGTACCCCTTATTATTATTTGTATTTCTTTGTCTTGTTTAATCTATTTGGTTCGATTGTTAATCATCGAGTTTCAGTTCTACATATATTATGCAGTCGACCAAATTTATATATATGCTTTGGCATGAGGTTTTCCTTGGATAGCCAGGAGGTATTATTTGGCCACTGCAATATGAGATATTCCTTGGATACTTCTTTAGTTATACGAACTTTAAAATTTTAGGACCCCATTTTGTATTTCGTCCCGGGCCCCCAAAATTCCTGGAGACGGCCCTGTCCGTCATAGCGCATTTTTTTGCGCCTCCGGCTTTGTGCAGCTTCATCATCCACGACGACTACATCATCGACCACGACTACCTCGGCCACGGCTACATCATGATCGGCTACCTCGACATCGACATATAGGGCTACGTCTACAACTCATCGGCAACAACTCCAGTCAACAGCGTCCGCGTCGTCACTAGCGTCCACGCCACTCCCGCTGTGACTGCGGGAGGGAATAGAGGAGAGACAAGGAAGGCACCAGAAGGGGACGCAGTCACCGCCCTAGGTGCCGACACATCAGAGACGCAGTTGATGACGGCGCAACGAAGAAGACGACAGAAGCGCAAGACTTCAAATTCAGTCGCAATCGTCCGCTTCACGCCCGCTACGACTGAGGGGGGATGTTAGAATACGTATAGGACTAGAGATAGACTAGGATTCTACATATCATCTTGTACTCCAACTCATAGGCTTCTTGCCCTCTAAAGGCCTGTTCTAGAACTCTCCCAGCTCCACCAAATCCACGATTTCAGCTTCTGGAGCGAGCTCCTCACTTCACCCAGCGATCAAAAAAAGTTCTGGAGGGACGCTGGCATCTCCCTTCGCTGCAGCCCAGCTGGGAGGCAAAAAGCCTGTTAGGCTCCCCATTGGGCTGGCTGGAGGCAGCCCAGATGTGCAGCAGAGTTTTTTTTTTTCTGTCATGCCTTGGACTAGCTAGGCTGTCCGTGGTGATACACATATTTGGCGTGTTAAAAAAAGATATACATATGGCTGGGCGGGGCTGTACGTGGTGCCTTGGGCTTATAGCATGCAAAGTTCTTGTTAATATAGTAGCTACTGCAGCTACTTTTGCTGTACAGGAACATGTACAGAGAGATCTACATGGAGCAACATGGAGCAACAAATATACAACAATCATGTAATATTTGAAAGATCCCAAATCTTCGGAGCTAACATAGGTCATAATTTAGCAGAAATACTTGTTCATGCCACAAAAGTTTCATTTGCCAATAAGTTTGCAAATCAATATGGTCACGCATAGAAAATCATGAACATGATTTCTTCACCAACTAAGAGCAATGGCTGTAGCTAGTTCATGCCTAAACAAATCCATGTTAGGACCGCTTTCTGCCGTTGTTGAAGCATCCGATGCATTAGGAATAGTTGGAACATAATCCGGATCCCTCTCATACCGAAGAAAGTGGAGATCCTCTTTGTCATGGAGGCGGACGTAGTTGTGTAGTGTCATGGTAGCCGCAACAATCATCTTTTGTGTTGCAATCGAGTAGTTTGGCATCTTGAACAGCAAAAGAACTCACGATTTTAGCCTTCTTCCATCACTCATCATCTTGTGACACGGTGTTGTTCACATAGTTCCATCCGGCTACGGTCTCCCGAAACTTGAGTTTCTTAAACAAGGTGAAATCAGCTTTAAGCTTGTCCCATTTGTTTTTCAATTGCGTATGTGTGTAGTCAAGCCCGGTTCTCATCTTAAATTGTCTTGTCACCTCATCAAATGCGTTTGGGGTCAAATAATTGCCTGGCCTATTTCCAGCATCCACTTGCTCGACGAACAACTCGCACACAATCCGAGTGTTTTCAACACTCCATTCAGCAGTCATGCTTGACACTTCTCTACGAAAATGCATGTCACATTGGTCCTCACATATACTAGGATAATATGAAAACTGAAGTTTTTTGCAAAGCCAAAAGCATGTCATATCAGAACTACACTTCACAAATAAACTACATTCGACTCCTCATGTTAGAACTGGAATCAATCTGTATGCTAGCAATTATGTTATAACATGGTTCTGCTATTTACACGAAACTTAGAGCGTTCTTGGCAGGACTACACAATTCTAACTGTTAATATCTTACCAGCACTACACTTCACAATCTCTAGTTCATACTGCTTACTAATATCTTACCAGTACTACAATTCAAACTAATATCTCTGGTTGAATTTTGCTTATATCTTAGCAGTACACATACTACACTGCAGAAAAATTCAGTTTGCATTTACAACACATGAACACCAAGTCTGACATAGGTAGACCATCTTTGTTGGAGCTCACCTTGTGGTTTGGCCGAGAGGGCTCGGCCTTCTGGCTGCTGCTCCTAGTCCGGCGTCAATGGCGTTCTGTTGAGCTCGCCATTGCCACGGGCTCGCTGCTCCAAACTGGTGGCGGGACAAGCGCCGCTGAGCAGGGGATCCGGCGGGAAAGAGGCCGGGGTGGGCGGATCTGTATGCGGAGGAGGGGATCCGGCCGACGACCGGGGGGGGGGGGGGGGGGGGGGGGGCGGGGGGGGCAGCGCGACTGGCGGCGGCGGCGGCGAGGGTTCGAGGTGAGTTTGGGGGGAACGAGGGAGCAGAGGATGGTTCGAGAGGGACTGGCTCGGTTCTGTACGCGAGCCCTACGAGGAGGAGGTGAGCGCCAATCGTTTTCCTTGGCGGTGGCAAAAAGCCGTAAATACATGGAACTCCAGATTCCGTTAATTTGTGAAGCTGGGTTTTGCTCGCTCCGTAAAATTGCACTACGGCCCATGCCAGCTTCGCTATTTCAGCTTCTTGAAGCTAATCCGTTCGGCTTCGTTTTTTACGTGGAGTTTGGAAAGCTCAGAGTGGGAGAGTTTTAGAACAGGCCCACCTATATAATCCTTATGAGGGTCACATCAATACAACACACAAATAGTAACATCCTATATTTTCCACTATTGAATTCATGCTCCAGCTAACTCATCCAAAAGTCAGAACTGATGGAGGAAGGTGGGCAATATATTTCAACACTTCCCCTCACGACTAGGCTATTTTAGTCCTTAGACGTGGGATCGATGTAGGCTGCAGAATCGTTTTATTTAATACTGCGTTGGCAGGGTCTTGAACTCAAGACCTCTTGGCTCGGATACCATATTGAATTCATGCTTCAACCAACTCATCCAAAAGTCCGAACTATGGAGAGGGCTGAACATTACACTCCAACACCCCTCCTTACGTCAATGCTTCTTTGGAGCTATATGACGTGTGCGGCGGAAGCGGGGGCAGGCCGCAATTATTTATTGCGTTTACTGGGTTTTGAACCCTGAACCTCTTGGTTGTAAGTTTATGCACCTTGTATGAAATTATATAATTGCCCTGCATCGTAGTATCTAAGGCCCTGTTCGGAACTTGGCCGCTCCGCGGAGTTGGGGAGCTGGCTTTTAGCAGCTCCATCAAACTAAGCTAAAGTCTTGTCCACTTCCGGAGTGGAGTTAAAGGAGTAGAGAGAAACCGAACGCAGCCTAAGGCCCCTCGGTAGATCATTGCTAGTTTTCCATAAAGCTAGTATGATTTATCTCTGGATTTCAATCACTCGCATGGAAAAAACCACTCTGACTTGGCGCTTTCTAGCTGGTGACCTCCGCCTAGTGAAACTAGACTAACAGTATCATGTCATACACGCAGTATCTGGGAATATCGACGTGCTTCAGGTGCCAGTCGACACCCAAGATGTACACACGGTTCCCTTGTGGGAATCTCGGGTGGCATTGCTCCGGCGATCCAAAAGCCCTGCAGCAACTCCTGCTCAGGAACAGAACTTGGCCTCCCAGGTTCTTCACCTCCAACCACTGGCCCTCGGCCAAGCCCACCTCGAATACCTGCAGCCCTCCGTTGATCATCAACCAGGACAGACATGGCCTTTCTGCTCCACCGTACCATCAGTAGCTTTTTCTTATCAGCTGACATGACCAGGTGGCAGACAGTGTTGTTCACAGGTTGAACGGATGGGCTCATCTTCATCACATGCTCGCAGCCATGGTGGACGAGGTCATGGGAGGAGAGCTCCCCTGAGTGTGTGACGGTGAAGATCTTGCCACGGTAAGATGCCATGTTCACGTAATCAGCACCACTAAACAAATAGCATCTTGGGTCGGCCGGCCAGAGAGGCTCAATCATGAAGTCCCTTCCGTCGAGAATCGCCACGAACGAAGAACACATGACGATATTGGACGGCTCCTTGTGGTGCCACGGGATCTCGATGAGGGCATCCAATGCGTGGAAAGGGTTGCGAAGGTACAAGCACCATCGTCCTCCGCGACGGTTATTGTTATGGCAGCAGAGGTCCAGCCGCCGGAGGAGCCGCGGCAGCAACGGACGAAGCGGTTGAGCCAAGGCGTGGTGCCCCGTGTCGGCAGCTGGTGCCGCGCGGCGAGGCGCCAGGAGCGGCATACGGCCCCGAAGCTGAGGTGGTCGGCATGGGAAGTGAGATGGCCGAGGATAAGCCGGCCAGATCCGGAGGGAGGTCCGGCCAGGGAGAAGGCGCCTTGCCAAGGATGAGGCCGGCAAGATCGAGCAGGAGGTCCGGCCAGGGAGAAGGGGCCTTGCCGAGGCAGAGACCCATGGTCGATCGATTAGGCTATCGCCCCTTTCTCAATGCAACTTCAAGGTCTTCTAGGGTGACTTGGTCATCACCATCTCTATCTAGCTCCTCAAAGAATCACTTCCCAGCAGCAACCATAAAATATATACCTCGGTGAAATCTTGGTCTAAAAGGATTGCCGTTCATAGTCCAAGTAGAGTTTACTAATATTATAAAACAATAAGATGGCACTATTACATTCTCCGTTGTTCAACGAGGCTGACTGCTAATGTGCAAGTGAAGCTCACAAGCCTAAAAAACTACTCCCTCCGTCACAATATAAGACGTTTAGCTTGCAAAAACGTCTTCTATTGTGGAACGGAAGGAGTATTTTCTACGTGAGCAGAGTAGAAGAATCTCGTATCAGATAATCAGAATTACACTGTTAGCACAAATCCTCAATCTGCCATAATGTATTTGTTGGTAGGACTTAGTTGTATGGATAGGATAGTAGAGGGTGGACATTGTAAAAGGTGCAGGTGTATACATTGTGTGGAAGGGGAATGGATAAGGTAGAGTTCTCTAGAAAAATCTACCTCCTCTCTCTCGTCGGCGACCTCACTTCCACCCAAAAAAATCAACATGGCATCAGAGCGGGTGACGGCGATGGGCCCTCGTCGGTGGTGAATCGGCTGCTCGCAGTGGTGCTTACTGCGAGGTGGAGTGCAGAAGGGGGCGTGCCCTAGGCTGGGGCAGAGCAAGTTCTAGGAGCACGAGTGGATTAGAGTGGAGAAAGAAGGGGTGGTGCTGCTGGTAGCCTGGAGCGGAGAAGAAGGTGACATTGCTACCACTGCTGCTGCTGTTTGGCTAGAGGAGAGAAGAAGGGGGCGCTGCTGCTGCTGTTTGGCTGGGGCGAAGAAGGAGTCTCAAGAAGAAGGGGGCGCTGCTGCTACTGCTGTTGTTTGGCTGGAGAGCAGAGAAGAAAAGGGAGGTCTGCTTGTTGTGAGGTTTGTTGGTTAAGCCCAGAATAACTGTGGAATGGGAGATAACAGTGATTCTCCGGCGGCTGTTACAGCCGGAGAACTCGCGGCCGTGTTACAAGCGATGGACGAGAGATACCAGGCTTTGTTCAACGCAATCAGTAGGCAAGCTGGAAGTCCTAGACCAGAGGCTGAAGTCAAGGGGGAAATTCAGCCTTTGCAGATGCCACATGTGAAGCTTGAAGGTCCAGAAAGCTATTCCAGCTGGGCAGAGCATGCCGAAACCATCTTGGTTTCAAGGAATTTGGAAGGATATGTACTTGGAACAGTGGAGAAACCCATAGAGGAAAATTCGAAGGAGGGACAGAAGTGGAAGGTGATGAATGCTTTTGTGAGGGCATGGCTTTTAAGCTCATTGTCATCTCAGATTGCAAAACAGATGGAGCGGATTAAGGACGCTTCGGAGATTTGGAGGCTCTTGAAGGGTACATATTCAGGAGTGGGAAATGAAATGTTGGCATGTAGGTTTCAAAAAGAACTACATGAGCTGAGTCAAGGTGAGAAGACTGTGGTGGAGTATGTGTCAAAATTGAAAAGGTTGTGGAGTGACCTGGACTACTACGAACCGGTTGAGATGGAATATGAGAAATGTGTTGAAAAATACAACAAGTGGACTGAAAGAAGGCGCGTTAGGGACTTCTTAAATGGTCTTCATTCTAAGTTCGAAAATAGGAGAGCAACACTCTATGGTACTGGAAAGTTGCCGAGTCTAGAACAAGCCATCTCTGCTATTATAAGTGAGGAGACTCGGTTGAGATTGGAGGCTGGAGCGGCTGTCCTAGAGGGTGTGGTGCATAGACGTTCAGCTCTCCTTACTGCAGAGAGCGGGAATTATCCAATAACCGGGACTAATACATATAGTCGGGCGTGTTTCGAGTGTGGTCTAACAGGACACCTGAGGGCAGCATGCCCACAGTTGATGGGAGGAGGCCGTGGTAGAGGCTTGGACTGGCGTGCCAGGGGTCATGGTCGAGGGTTTGATGGATGTGGTGGTGGTCGTGGAAGAGGTATGCGTCCAGCAGGAAGGGCAAATACCTCGGTTGTTGTTGAAGAAGCACCTAGAACTGTAAGCATTGAGATGACAACTGATGAGTTAGAGAAGTGGCATCAGTTTAAAGGTTTGAGCCTTGGTGATAAGCAATCCTCAGAGCCATCTCCATCATCTGCATCAGCTAATTTTTCTGGTAATAGCTCTTTTACTGGGAAGTGTAATGATAATTATAAGAGTGCATAATGGTTAGTTGACTCGGGGGCATCTAGGCATATGGCCGGCTCAACTAGAGGTTTTTATAACTATGTCTCTGATCTAAACAAGGAGAGTGTGAGACTAGCAGATGGCTCTACTCAAACTGTTAGTGGGTCTGGGGATGTCAAGTGTAGCCCAAATATATCATTATCTTCTGTGTTGCATGTTCCTGCATTCCCAATTAATCTTCTGTCAATAAGCTGCATCACTAAAGACCTGAATTGTGTTGCTATATTCTTCCCTCACTGGTGCATTTTTCAGGAACTTGGGACTGGAAGAAAGCTTGGGATGGGGAGCATGCATAATGGGCTATATTATTTGGATAATGATATATCCCCTATCGTGGTTGCTGCTGTGTCTTCGTCACCACTAGAAGAATTCCTACTTCAACATCGTCGGTTAGGACATCTGTCTTTTGCTACATTGGGCGAACTATACCCTAACCTTTACAGCAAGATCAATAAGGAGAGACTATTGTGTGATCCTTGTCAGTATGGAAAGCAGACTAGAAGCTCTTATGTGTCATCCAATAATAGAAGTGATGTACCACTCCAAACTATCCATTCAGATGTGTGGGGTCCTAGTGGAGTAGTGTCTTTAAATGGGTATCGTTATTTTGTTACGTTCATTGACTGTTGCACTAGAACTACTTGGGTCTATGTTTTGCGTAATAAGAGTGATGTGTTTGAATGCTTTAGGGATTTTCATAATTTGATCAGGACCCAATATAGTGCATGTGTGAAGATACTACGTACTGATAACGGTACTGAGTATGTGAACAACGAACTTGATGAATATCTTTCAAGTTATGGAATTGTTCATCAGACTACCTGTCCAGGTACCTCTGAACAAAATGGCCTAGCAGAGAGGGAAAATAGGCATCTCCTGGAGATTGCACGGTGTATAATGTTTGCTATGAATGTCCCTAAATTTTTGTGGAGTGAAGCAGTGATGACTGCAGCCTATTTGATGAATAGGATGCCTTCCAGGGTGCTTGGTTACAAGACACCAATAGAATGTCTTACTGGGAAGACGACATACGTGGTTCCACCAAAGGTATTTGGATGTACATGTTTCGTGAAGGATTACAGGCCTTCGGTTGGCAAGCTAGACTCAAGGGCATTAAGGTGTATATTTGTGGGGTATTTCAATAAGCAGAAGGGTTATAAATGTTGGTGTCCATCTGAGAAGAGAATGTTTGTGAGCATGGATGTGGTATTTAGAGAACATGAACCGTTTTATGGTGAACCAACTGACTTAACCGATGTGTTTCCTGATTTTCCTGCTAATGATATCTCAGATACAGATTGCGAGGTAGGGGGAGATAAAGAAGACGAAAACAATGGTGCAACACTGAGAGAGGTGATAGTTGGAGCAATTCCAAATGAAGATGGGAGTACATTGGAAAAAAGAACAAGAACATATAGAAGAAGACCACCAAGATACCTCAAATGAAGCACCACGGTGGCCAAAACCGAATGAGGAACAAAATCTTCGAGTGTATACACGAAGACACCGGACTGGGGAGGAACAACTGCAGGGGGAGGAAACTACTCAGTCGAGCCAAGAACAACCTGAAGCACAAGAACAACCTGAGACACATCCTTCAACTTCAACCCAGGATCCATTGTTATCCTCAAGCAATGGTAACACTTCTTCTCACTACAATGACTTAGATATTCCTATTGCACATAGGAAGCAGCCCCGATCTACCGCACGGAAACTGCCTTCAAAATTGGCACCTTATAGTGTCTCCAACTATATATCTTACACATCGGTTGGGGCTTCATATAAATCTTTTATTGCAGCACTAGATGCTGTCGGGCATGTCCCACATAATTGGCAAGAAGCAAAAAAGCATCCACGATGGAGAGAAGCAATGCTAGAGGAAATGGCTGCTCTCGATAAGAATAATACGTGGGTAATAACCACACTCCCTGCTAATAAGAAAGTTGTAGGCTGCAAATGGGTGTTTACCATAAAACAAACTCCTGATGGGAAGGTAGAAAGATATAAGGCCAGACTTGTGGCAAAGGGTTATAGTCAGACATATGGCGTAGATTACGATGAGACATTTGCTCCTGTGGCGAAAATGAATACCATTAGAGCTTTAGTGTCAATTGCAGGAAATAATAAATGGAACTTGTGCCAAATGGATGTTAAAAATGCATTTCTTCATGGAGATTTGCAAGAAGAGGTATATATGGAGGTTCCACCGGGATTTCATAGTCCTGAAACAGAGGGTAAGGTTTGTAAACTGAGAAAATCACTATATGGGTTAAAGCAGTCGCCCAGGGCCTAGTTCGGAAGATTAAGAAAGGAGATTTGCTCCTTGGTGTATCAGCAAAGCAATGCTGACCACACACTCTTTTTCAAACATAATCATGATAAAATTGCAATTCTTGTAGTCTATGTTGATGATATCATAATTACAGGAAGTGATGAGGTGGAGATAAGGTGTTTGAAGAAAATGTTGTCAAGGACATTTGAAGTGAAGGATTTGGGGCATCTACACTACTTCCTGGGAATTGAGGTGGCCTACGGAGCACAAGGTATTTACCTCTCACAGCGAAAATATGTGATGGATTTACTTGCTGAAACTGGGATGCTGGAATGCAAACATGCTATAACACCAATTGAGCAAAATCATAGAATCACATCAGATGCTGGTGATCCAATTGATAGAGGCCAATATCAAAGGCTGGTGAGAAGATTGATCTATCTATCTCATACTAGACCGGATATAGCATATGTTGTGAGCATTGTTAGTAGATACATGCACGATCCACGAACAGATCACCTAAATGTTGTGAATCGAATCTTGTGGTATCTCAAAGGATGTCCTGGAAAGGGAATTTTATTTTCAAATTATGGGCATCTAATATTAGAGGGGTATACTGATGCTGACTGGGCTGGGTGTTTAGATGATAGAAGATCTACATCAGGCCACTGTATATTTCTTGGGGGTAATTTAATTAGTTGGAGGAGTAAGAAACAAAGTGTGGTGGCTAGGTCCACTGCAGAAGCTGAACTGCGGTCTATGGCTTTAGGGTTATGTGAGCTGATGTGGTTGAGATTTTTGTTAACTGAACTCCGGTTGTATAAAGGGGCACCACTTCAGCTGTACTGTGATAATCAGGCCACTATAAATATAGTGAACAATCCAGTGCAACATGATAGGACTAAACATATTGGAATTGATCGACACTTCCTGAGGGAGAAGTTAGATGAAGGAACACTTCAAATTAGTTTTGTGAAATCTGGTGAACAACTTGCGGATGTATTAACTAAAGGTGTTAGTGTTGTATCTTTTGCAAGAACATGTAACAAGATGGGGCTTATTGACATCTTTGCCCCATCTTGAGGGGGAGTGTTGGTAGGACTTAGTTGTATGGATAGGATAGTAAAGGGTGGACATTGTAAAAGGTGCAGGTGTATACATTGTGTGGAAGGGGAATGGATAAGGTAGACTTCTCTAGAAAAATCTGCCTCCTCTCTCTCGTCGGCGACCTCACTTCCACCTAAAAAAAATTAACAGTATTTCTTCTTCAAAATTTACACACATGTAGAATACATCCATGTAAACATGTATGATTGTTTTCAGAATTTTTTAAAATATTAAAATATGTTTTTTGATTTATTTTTTAAAACAACCTCCATGGAGGTCGCCCGCCATTGGCATTTTGCCCATAAACTGCCCGTGCCAAGCCGCTGGCCGCTGGGCCATACAAGGAACGGCACTCACTGAGAGATCAAAACAATACCAGTAGCAATGAAATGACAATGACAGCAAGACAGTAGACTTGTTGGTATATATACCAGGAAAAGCGCCGTTGCCTTGAAGGGAAGCTCACAAAGTTAAAGTAAAAGGAGTCGTTGTTATTCCAACATACTGATTTTATTTTTATTTATTTTTTGGCGGGTGAATGTACTGATTTTGATGGTAAACCTCCAGCTTACCAGGAGCGCAAGAATAAAAATACTGCTCATCAATATCAACTGAATTTTATACGCTGGTTTCACCAAGTTTCGCCAAAAGAGACAGCTCCAACAGTGTATTGTATTCTACCCTTGTAACTCCAAGATTTATCACTAACAAGTATCACTTGACCATGTGCGAACTAGCGGAACGTCTTGCCTTCTCAGGCCGACGGCTTCGTGTTATATAGATGGGGCGCACCTTCCATAACAGCGCATACATGCGGTTTGGATTACATCTTTGGAGATCAAGACAGGAGATAGAGATAAGAGGTTACATGAGATAATCATAAGACTCCAACAACCTAACTATCTCAACTATATCCTATGAGATGCGCCGGTCACCTATCGTGACATGTTGCATGTTTAACACCCTCCCTTAATCACAACTCCATTAAGTTGAGATTATACTTGAAATTTTCAAAACTCTTGACCGGCAGTGCCTTTGTGAATCCATCTGCAATTTGATCATTGGAGTGCACAAAACGAATGTCAAGTTGCTTATGAGCCACCCTCTCTCTAACAAAGTGAAAATCTATCTCAATGTGTTTGGTCCTGACATGAAACACTGGATTAGCTGAGAGATAGGTGGCACCAAGGTTATCACACCACAAACATGGAGCTTGTTTAATTTTTATATCAAGTTCCTTGAGCATGGACTGAACCCATATGATTTCAGCTGTGGCATTTGCCAATGCTTTATATTCTGCCTCTGTACTAGATCTGGAGACTGTAGCTTGCTTGCGAGCACACTGTGTGATTAAGTTGGGTCCAAAGAAAATAGCAAAGCCACCAGTAGAGCGTCTATCATCAAGACAGCCTGCCCAATCAGAATCAGAGAATGCACTGACAAGTGTAGAGGATGATTTGCTAAAATTGAGACCCATGCTTAATGTGTTTTTGACATATCTAACTATCCGTTTGGCAGCAATCAAATGAACAGTTGTGGGTGCATGGGGGAACTGACACACTTTGTTGACAGCAAAAGAAATATCAGGCCTAGTAAGAGTAAGATATTGAAGAGCTCCTACCAAGCTTCTGTATTTTGTGCTATCCTTTTGATTCAAGAGAGTTCCTTGTGTGAGAGATAACTTTTCTGAACTGGACAGTGGAGTAGGTGTAGGTTTACAACCCTGTAGACCAGCTTTTCTTACCAAGTCAACTACATACTTTTCTTGAGAGAGATGAAGTCCATCCTTGTGCCTCTTTACTTCAATCCCAAGAAAATAATGCAAGTCTCCAAGATCCTTCAAGGCAAAGTCTGCACTCAAATCTTTTAACAACCCTATGATAGCTTCATCAGATGAGCTTGTCACAATAATATCATCAACATATATCAAGACAAACATGCATGTATTGAACTTGTTGTAGATGAACAGAGAGGTGTCAGACTTTGAAGGGACAAAACCAAGTGTTTGCATTTTGTGACAGAGACGGGAGTACCATGCTCTTGGTGCTTGTTTCAAACCATAAAGTGCTTTGTCCAACTTGCAGATATGAGAGGGTGCACTTTTACTTATAAACCCAGGAGGTTGTTTCATATATACCTCCTCTTCCAGAACACCATGAAGAAACGCGTTCTGAACATCAAGTTGCCTGAGATTCCATTCCCTGGAAACATCAATAGACAAAACAAGACGGATAGTGGCAGCTTTAACGACTGGACTAAATGTGTCCTCATAATCTATGACATACCGTTGTTTAAAACCCTTTGCAACGAGCCTAGCTTTGTAGCGATCAATAGTTCCATCAGATTTCCTCTTTATTCTGAATACCCACTTGCAGTCAATTAAATTTTTACCTTGCTGTGGGGAAACCAAATGCCAAGTTTTATTTTTCTTGAGTGCCATGTATTCTTCATTCATAGCATTTTTCCATCTTTCATCACCAAGTGCTTCCTGGAGCGTCTGGGGTTCACCTGGTTCACCTGTAGAACAAACCATACCGTATTTGGTTATGTGTTTATAATTAACAGGATGTATTACCCCATGATGTAGTCGTGTACGTCGTGACGGTGCAGCATCAGGATTCTCGGCCACAGAAAATCCTGAAACAGAAGCTCCTGTAGCAGAATCTACTCCCGCCGGATCTTCTATGGCAGTTTGATCAGGTGCAGCATGTTCTGTAGGCGCAGAAGATCCCGGGGCCTCATCATTAGTGGATGATGGGGATCAGCCTCGGGGCGGACGCCAGTCTTCGGCGCGCGCGTGGGTGCACAGGAGTCCGCGCCTGGGCCTGCAGCAGATCCGGACCCAGTGTCAGGCCGGCGAACCTGGTCGCGCCGCTTGTACGTGACCGGTTGGTCACGGAAGCGCGTGTCGTCCTGGCGAACCGTGTGCTGCCATGTGTCGGACGGGGGTTGGCGCGGAGAGGCGCTGGGGCCGCCGCCAGTTGGAGCGTGACGCGCGGCGTGCGTTGGACTGGAGACAGCCGCACAGTCGGCTGGCGCTGTCGCCTGCACGTCTGGCGCGTCTGCCGGCGCCGATGCCGAGGAAGATCGACTGAACTGCTGCTGTGGAGCCGATCCCGAGGAAGATTTGCCTCCTAGATGCGGACACATGCGATATGGACCTGCCGGCGCGTTTTTTTCACTGATTTCTTCATTATTTTCGCTGTTATCTCCTGGAACATCATCAGAAAACTCATGCACACCATTAGTAGCAGGATTAGTCAACATTTGATCATCAGAATTCGGACCCCCTTGATCAAAGGTGGTAAGATGAGTAGGTAAGAGGAGAATTTCTTCTCGGAGGCGAGCACCGGCATTTGGGTGAAGGGTGGCGAAAGGAAATTGTGTTTCGTCAAAAACGACGTCACGGGATATATAGACAAGGCCAGTGGAAATATCTAAACACTTGACACCTTTGTGTTGAGGGCTATATCCTAGAAAAGCACATTGTTTTGAGCGAAGCATGAGTTTTCTTTTGTTGTATGGGCGAAGATTGGGCCAACAAGCACACCCAAACACGCGAAGAGATTTATAGTCTGGTTTGATGTGAAGAAGTCTTTCTACTGGAGTTTGATTATTGATGACTCGACTTGGAAGCATATTAATGATGTGAACAGCAGTAAGAAATGCCTCATCCCAAAATTTGAGGGGCGTGGAGGCTCCTGCCAGGAGAGCTAGCCCGACCTCAACTATGTGTATGTGCTTCCGTCCAGCGGAGCCATTCTATTGATGGGCATGAGGACATGAGACGTGGTGTGATATGCCAAGTGTTTGGAAGAAGGAGTTGAGTTTTTCATACTCCCCCCCCCCCCCAGTCCGATTGGACTGCAAGAATTTTGCTATCAAATTTTCGTTCAACCAAGGCTTGAAAATTTTGAAAAACTTGAAAGACATCAGATCTCTTTTTGAGAAGACAAATCCACACAAACTTGCTATAGTCATCGATAAAGCTTACATAATACTCATGTCTACCAACAGAAGTGGGAGCAGGACCCCACACATCGGAAAAGATCAATTGAAGTGGTTTGGTAGAAACACTAGTAGATACTGGATACGGTAATTGATGACTTTTAGCACATTGACAAGAATCACAAATGGTTTCGACATTTCGCTCACCAACAAATGGGAGTTTATTTTTTCTAAGCAATTTTTCAACTAAAGAAAAAGCAGCATGCCCTAATCGATCGTGCCACCGTGTTGACGAAACTTTGACAACACTATTGGCTTGTCTATTGAGTCTCCTAAGCTTCGGAATCAACGGGTAGAGCTCTCGAACACATCTACCTCGATAGAGAACCTTCTTCGTGGCCTGGTCCTTGATCAAAAAGAAATAAGGATGAAATTCGAGAAAAACATGATTATCAAGGGCAATTCTATGAACAGAGAGGAGACTTTTGGCAGCACTAGGGACATGCAAAATTTTCTTGAGATGAATTGGACGGTGAGGGGTACGAAAGGTAGAATGACCAATGTGACAAATCTGCATACCTTCTCCACTTGCCGTGTGGATGTGATCTTTGCCACGGTACTTGTCTTTCATTGTGACCTTCTCAAGCTCGTTGGTGATGTGATTGGTGGCGCCGTTGTCGACGTACCAATTTGTGTCGATGCCGTAGGATCCATCAGCCACGGCAGCCACTTTTTCTTCATCTTGGGAGTCCTCGTCGTCTTCATCATAACGGTACCAGCAATCCTTCGCGGTGTGCCCTAGCTTACCACAAATTTGGCAGCGAGGCAGCTCCGGTCGGGCCCGAGGTGGACCGCCGCCACGACGACCGCGAGATGCACCAGAGTGGCTGTTGCCACCGCCGCTGTTGCCGCCACCACTGTGTCCGCCAGATCGCCCTTTGGCGTGAGAGGAGCTACGACCACGTGATCCACCACCACGGCCACGCACCGCGGCGTTGGCAGAGGAGCGGAAGCCGCCGCTGCCCGAGTGATTAAACTGGGCCATGCGCTGGTCGAAGTTGCTGAGCATGGCATAGAGCTCGTCGAGGGAGACCGGCGTGATGCGTGCGTCGAGGACAGAGACGAGGGGCTGGTAGTCGACGTCGAGGCCGTGGATGATGTAGGAGATGAGTTCGTCATCTTGGATGGCCTTTCCCGCAGCAGCAAGCTCGTCGGCGAGGCCACGGAGGGAGGCGAAGTAGGCGGCAACCGTCTGGTTACCCTTCTGCGCATTGATGAGCGTCGTCCTGATGTTATTAACGCGGCTCAGGGACTGCGAGGAAAACATACCTGCCACCGCTGTCCAGAGCGCGTGCGCCGTGGTGACCATGGTCACCGTGATCAATACCTCCTTGGAGAGGGTGCTGAGTAGGTAGCCCAACACCTGTTGATCCTCCCGGACCCAGATTGGGTGGAGAGGGTTGGGCTCAGTGCTTTTTTTGCCATCCTTGTCCTTGGTGACATGAAGCCTGGCCGGCTCCGGTGTGGTGCCGTCGACATAGCCGAAGACGCCGGCGCCGCGCAGATGAGGAGTGACCTGCGTGCGCCAGAGCACGTAATTCGTGCGCGTTAGCTTCTCGGTGACCTGCCCATTGAGGGTGGCCTGGGAAGCACCGGAGGAGGAGGAGGAAGACATGGCTAGGCTCGGTAGATGGGATCTCAATAGATGGGAAGAGATGGGGCTCTGATTACCATGTGCGAACTAGCGGAACGTCTTGCCTTCTCAGGCCGACGGCTTCGTGTTATATAGATGAGGCGCACCTCCCATAACAGCGCATATATGCAGTTTGGATTACATCCTTGGAGATCAAGACAGGAGATAGAGATAAGAGGTTACATGAGATAATCATAAGACTCCAACAACCTAACTATCTCAACTATATCCTATATCCTATGAGATGCGCCGGTCACCTATTGTGACATGTTGCATGTTTAACAGACCACAACAATAAACATAGATCATCATGTCATAAGCTAATCCCGAAATGTAACTTTTCCATGAAAAACTGACAAACACGGGCCGCTTTTCCACATAGCTTGGCAAAATCACACATGTGATCAGACATCAGAGACGGCAATTTACGCTGGTATTTTTGGGCACTAAAGCGACGAGACATCAAGATCATTTTACAAGTCCGTCAGTTACTCCTGGCTTTCGGACTGCTCGGATGTCATCAGGGATGTCTCTCAGCAGCAGACAAGGTTTTGGTTACCGAATGAGGCAATTTTACCGAGGGGGACTGGTAAATGTGGTTACCGAGAAATATTAAGAAATATTTCAAGCGAATTTTATTGTTGAATTATAAATTCAAATAAGTCAATGAACGAATATCCAAACCAGAGACCTCTCAAAACAGGAATTAGGTTGCTACCAACACGCCAGAATCAACTCTCATGACATTAATTAGATCCTATGTATTTAACTGTAAATCGAGTGTTTAAATTTAAAATTTTCAAAAAATTGGTATTTTTTGCTTGGTATGGCAATTTACTGAGGGCACGGAAATACGCGGTAACCATGGGAAATCTTGAAATTTCGACCGGTAACCAAAACCTTGGCAGCAGAACAGGGGAGTTCATGGCACAGTCATTATGAAGATCCGAAGTCGGAGTAGCAAACTTCGAAGCAGCTTTGTAAATGTAAACGCTGTTATAATCATGGATAAAAGAGTGTGATGTTTCTCAAAACAGAAAATTATAATGCCGATCATCCTTGATGCCAATGCTGCGCAAATGCCCAACCACCATTCAGGCATTTAGTCATCACATCAGGCATCAAGAAGTTCTTCAGAAACCAAACTGCTACTGCGCTACAACATTAACAGGATAACATCTATAAACTTCTCACGGGAGGAGAATATTCTGATTAAATTTGTACTTAGTGGCTGGCTGAGCAAAATCAAATTAATGGCACACATACACCATACAAGGCCCAATAAAATACATTTGTTATACATGGAACAGAGAGTGCAAAATGACGTATGCCAAAATGGGGAGACATTATTCATATGAATTGCGGACAGAATGATGGATAGAGTAAAACTCAAGTGATGAGGAGAATCTGCTATGGTGTAACGTTGATTCAGCTAAAACTCAGCTTCAGTTCCCAAATGATTGTCGCCACAATAGATGCTACACAAACGAAAGAATTGATCAGTAAAGTCAAGGATGGTTAAAATTGTGGAGAACAAGTGCAAAATGTTTAATCGTACATCACAATAGTGTAAGAAAAATATGAGTACAATCTGGAAGAAGTTTGTGTAAACACACGTACCATAGGGGAAGACTAGCTCCACTCTACTGACATCAGGTTGCCTCTTACCACGGGCTGCTTTAGATCCTCCATCTTACAACACCATTGAATCGATACATTTTGTATTTCTGAAATTGCGTTTTCTCCACCAATTGATACAATGTCTGGACAACTCCAAATCAGTAAATTCTCAAGTGATGTGAGATTAGTGGTCCAAAGGCTGCCTGGAATGGATGTTATATGGCGACACATACAAATCCTCAATGTAACAAGGGAAGCAAGGTTTTTTAGGCAGCTGGGAACCCATGCAGAGATATCCCCACAGTTATTTAAGGTGAGACTTTGGAGGGAAGATGGTAACAGAAATCCCTTCTTCCAGCTCAGTCTACGACAATCAGTGATCCTCAAATCCCTCAGAGAAGAAATATTCCCAAACCTTTCATCGGGTAGGGACCATAAACTACCACAAGATTCAATAAGAATTCTTTCAATGGCAGGTAGATATTCTTCTGCTAGGAGATCATCAATGGTCCACAGCTTAGAACACGACAAAATTGTTAGGGAAATAAGGGATGGGAATGCTCTAGATCCGCTCGTGCTTCTGAGGACCTGTCCAGATTGTCCAATAATAGATTTAAGAAATTGACATCGTGAAATCTGCAACTCTTCTAGTGCTGGAAGATTCCACATCTGTAGTTTAATGGATGTGAGACGGCTGCATGACAAAGAAAAGTACGTGAGGGAGCAGCAGTCAACATTTTCTCCGAGATTCCCACAACTAGGGTCAACACACCAATCATTCATACCCAGCATAAGCCTCTTGAGAGAAGGTGAAACCAAACTTTGTGAATATATTTTTGGACATCCTTGCACCGTCAATTCTTCAAGGCAACGGAGATCCCTAAATCTTTCAGCTGGTACTGAAACTAAGTTCTTGCAATCTTTAACTGTGATTTTCTTGATGGCCAGTACGTGTACAACATGTTCGAGGCATGATAAATTTTGGCACTTAACAATGACCAGGTCTGTCAGCGACGAGAAAATACTGGTGATATCATTATTGTTGTCAACTAGCACCTCAGGTATCTCACTTAAGTTTATACGCTCTGAGATACGGGATGCTGATGGTCTCTCGTGTCCATCACAACTGATAAACAAAGGTGGCATTAAGCTTGGCGAGATCTCAGTTGGAAACCAGGTTGGCAGCGACACACCTGGATAACCATGGAGGAGCAGAGACTTGAGGCAGGTGGGAGGCTGTAGAACTCGAAGTACTTCTATGTCATTGTCCTCTGGAGACCTCAACCCAGACCATGACAGCTTCAGCATCTCAAGATACTTCTTATTCTGTTTTTTTCTTTTTTTTTCGAAAAGGGGGTTCCCCGGCCTCTGCATCAGAACGATGCACACGGCCACATTTGTTAAAAAGAGTAAATAAGGTTGAACAAGGTCTTAAAGTCTGTAGACAAAAGGAGCGGCAAGCTCACACAGAGCCTCAATGCCAAAACAGAAAGCCTAACAAGCCACAACCGGCTGGCAAATTAACAGATAGGTAAACTAATCGCCTATCCTATTACATGACCGCCATCCAAACCGGTTGAAGATATCCCGCGCTACCATCTCCCACCAGACAGATCCAGTAACCAAACGCTCCCTGGCCTCCGTCGGAGTGAGTAAGGACCACATATGGATCAGCGCAGTAGCCCGGAATAAAACCTGCAAAAAATGAATAGTTGTTGTTCTGTTAAAAGCCAAATCATTTCTGCAGTTCCAAATTTCCCATAACAACGCACAAACTCCTACACGAATGTGTCTAGCTGTTTCGGAGTCTATCCCAGCAAGTCACGTCCCGAATAACGTGTTGACCGAAGTCGGGGGAGTAATGTTAAAGGCAATTTGCACAAAGCGCCACAAGCCTCGTGCCAACGGGCAGTCAAAGAAGAGGTGCTTGATGGTCTCCTCCCGATCACAGAAACTACACCTAGTAGAACCTGTCCAGTTACGCTTAACTAGATTGTCCTTTGTTAAAATTACTTGTTTATGTACAAACCACATAAACACTTTAATCTTTAAGGGGACCTTAACTTTCCAAACCTCTTTGGAACTAGGAATCACACTTGAGTTAATGATATCAATATACATCGATTTAACTGTGAACTCCCCAGATCTAGTAAGCTTCCACCACAACTGATCGGGCTGAGGATTTAACTGAACCCCCATCAATCTCCGAACCAAGTGAAGCCATGCTTCCCATCGGTCACCCACAAGCACCCTCCTAACTGAATGTTGAGCGGAATGGACTGCAGAACCGTGGCAACAAGAGCCTCACGGCGCTGAACAATACGATAAAGGGACGGATACTGGGTCGCCAAAGGCGCGTCGCCAAGCCACGTATCCTCCCAAAATCGAGTGTCATTACCATTACCGACAATACACCTAGTTCTGTTAAAGAAGGTAGCTTTGATTCTCATGAGCCCTTCCAGAACGGCGAATCATTTGGTCTCATAGTGACCTAGGACAGGGTCTTGGACTACAAATATTTACTGCATAAGATCTGCGTCCATGTTGCCTCCGTCTCAAGTGCCAACTTATACAACCACTTACTGAGCAGGCATCTATTCTTGACTTCTAGATTTTCAATACCAAGCCCCCCTGGTCCTTTGGTCGACAGATAATATCCCATTTGGCCAGTCGGTATTTTCTCTTAAGTTCATCACTCTGCCAAAAGAATCGGGATCGATAGAAGTCCAGCCGTCTCCTAACCCCAACTGGGACCTCAAAGAAGGATAAGAGGAACATAGTTAAACTCGTGAGCACCGAGTTAATAAGGATCAACCGGCCTCCATAAGACATGAGTTTTCCCTTCCAGCAACTCAGTTTCTTCTCAAACCGATCGTCTATGCACTTCCACTCGTTGTTTGTTAGCTTACGATGGTGAATGGGAATACCTAGATACGTAAAAGGTAGAGCCCCAACTTCACAACCAAACAATTGTCTATATGCCTCTTGTTCATCTTTGGCTCTACCAAAGCAGAACAGCTCGCTTTTATGGAAATTAATCTTAAGCCCCGTCAATTGTTCAAATAAGCATAACACTAACTTTATATTTCTCGCTTTGGCCAAATCGTGTTCCATAAAGATGATAGTATCATCAGCGTATTGCAGGATGGACACACCACCATCAACCAAATGAGGCACCAAGCCACCCACCTGACCGGCCTCTTTTGCCCTTCCTATCAGGATCGCCAACATGTCCACCATAATATTGAATAATATTGGAGACATAGGATCGCCTTGTCTCAATCCCTTATGCGTTTGGAAATAATGACCTATATCATCATTCACTTTGATTCCAACACTCCCTTTTTGCGTGAATGCTTCCACCTGGCGTCGCCAAGCTTCATCAAAGCCCTTCATGCGTAAGGCCTGTTGAAGGAACGGCCATTTGACTTTATCATATGCCTTCTCGAAATCCACTTTGAAAATAACCCCATCAAGTTTTTTCGTGTGGATCTCATGGAGCGTTTCATGAAGGACCACCACCCCTTCCAGGATGTTCCTGTCCGGCATGAAAGCCGTTTGAGTAGGCTGCACCACGGCATGCGCAATCTGTGTTAGCCTATTCGTCCCAACCTTGGTAAAAATTTTGAAACTGACATTCAGAAGACAGATAGGCCGAAATTGCTCGATTCTCACGGCCTATGTTTTCTTAGGAAGCAGGGTTATTGTTCTTACAAAATTAAGCTGGAAAAGCTGCAAATGTCCCGAGAACAAATCATGGAACATCGGCAACAGGTCCCCTTTAATAATATGCCAGCATTTCTTATAAAACTCAGCCGGGAAACCATCCGGACCGGGTGCCTTATTATTTTTCATCTAGGAAACGACCTTGAAAACCTCCTTTTCCGAAAAAGGGTCGGTTAATATATTGTTCTCCACCACAGTGAGTTGAGGTACATCTTCGATTCTAGACTCATCCAGAGACACACAGTTTTCCTCTGGTGGTCCGAACAATTGTTTGTAGTACTCGGTAATGTAAAGCTTCAAATTATCCTGCCCGATAATCGTACCCTCATCTTGTTCTAGCTGGAAGATTCTCTTCTTCCTATGTTTGCCATTTGCAATCATATGAAAGAATTGAGTGTTCGCGTCCCCCTCGACCACTCTTCGTACCTTGGCCCGCAGAGCCCACTTTAACTCTTCTTCCCGAAGCAGTTCTTTCAACCTCTTCTCAGCGTCAAGCTTAGTATGAAGCTCGGTGGCTGGCAACACCGTGGTTTCTGCTTTTACATCTAAGGACTGAATGAGGGCAAGGAGCCGTTCCTTTTCAACCCTATATATCCCACTGAGATGTTTAGCCCATCTTATTCTGTAGTTGGGCTTCTCCTGCATGCTCCTTGCTTAGCTTATCAATATTATATATCTTCAAGTCACCAAGTTGGTTAATATTCTTCATCAACCTAAATCCTCGCCCGGGCTCATCATTGGCTTCATTGGCTACATTAGCACTCACTTCATAAAGTTCTTCTGCCCGAGAACTTCTAAACCTTAAATTACACTGAAATCCATGTGATTCAAATCTCTGTAAGCATATCAGATTACTGAAGTCATTAGGCAGGATTTCTAGCTTGCAATTATCAACAGATAAAATCTGCAGATTATAGAGCCGACATAACTCGTCGGGAAGACTCTTGAAAGGTGAAGCTCTTGAGATTTGAAGGTACCGAAGATGCTTCAAGTTTCCAATAGCAGCTGGTAACTCATTAGTAGTGGCACAAACAAACACACGCAGACGCAGAAGTTCACTCCACCATTTCTCCATTAAACTAGCTGGAATTTTGTTCTCCGCTAAAGGCCCGTTGCAAAGAAGGGTACGGAGCTCTGTGAAGTGACATAGACTCAACAAGTTGGGATAGTCCATGTCTGTGCTAGAGAGTATTGACAAATGGCGAACACTAGGAGGAATATTTTTTAAGTCACTCCTTCTTTTCAAGATGAAGCAGTCATGCTCTGAAACTTTCTGTGCCATGTCATGCAGCAAGTCATGCATTAAGTATTCACATTGAACTTCTTGAAAGAAGGACCGATTTAAAAGGTCATTGAAGTAATCACAGCCAATATCTCGAAGTGGAGTATCACCTTGAGGTTCAACAAAGCCTTCTGCCACCCAAATTTCAGCTAAACGTTCCTTTTGAAATTTATCATCTTTGGGGTACACGGCACAGAATGAGAAGCACCTCTTCAAATGGAAAGGTAAATACATGTAGCTCAACCGAAGGACTGGCAAAATTTCAGTCTCCTCCTGGCTCAACTCCCACAGTTCACTCTCTAGTACATCATTCCAATGTGCTACTTGAAGGTTCATTCTTAATATTCGTCCAAGATTTTTAGCGGCTAAAGGAGAACCCTTTAACTTAGGAACTATCCTTCTACCAATGTGCTCTAACTCAGGATCATTATTGCTGGAACTCCCAGATTCAAAAGCACATAATTTGAAAAAATTCCAAAAAACATCATCCTTTAAACCTTGCAATGTAATGGGATCCATCGTGCCCACTCTGTCAGCAACCTGTGGACTTCTAGTAGTGACCAGCATCATACTTCCCGGTAGTACATTCTTTAAAGGTGCACAAAACCTGTTCCAGCACTGCCCATTTTCCTTCAAAACATCATCCCACATATCATCCAGAACAATCAATAACTTTTTAGTTCTTGCAATCTCAGAAAAGTTCTTCTGAAGCAAATTCAAATTTTCAGTTGTTGCATATTTTTCAGGACAAGACTGTATGACCTCTTTAGTTAACCTCTTCACGTCAAAGTCATCTGAGATGCAAACCCAAATTATTATGTCAAAATGAGACTCCACTTGTTCATGACTACATATATGTTGAGCCAGAGTGGTCTTTCCGACACCCCCAATTCCAACTATGGGTAAAACAGGAAGATATGATATTCTTGATTCATTACCAATTTGGTTTCTTGCTGATGTACTTGGTGATACATCAACTGCAGTATTTCCTTTCTGGCGTTTGGGATGAGCATCACTACTATTTATTGGTGCACAAAGCAATTCAATTATATGCTTTAGCTCCATGTCACGACCAAATATTTTTGTTTCATTTGGGAAAGAGCTAGTCTCTGGCCTGACTGATTTGTCAAACCGTATTGTGATATCATGCAACCCCATACCACGGAGGTGCATGGAAATATTATCTAGCCTTTTCTGAATACCATCCACTTTGTTAAAGCTCCCACGAATGACACTATTGAAGAAGTCCATGAATGAAGATTGGCTTCCATTCCCATCCACTTTCACCTTCAGCATGTACCATCTGAACTCATCAAGAAGGTCTTTTCCGCATCATACACTCCATCCCTGAGTTTTGGAAGGAGCTCTGCCACATAATGCTTGTGGCTCCTCCACTCTGCTCGATCAATGAGTTCATACATTGCGGGAAGAGTATCCCTAAGGCATTGTAGGCCATTCTTCAATCGAAATAATTCCTCATCGAGCCCTTTCTCGTTTGTACCGCTAAATTGAGATAAAATAGTAGATCTAGCCCACTGAAAAAGATAGTCACACTCTTTGAAGCCACTAATAACCCCAATAGCATCCATTATACCGATGGTGACTGGAGTATGAAGGCTGCCTTCCGCCTTGTTGACAAAAAAGTGGAGAGAATGAGCATAGCTGGGTATTTTCCCACATATTGTTTAGTATAGAAAAGCATAGTTGTGCAGTTACACTTAGCTTACATGTATAAAGAAGGTGTTATGAATTTGAGTGTGTCTTAAATAAGTCACTGATAATCAACATTTTTTACGAATTTGAGAGTGTTTTAAATAAGTCACTGATAATCAAAATATTTTTAAGAATAAGGTCAACTTGTTCGAAAACAAGAATTATACAAGAACAGAATTAGGGAAACATTTAACGAACAAAATTATTCTCCTCTCGTAGCTGGACGATGTTTAGTGCCCGGTTACCGTCAAAAAATTTATTTGCTGCCCAACTAACCCATGACACTGAAACATGTGTTCCTTGAATTTGGAACTAATGGATTGAAATAAAAATGGATATCATTCTAAGTTGATACAGTCTCAGTCTGATTTAATTAACCTCAACATGTATGTTTTAAAAAGAGGTACTATATTAATGTATGTCCTTAAAACAATCCTGCAATGGTAGCTGGATATGATAAATGTCACATATATATTACTATGCTAATTACAAACTCTCTAGAAATTCCAAAATTAACCAGAAAAAAATGAGGAAAAATCTTAGCACTCCAACTCATGAAACTGACTTATAAAGCTTGGGTTAAGAATATTACTCCCTCCGTCCCAAAATAAGTGTCTTAATCTTAGCACTTATTTTGGGACGGAGGGAGTAATTATTATCAGTAGGCACAACTTTCTAAATATGTATCGAGTGAAGCGTTCCCTGTTGATATCTACATAACTATTTCCTCCCTTGGAAGATAAACAAACAGTGTGTCTGAGTAGTTGGACAGCATAAACCACATGCAAAGAACACATATCACAATCATAAAGTCTGTATGCTAGACAAGAGAAGATAAATTTCAACTTGATCGGCTACTGTGGCACATGATATAGCGGTCTGACTTGCTTGCCACTACGGATATTAGAAAGCAGATATGCTGGTCGATCAAACGATCAAATCTACTACTGGCAGAACACGAGAGAAAGTGGAAACTAGCTGATATTAGTTGTTGCGGAAGATGAGACTCAGTCTCTCTTAAGTATTATCAGACAGGGCAACCAACATTAGCACCGACATGTTGGATTGTGTAGTGGTAGCGGAGGCCCTCCCCAATAACACTCATGAGTTCGTTGATGTCAGAACTAAGAAAGTGCATACACTTTGGTTTCTGCTAGCTGCGGTGCTTAGGCCTAGCTGAGAGTAATAATACTCATGGAATGAGGTGTCTCCAAGAGAACTCTTCAAACCGTCAACGTCATTCCTGACAACTGAATAGATTCGCCGACTGCTGCCATGGCAACTAAAACCTAGCTGAGTAAAACTCCATACTGTCTACATTTAGCAAATTCCCAATTTAGAGGCAGCGCTTGATGCATGTCGCGCCAAAAGCCCAAAATGTTAGCAAGAACTTGTTGGGTGACAGCACCATTAGGGTCAGTTTGGACTTTGGAGGGGTATTGTTTGGTAAATCTTTCCTATTTAGGTCAAAATTTTGAACTAAATACCAAAACTTTACAATGAAATGATCCCTACAATAACAAGTTCATTAGATTCATGTAGGAAATATTAAGGTAAAACTAATTAACATGTTCAATAGATTCATGTAGGGAGTATTTATTAGAGCTATATGTTAGACACTTAGTTTTTTCTTTGGAATATGGACATATGACATGTATATAAGAATAAGGATATGCCTTATATTTTGAAATGATGGCAGTACCTGATATATAACTTGCTATGCACCCAAAATTATTTCTCAGTTCAGTAATATTATGGTTTCAACATTTGATTAATATATGATTATGTTCGGTAAACCGTTCTTCAAGCTATACTATTGTAAGTACTTAAGTTGCAACAATTCAAAAATATCCCAAATTCCCAATGACAAAAGGTAAAAATTCTAAAATCTAGAAATTTACAATAGTGGTCAATAACCCATACGCATGCATAAGCTATATGTGTTAATACACTCTCTGAAGGGACATCTAAGCCCCTATGTGGATTCTGGTGTAAATGACAAGTGGTTAAGGGACTAGTGAAGTTTACAAGTTGTATGAATAGGTGTTAGTCCCATGGCTGAAAAGAAAAGGCTGTCAGGGACCCCCTAAGAAAAAAATAGCTAGTTTAAATTATGCATCTTATATTATGCTTGAGTAAAAGGAAAGCCAGACTATTGAGGAGGGTTTATGTGGTGAAAAAGGGTGTGAGATTCATATCTTGCTTGAAAGAGAGAACCCTAAGAGAAGAACTAGAGAGAAGCCACGGTTTTAACCTGGTCTTTGCACCCCTACCAACGATTACGAGTCGAACGACTAGTCTAGACTAGTCGCTCGACTAGTCTATGAGTCGCAAACTGGCTGTCGACTCGGTTTCTCGTGTAGACTACTTGTATGAGTCGAGCCAGTCATCGACTAGTCAACGACTAGTCCAGACTAGTCGACATGTTCGAGTCGAACGACTCAAAAAACTGGGGGAATATAAATACGATGCCCATCCCGCGGGAGACCTAATCCTTTCTTTCCCCTCCTCACCTGGACGCGCCCGTCGAGCCCTCCTCGCGCCGCCGGCCGCTGGATGCCTGCCGCCGCGGATCTGAAGCTCCACCGTCGCCGGCCCCACGTCGCGGATCTGAAGCTCCACCGTCTCCTTCGTCTCGCGCCCCTCCTCGCGCCGCTGGCCCCTCGTGCTCTTCTCCTCTTCAGGCAGGTGAGCCTCAGTGCTGCTCTGCCTCGCTGCTGGACTGCTGGTGCTGCTCTTCCTTGCCCCTCCTTTCCCCTCCTCTTTCTTCTTGGCTTGCCGCTGTTGTTGCTCTGCTTCGCTGCTGGACTGCTGGTGCTGCTCTGCTTGCTGTTGGTGCTGCTCTGCTCGCAGATAGACTGCTGGTGCTGCTGTGCTTGCTGCTAGTTGCTGGTGCTGCTCTGCCTCAGTGACTCCACTTTGCTTGTTTCAATTGTATACTGTATTTGTATACTTATATAGTGTAATACTACATACTACTACTAGGTATTATTAGTTATGTACTGTAAGTTCAGTGCTACAGTACTATGTCGACTAGTCTAGCACTAGTCTAGACTAGTCTATGAGTCTCAACCTTGGAACGACTCGTCGACTCTTCGACTCGTAAACGTTGACCCCTACTGAACCTGGAGGTCCCGGATGGGACTTCCGGGTGACCAGATTGTTCATCTGGTAAACCAGACGGTGCTCTAGATTGAGGCCTGTAGCCTCTGGATTCGTCCGGAGCTCAGTCCGGATACGTTCTGGAACTTCAGGCGGGAGTTCAACCTAGAAGTTCCATAGAGGAACTATAGACTAGTTCGCAGAGAGCAAAATGGCAGATTCAGTGGCACCATACAAATGGTCCACGCCTTCTTCCCCACTTGGAGTCCAACTTGAGCCATAAAGAACTCCCTCTTCTCACCATTTTTGAATCTTCAAAGCTTGACGAGATCCTCCCCCGGTGCTCTAAAGCCTTCGTGCCTTCGAGGGGAAATGAAAGAGCCAACCCCTTTGGAACCCCTAAACGGTTGGTGTCGCCCGGAAGCTTCCAATTGGGGATTTGTGCTCCAAGAAAAATTGTGAAGTTTTGTGACCACCTCAAGCTCAACTACTAGTGTTGGCCGAGCCTCGAGGACAAGAAGGAAGAGACAAGGCGGCGTGAGGTGCTTTGTTGGCCTCCCCCTTCCCAATAGAGATTAACACCCCTCCAAGGAGGTGAACTTCGAGATAAAAACTTTGTCTCCATCATACAGTTATTTCGTTCCCAAGCCTTTACTTCGTCTTGGTGTTGCTAGCTTGCATATCTTGTGGTTTCCTTGTGCTAGTTGTATCATGTCATACGGGGCGATTCATTTAGTTGCACACTTAGAAAACTTATTATTCTACAATTTCTAAAAGAAATAACAAAAGATTAAAAATGGTAGTCATATATTCACCCTCCTCTCTAGTCCAAATCTCCTTCACTCCCTTGGTCAGAATGTGGATAGGATTTTTCACAATTTTACCCATCTCATTTACGCAAAGTTTGACCATTATATATTTACACAAATAAGTATTGCAAAAAGAAACTGAAGCTACTTATCATCTAATTGTGATAATAATATTTGTGTAACAAACTTGAATAGTTGTACATCCTCTCTGAATTATGATCAATTTTAAACAGGAGTAATAATTTTTGGGCTGAAATAATGTGCATACCATAACTGAAATATGACAACACTCTAAAGTACAACCTTACATATTTGGCACGAGTAGTGCCAAACATCCAAGTAAAAATGCTAAATGAAAATGCTCTAATTCATGATATATTAAATGGCAAATTTGTGTCACAAGATAACCTTATATTTGAGTTCCTCGGGCCATAGTCAAGGATGTTGTCCTTGCTTGTCTGGGTCACAATTTGAAGCTCCCAAATATCTCTATCTGCATGCCCTCCAATAGCACTAGGCGCTGGGTTCCTAGAACATTCAAATGACAAGTATAGGGTGAGTAAAATCACATGATATGTACTCCTTGAAAAGGAAAAGGGGCAGATATAATATGTTTACCTAATGATAGGCTCGTATTCATAGTCCATGGGTTCAGCAGTTTCCTGGTACATACTTGCATGCGTCGATCTATCATCCCCTCCCACCTCGTCAGGTGTTGACTCAAATCTAGTGCCACCATCATGGACCCCCATAGAAGCTGAGGAGATCACCAACATATCACAACCTTTTAGATAAAGGAGAATGGTACTCCCTCCGTCCCATAATGTAAGACGTTACTCAAAAAACGTCTTACATTATGGGACGGAGGGAGTATTTCTTTATGTTACTGCAATACGCTGGACAAGCCATTTAAAATAGTCAATTCCTCACTCAAACAAAATTACTATGACAAAATACTTGGTTTTGAAGGTATTTCAAATATTTGATTATCAAAACATAAACCTGAAAAATGTACAGCTTACGGTATTTTTGTTTAGAAATTCATATTACTGGAAAATCATTTGTAATATTGATAATTTGAAAACAAATAATTATATCTTTTCAAAATCTGTAGTTGGGAATTTTGAATGACACAACACTAAGTGCTATTTTGTGTGTGTGTGTGCCCGCACATTTTGTTGATTTGCATAAAATCATTCTTTTGGCACGTTGATCCCCACTGAAACTTGGTTGCCTCAGAGGAGTAGGCATCCTTAGAAGCCAAACATAATCCAAGATGATGAGGGTTAGAATCCCCTTCATTTGATCCGTAGTGAAATTTGAATATTTTCTGAACAGACAAAAAAATGTTTTAAATGAGATGCTTACGTGAGGAGGTCGTATATTGGTTGTGGACCAAGGCCTGCATGCTCTGGCCCTACAAACAACAAAATTGCAAAGGTTTAGGAGTAATAGCTATGTGTTCGATACTTCGTACTATGATATTGTTACCATGGGGATCTGCACCACACCGGTTGCACCAAGGAAAACAGCTAATGAGCTGATTTCATCCATCATAAGAAAATAGTAATGGAGTGATATACATGTAGCAGAACTCTTTGAAAATTTTGTAGTCATATACTCCAGTAATGTATTAAGAGACACGTAAATCAGATTTTGATAATCAATTATTGATTGGAAGTTGGCACACGAAACAAATGCTAGCGCGCTAGTTACAAAATATTTAATGGGAGATGTACATAAATGAATTTTGCATTTATAGTACTCTATATTAAGGTTACTAATTTATATAATTTTTATGGGCCATGAAAACAACACGATTTAGAGTGCATTTGGATCTCAGGCAAGGACTTGTTGTTTGGTATTGCTAAAAAGTCCTAGTTTTTTATGGCATTTTTGCCCTTAAATGCAAAAAAAAGGATTGCTGATGATGCGAGCCAAATTGGCTCTCTCATGTGGGCAAGCACGGACAAAGCATCTGGTTTTGCTATGCATCCAAGGCGTATAGGTGTCCACATGTCTTATCTATAATTTTAATTGTTAAACGTCTCAACTAACCAAGTCAAACATGCTCGTCTATCTCGCAACCAAACAATGAACCTTGCTCCCGTGGACTATAGCACAACCTGGCTAGATGCCTATCTAAGCTACAGTAGCTAGAGATCCACATTTACTCATGAGAAAATGTTACGCTGAATTAGTACAAATCCTATAATATACTTACTTACAGATATAAATACTGTAAAACCCTAATATCAAATACAATATGCAAAAGTAATACTCCCTCCATTTTAAAATATAAGGTGTATTAGTTTTTTTATAAGTCAAAAGTTTTTACATTTGACCAAATAAAATATGAAAAGATATCTCATGACGAATCTAATAATATAGATTAGGCATTCTAGTTATTGATTGTTCTATAAGCTCGGTCAAACATAGAGAAGTGACTTTTCCGAAAATTAATACACCTCATATTTTGGAAAGGATGGAGTATGGCCAAAAGAGATTTTTCACCAGGGTAGCTTTATTTTTAGCCAAAAGGTTCATTAAAAAAATGTTCATCAAAATAATTTGCAATGGCTAGAGTGAAAAAGAAAGCATCGCTTATTTTTCAATACCTCACACGTAAGTGACAATTTTTCAATATCAATCCTCTTAAGTACATTGACAATCTGGCTTATAGTAGGCCTTTTCTGCCGATCAGATTCCACACAGCTTAAAGCTATTTCGATGCATGTCTTAACTTCTTGTAATATGTGTGACCACATCGTTGCATGTACCCTTTTTTGCCACTTCTCACATACCTGCAAAATGAAACGAAATGTTCACATGTTGCATCCCTAGAGAGCAAGAGTAAGTCATGGCGTAACTTTATATGGAAAAGCAAGTGGTCACGATTCAGAAATTATTTTCTTACAGACTCAATGAATTTGAGTGAAGTAGTATCTCCATGATCATTGTAGCCTTTGCGTCCTGCCATTATTTGTATAATTATAACACCCAAACTGAATACATCATATTTTGGCGAGATTTGATGGTTGTTGATGTGTTCTGGTGGTATGTATCCGCTGCATGGTATCAAATACAATTACTTTTGTAAGGAAATTATATAGAAGTTGATTACTTCTCGGTAGGTATGAACTCACAGTGTTCCATAACATGTTGTTGTGGTGTATGTTTCTGTTGACGGAAAGAATCTTGATAAACCAAAATCGCCAATTTTGGTCATCATGTTGCTGTCCAGCAATATATTCGCTGGTTTCAAGTCCAAATGGAAAACGGAATCATTATGAAGATGATTTAAACCCTCAGAGACTCCCTTAATTATTTTGTAACACGTGTCCCAATCAAGTTTGCATGACTCGTCTGCAGACATAAACATGAAGTGTATTACCAAAAAGTAAATGAAGAGATTAATTAAAATAGATCATAGATTAGGGGAAACAAGTATTTCTCTTTCTGCACCATAATATTGTACAAGTGAATCACAATCTTACCAGAGACGTGTTTGTCAAGGCTTCCACCCAGCAAGTATTCAAAGCAGAGAACTCGTTTGTCCTCGCTAGCAAAAATGTATTTTCCACCGTGTTTCATGACAGTAGCCAACTAACCGCACGATATTGTGATGTTGGACTCTCATGAGGTTAGTGCACTCATTCTCAAACTGCTTATCGCTGTCGTATTCTGGAGGCATGTATTTAAGCTTCTTCACAGCAATCTTTTCCCCGTTGTCCAATACTCCCTGTTAAAGATCTCTTATTAATATCGTGCATGGGCTCTTGTAACTAGCGGCCGTCTTGTTTGATAAAACAGAATTCCCAAATATAAAGAAGCAAGTAACAATGATACCTTGTAAACCACTCCATATGCACCATGACCAATTATGCGGTCATCGGAAAAATTATCAGTAATCTGTCTTAACAACGCGAACGAGAATGGTGATGTCGCCCCACTTGTGTGTTGTAATCCGTTCAGCATTGTATTCTATATCTCCTAGTACCTCAGAAAATTTCAGGACGTGGTAAGTGCATGTGTAGGCAGATGCATAAGGGGTAGCTAGTCTCATAAATGCAAAGTTAGGGAGTAAAATGTGATAAATTTCTCAAACGTAGCAGGTAGTATAAAAAGGGTTAGTAGTGTCACGAATGTGAAAATGTGACAACAATTTTAATTGGGTAAAGCAGTGTGATAAGTATTTTAGGGGTGAAAACTGCCATTTCCTTTACTCTAACCTTTACAAAGCAGATATATGTATCATCAGAAGACAATAAGGAATTGGTCGTAACGCTGTAGCTTAAAAATGAATGATTCTTCAGCAATTCAGACAGATCTAGCATCAAGCTAATAATTAAGAACATGGCGAAATTGCACCACCAATCCACAACAATGAGCATGGTATACTGATGAGTGACATCAAAAAACAAGTTGGTAAATCGACCCAAAAAAAAAGAACTAATGAAGTAACCAATAGAAAAACGGCAGGCCGCTTTCTCCTGTACATATGACATGAGCGGCACATCAAGGTACAGCCGAAGCAAGAGCTTGCCTACCTGGGGTGGGCTGCGCTGAAGGTGGAAGAAGAGTTCGACCAAGGGAGCAGAGGGAGAGCTCAGGAGGATATGTGCCCAAAAACACAGATCCAGCCGGTGCCCAAAGATCTGAACTAACCAAAGGGCGTCCAGAGTTCGGTATTCATCTAGAGTGGAGAGAGAGTCGGCAAAAGCAACTTCCGCTCGCTCATCTCCTTCCCGCCGCCGCCAAGAAACCTCGCCGTGCGCTCGGCGGTGGCCCGTCTAGCTGCGCGTGGTCAGAGAGAGGAGCTCGACGGGACGGAGAGGAGGAGGCCGGGTGGCTCGCGCCGCCGGCCCGAGCGTCGGGTCGAGGCAGAGCTAGCAGGGAGAGAGACCGCGCGCGGATGGAGTCAACCGGCCAAAGGCGAACGGCGGCGGAGTGGTGTGGGTGAGGGGAGTCTCGGGGGAGTGAATGAGTGGCCTTTTTTATGCAGGTACCCGCCAAGGACAACTCAGTTCACCTTTGCTCCGGATGCTTATTCAAAAATACACCCTCTGTAAACAAATATTACTGGAAACGGACAGGCGCTTTGCTGCGTCATTATAATTTGTAATAGAACAATGCTCGTGCGTTGCAACGGGATATAAATATTCTAATACGTTAGTTTGTGATTTACTTGTCAATAATATTGTATCATGATCATGTTATGAGCCTGTAGCAACGCACAGACATTTTTACTAATGTTTTCTAATAATTAATCAATATACTCAACAATTCTCAGCAACCTCTCTGCCAGCTAGTGCCTTCTTACTAGCCCGATACAGGTGTTGAGAGAGCCCCAAATCCCACATCCCATCGCGCGTTGCTGGAGAAAACATCAGAAGTAGGTTGAGAATCTCATCGCCTGCATATGGGCGCTGCCACACCACCTTCAAATCCACGTCGTCGGGAGAAGGAGGGGCGGTTGACGATGGGTTACAACCAGATCAAAATTTTCCAAATCTGCACAACGCTTAAGAGATTGCTGTCATTGCAAGCGCCTCGTCATGAGACAGCTTGATCCAGCGCATGCCGTATTGCCGTTGGGGAAGAGGGGTTGAGAGAAAATGGGCCGGGCAATATGTTCAAAAGCCTATAACTAAAGAAGGGTTGGAAGCCATGAGACTGGGATCTCTTAGGATCATGTGGTATCAAAACCCTTCATGGATCATCGCATGTCACATTGTGGTTGTACAAAGGAAAGCAAGTCGAATCCTCCATAAAAGATCGATAAGAGTTGAACAATCTTTTTTCGAACCGTGAAAAAGATCCGGTAAATTAATCGTAGCCGGAAGGTAACACGGGAAAACGTAATAGCTCCGGTGGTGATTCAATGTGTTAGTTGCGAGTCAGGGATTTTGAAAACCCCACTGATTCTGTTCATATTCTGCAAGAATTGATGATGTTCTAGAGATTCTAGTGCATTTGCCACGCACAAAAGCATATGCCATAGGGAACGGATCGAACTGGAAAAGGTCGTTGCACTGCGCATACGAGCGACAGTTGCAACACCAGACCAGTCCGAGACGTTTTCTCCCTCCCTCCCTCGCTCGCTTTCCCCCTGTCAGCTCCCTCCCCTTTCCCATCATCCTCGGGCGGGCGGTCAGGCCAAGAAGGTCTCCTCCCTCCCTCCCTCCGCCCTCCTCGATCCGAATTCCCGGCCCCTCCCCGCTCGATCCCCGCCCCCGCCCCGGCCCTCCCCTCGCCGCGGGGCGCTCGCTCGGAGGGCTGGGGGTGCAGCCGGAGCCGAGGTGGGCGGCAATGCCGGAGCCACCGGCGGGCCAGCGCTTCTCGGGCCTCCGCGGCGCGCGGTGGCGCGCCGATCTAGGCGTCCTGCCCGGCTCCCCCGACGTCCCCACCACCGAGCTCCGCCGCGCCGCCGCCGACTCCCGCCGCAGGTCAGCCCCCCCTCCCCGTTTCTCGCAATGCTTCCGGTCCCGGCCGGCGGAAGGCTCCGTTTCTTGAAACGCTGAGAGCTACGCGGAGAGTTGCCGCTTCTGTTTTATGGCTCCCGTGTCGTCAGATCAACCAACCGAATCTTCTGCTTTGATCGGCGCGCATGAAGAAAAAGAAGATCAAAATTCAGGCATCGCCCCGGTCTTTCTGGGAATGGAGTCAATGGACTATTGCTATCCTGTCTCAGTGTTTGATTCGGCTCAATGTTAATTAACTCGCCGTCATGATGCTGGACTGTAGTGAAGCTACGTGCATATATAGGCTTTATGCGTGCTAATCATCGCGAGGAGTTACATTTCTCTGAGCATTCATTTACCTAGTTATTGTTGCAAGGAATTTGTAAATCAGTTGTTATCGTAGGGGGGGAATGTGCAAGTCTGTTAGCTTCGAGGGTTTTGACTCCTGGCCTGCAACTGATGTTTGTTGTTGTAGATACGCTAATTTGCGGCGGCGGCTGCTGATAGATCCCCATCTCTCCAAGGACGAAGACGGTGCTCCTAATCTTGTTGTGGAGAACCCACTGTCACAGAACCCAGGTGGGTAAGCTTTTCCTCAACTTGACGTTGCTTGCGGCACCGAGCTTCCACTGAAATTCTTGTAGATTTAGGCTGTTACATCAGATACTCTGGAGCACCTTGCTCACACCACAATGGTTACTGATAAAATTGATGATGATCTGTCACCATCTCTCTGGCTAAATGGTTGGTGCTAGATGACTCAGGGGAGGCAGGGTGGGATCAGGATGATAAAGTGGTAACGTGTTAGTTCAGATAGCCCTTTTTTTCTGAGTAGCCAACAACCATGTCTCACCGCAAGCCCTCAGCTGATAATAGACTGGTTACAACCAACATAACATGCTGTTGTTTTTCTCAGCAGTTATTCATTTTCTTGGTTCCACATGTATCCTCGGCAATACAAGGAAGATATATCCTTCACGCGTTCTCTGCATTTTTCATGAATAGCATGAAGACATTCAGTTGCATTGCATCAGCTCTTTTTTTCTTCTTCTAATCATTTTGTACACCATGAATGCAGAAAGCACTTGGGGTCAATATTTCAGGAATGCAGAACTAGAGAAAATGCTGAACCAAGACCTGTCCCGACTCTATCCTGAATTGGGAGAATTTTTCCAAACAACCACATGTCAGTCCATGCTTGAACGCATACTGCTAGTATGGAGCCTTAGATACCCAGAGTTTGGATATAAACAAGGTAAGTCGTCGGTGCGTATTCAGCTATTGTGCACTTCTCATATGGCCTAACATTGTGGAATCTAACTAAGGCTGCAGAGCCTACAATATGTTATGCCTAAGAGAATTGGTTTCACAGGGCTCTTATTTATTACTCCCTCCGTAACAAAATATAAGACGTTTTTTATGCCCTATGCAAAACCAAAAAAACATCTTGTAGTTTGGTACGGAGGGAGTAAATTTAATGCTGAGCCATTCTTTTCAAGATATTTTACAACCACAAACTGTTTCTTAGATATCTGTAATATATTGATGGCAATTGATGATGTAATTACTGGTAGATTCCATGACATAAGCACATTGAACTTAAGTTTGTTTATTAAATTGAGTAGCATTATTTTTGCCATATAGGTAATAATTGTGTAGGTGCACATCTTTCCCACATGTGTAACTCAGCATGCTATTTTAGCTGCTACATAATGTTTTAACTTACTAGGGATTCCTCATGTTACCTCCTAATTGCACTAATACCCATCTATTTTTGTTGCACAATTGACAACAGAAATCACTTCTCACTTACAGGAATGCATGAACTCCTAGCTCCTCTGTTCTATGTCCTTCACATTGATGTGCAGCACTTTAAACAAGTTAAGGAGCTTCATGAAGAGCTTCTTGGTGACGATTTTGATGGCCAGACATTTCCAGATAGGTTTTTGCTGAACAGGAGTGACAGGGCTAACAATTCTGAGGGTGGTGCAGCTAAAATTAGAAGTTTGGACGAGCTTGATGCTGATACTAGGGACCTCCTCTTGATAAATGATGCATATGGAGCAGAGGGTGAGCTAGGTATCATTTTATCTGAAAAGTTCATGGAGCATGATACCTATTGTATGTTTGAGAATTTGATGAACGGGTTGATGAATGGTGCACAAGGTGTGGTTGCTATTACCGATTTCTATTCTCTCAGTCCTGCATCAGAATCAAGCATGGGTTTAACACCTGTAAGGGAGGCATCAGCTGCCATATATCACTTGCTTGCTAGTGTGGATTCCTCTCTTCACAGTCATCTTGTGGAGTTGGGAGTAGAACCTCAGTACTTTGCACTCCGATGGCTTCGAGTCCTATTTGGTCGTGAATTTACACTCGACAATCTTCTGTTTATTTGGGATGAAATCTTCTCTTCTCCAAACCATTCATATTGTACAGACATAAAAAATCGGGGAGACTATCAGTTTAAGGTTTTATGTTCTCCCCGTGGTGCCCTGATTTTGTCAATGGCAGTCTCAATGATGCTTCATCTCAGATCCTCCTTGCTGGGAAGTGAGCATGCGACTTCTTGCCTGGTGAGATTATTAAATTTTCCTCAAGATATTGACTTGAAGAACTTGATTGAGAAGGCCAAGTTATTGCAGTCGTTAGCTCTAGAAGCAAATCTTCCGTTGTCTCCCCTGACAGGAAAATCTCCCTTGACTCCACCCAATTATTGGGAAGAGACATGGAAGATGCTTCAGATGTCAGGAGACAAACGAAGTGGTGGTTCAACTGTTAGGATAAAAGGAAGGGGATTTTTAAGAAGAAGCGTGTCCAACACCGAATCAAATGTTTCTAGAACAAAGGGTGCCAATGTTGATAACAGCAATTCGACTTCAACTAGCCAGCCTGAGCCTATTGTTGATGAACTGAACACCACTGATATAGTTCCTGTCAAATTGATAAACAGTTTACCAACCATGCCTATAGTACACCAAAAGGATTGTGTTGGTCAAGGTACTGCAGAGATCGTTAGAAGTACCTCAAACAGTCTATGTGAGGCAGGCCCGCATGATGGTTACCATACAACTTCTGCCAAAATTAGAGATCGTATTGATGGAGCTCGTGAGTATTTATCAAGGAATAGGCCTCCATCCTTTCGGCGTCGTACTGATCATGACCATGATACCCGTCATGAGGAAGAACCATGTGTTTCCCATGGCGCCAAGGTGGTTAATGAGCCAGATACACTGTCTGTGCATAATGATAAGACTGATGAACCCTGTCAGGGTGATGGTAAGACTGATGAAGCAGCAATTACAGATCGAACATTTGAATCGGTGGATTATCAACCAAATCAAGAGCATAGCATATGTTCTGACGTAGGCCCAAGTTTGAAGGTGGCTGATAAGGAGTTGGTCGGAACATTAAGGTCTTTTGGCGAATCGATGGTTGAAAATATTCAGGTAAGCATGCTTGACTAAAGCTGCTGATCGTAAAATTTAAAGTATGTTACTGCCACCTGAACTTTTTGCAACACATCACTGTTATTTTCGTAAAGAGTCAATGACATATATAGCTCATACCTAATTGAAGGTTTTGTTAAAGCTCCTACTTTATGTTGGTGCTTTATAGATCTATATTCTGCTAATTTTAGATACTGGTGGATTCATTTTTACAGTACATTTCATCTGTAAATCCCCTGTTGAGTCTCCTATACAGAATAATAAAATTGAATTGTATCTGTTGTTAAGTTTACAACCCAAAGCTCAGATCATGAATATCACTCTGAATAAGTGTGTCCATCTGTTGTCTAATGTGCTTTTATTCAACAGGTTATTGAACTACACTTTCGACCAAATTTACCCACGGCATCAGTGCAAAATGGTCCCGGAAGCACAGAGCAAGCCAAGGCGCTTGCAGCCCTCGAGGAACTCAAGAAGATCAGTGATCTTTTATGTCGTGTTTAACTAGTACAACGTCTATCTGCTCTGGATCTTAACTAGTACAGTATAACTATCTCTTTTGTACACATTTAACTTTCATTTGACAAGACCTCCAAATCAATTGTCTAGTGATGCAGAATACATCTTTTCTAAGTAGTGTGTACATGATCCAGTAACCTGATTAAAAACATAATTGTATAGTTGATCAAATCTTGGCTGGCTGTAAATAATGGCTGTACATTTGATCAAATCTTGGCTGGCTGTAAATAAGTGGAGCTACAATCATTTTCTCTATTGCTCGCTTCTCTTTGGCCTGCTCTTTACCAACGATGGATTTGCAAAAAATTGTCGGTGTCCTTTTCCATGTCATATTCTTTTGAGAGAAAGAAATATGGTGCTTTTATTTATTATCAAAAGGTGTTACATTGTTCATTAGTCTAGTTGTCTATCCATTGCACTAGCTTTTATTTTCCTTGATATTAATCAGATCTAAGATGCCCTTCGGGTGTCTTTATTAAAAATAAGTGTTGCATTGTTCATTAGCATCTGAATGAGGAATTTGGGGGGTTCATCGACCCAGGTACATGATTTCAGAAAGAAAAGATACTGATCTAGGTACCTCATGGCCTCATGTGCTGCCATGTTGGCTTCCCTTGGGCAAAACTCATACTTCACTAAATCAAAAGCAATTGCTCTCGGAATACATACATGAGATATCAAAGGTACATTAGTGAACAGAGTCCCTTATGAATTGTGATCCTAATGTCAATGAGTCAATCTACGTGGCATTTCTTTTGTTACTAAATTCTGCACCAAAAAATGTGCATCTGATTCTTGGGGGAACTAAGAACCTGCTGCTGGTGGCCATTGTGGCCGCACCAGATTATTTGGAACTAAATTAAGAATCCAGTGCTGGCAGGCATTACACCCATTTGTTTAGCTTGTTTATCTGAACACCTATGGCAAGATAGATTGATTTAAATCATTTAATGACTCCTGTAAAAAAAAGAGCATGTTTAGGCCACTTCTCATCCAAGCCACATCACAGGTTACTACAACTCCACAAGGCGCAGCAATGAGATGGGAGAGTCACCGGGATTACAAAAACTGGGATAACAAAAAATTGCCTTTGTAACAACTGAGTGGGTACACACAGATAAATTCAGTTCAACAACCAAAAGTTGATACGATGCTGCGATTTTTCTCATTCTACAAGTACAAGTACAGATGCTCCCGCGTATGCAGTGATTCTCTCTCTTCCTCTCCAAGCTATGATTCTGATCCCATCGTCCTGCAAGCAGTGGATGCAAAGGTCAACTCGGTCCAAAATGATTGCAAGATTAATCATGGCAGATGACACCGAAAGATTCTGGTGGAACGGAAGTTGCGAACCCTGAATTTTGCGGTGACCAGACTAGTTGAGAAAAGCTATTGAAATTCATGGTATAAATCAAACTAGGCAGATTACATATCTCTTAGTGGTATTGGAAGCATGGGAGGGACACTGGCATGGTCTCCCATCTCCAACAACCTATGTCCGATATGCAATCGTAGATAAACAGCAGGTCGTCCACATAAAAGCTCTCAATAAGTGGATGCATCAGGACAGTTCCTACAGGATTGCCCCTGAGAATGAGTAATCAGGAAAGCTGAACTGCAATTAACTCTAAAGATCCAACACATAAGGACAAGTACAAAAATGAATTCTCAGAAGGCTCCGATTCAAGTGAACTCAGCCTCCTAGGTAAACTATAGCTAAATGCAGTTGAGACGTGACTAAAATCTCAAGTTCTTAATGTTTCTTGTCACACACAAACCAAAAGCTGCTGACCAACAGTTGTTCTAATTCTACAGGATCTGCCAGGGGATAATAACAATTTAAAAGGCTAATACTCAGTTAATCACACCAACATATGTCCAAACAGGAACCTATTAGTTATTATGCTCATCAACCAATCCGCTGGCGGAAGCCTCAGGGGCTCACCACCAACCTACCACTTACAATCAGAGTTCCAGCTTTGCAGTGTATTTATACTTGACTTACTGAGGTAATACCAAAAAAAAAAAGAACCTACTATAGTGGGGAATTGGAAATTCAATCTGCAGGGCACACTAAATCCCAAGCATTCAATTTCCCCACTCCTTCCTCGACCTATCAAAATAGTGCGCATATATAATCAGTCTAGCGCAGCACTTTCAGGAAACAAAATTTCCAGACTTCTATAGATGCACTTCATATTCGTAGCTGTCTAGCTGAATGAAGATGGTAAACTAAGGTAGTATTGGCATGGTACCAAGCACCAAAATCATAGTTCCCACTTGGACAAACTGAAAGTCTGAAACATACACCCCATATGCTTCAAAAAAGCTAAAATCTCACCATAGTTGTTAATTACTGAATCCAAAATCATACAGTAGACAACAGGGAAAAACTTATTCCAGTAACACATAGCACGAATTACACAGCTAAATGAGTTCTTTCAAATAATCAACGGAAGCAGCCAGTTCCTAAAACTTCAATCACCCAAAAAGCCATACCGTCCATGCCGACGAGCCACCCACGGGGGGTGCGGTGCGCGCCGCTCAGGCGACGGCGACGGGCTGCGCGGCGGCCGGCGGCTTCTGCGGGGGCTCCTTGGCGTCGGCGAAGTCCTCCTCGTTGTAGACGACGGTGAGGAAGAGCGAGCAGGAGGGGCAGCGCGCGATCTCCTCCCCGAGGCGGAGGTCGGCGAGCGTGATCTGGAAGAGGTCGCCGCAGGGGCAGGGGTACGTGTACGCCCCCAGCTCCTCGCTCCACTCCATGTCCTCGATCTCCACCTCGTCGTACGCCGACATCCTCGCGCGCCGCCGCGGCACAAACCCTAACTCGCTCCCCCAGCAAAAGTCCTCCGATGGTTTCGCGCCGCCGCCGCAAGCGCAAGGAAGGAAGGCAGAGGCCGCGTGCGAGGGGGCAAAGTGGAGAACGTTTCTCTGCTGTCCCCCTTGCTTATATCGTTATTTATTTATTCGAGAGCGAATTTCACATAACCCCCAACTTTATGGACCATGGAAAAAAATCAAAAACACTAACGCCCACACATGTGGCAATATTGCAACTCGTCCACACGTCTGGATCACTGTCCAGTTAAGTTTGCACGAATCTTGACACACCGAGTCAGTTTTCGCGTGCCATATAGGACAATGCCGGTGTGTGGGCATTGGAGAGGTCGCCCACACGACCAACAACACGTGGTTGCCAGCTGCGCTGTGTGGGCGAACTAGTTTCTGCCCACACAGCCATCATCTAGTCCACGCGTGTGTGGGTGAACTGCTTTTCGCACACACGACAGTCATACGTTGTTGGATGACAACTGTAGTTGTGTGTACATGACAACTAGACAAACACACATAGCAACTATGATTCGTTTGCTAGACGGCAATTACAGTTGCGCGTACGTGGCAATCAGATAAATATACATGGCAATTGTGATTAACCACACGTGGCAACTAGGTAACACACATGGCAACTATTATTTGGTCATATGTGACAAGTAGTTAAAACCACACGACAACTATGATTTGATTACACGTGGCAACTATCATAAATAGACATGGCAACTATAGTTAACCAAAACAGAGAGAATTGTCATACTTTTACAATCATATTTGTCATCCCGGATAACTACATCTACCATCCCGGATGGCAACTAAATCGTCATCCCGCGGGTATCTAATGTAGCTGCGTCAGGACATGTGGGCATATTTGCTTCGTGCCACACGTGCGGGATGGGGATGAGTAGTACTTGTTGGGCGTGTGGCACAAAGTAGTTGTGCCCACACGTGTGGACAATTATACTGTTCGCCCACACACAGCCTGTGTGGGCTGTCCCCTGCTCATGCCACACACGGTGTGTGGGTGAATGCCTATTATGCCACATGTGTGGTGGATATCGACGTCAAAAAAATATATCACATTTTTAGTTATTATTATTAGTCATAAAACCATATTTTTACTAGTAATAAATTGCTACAAGACCAACCCCAAATATCCCATGTGTTATCAAAAATAACCGGTGAGACCCACTTCTCAGGCGTTACTTTTGCCGCGGTGATAAATAACTCGTTAACATTTCTAAATTATATGGAGACTTTGAATTTTTAGGCGAGATTCAGTGATGGACAAAAAAAGTTTAGAACAATGATTCTCATAAAATGCTCATGCAAATGTGCTAGATTTTCACCGAATACTAACCATTTTTTTGTAATTTCCTTGATTTTTCTCAGTCTGTCTAAAAAAAAATTATCGAAATTTGCTCAAATTTGGATGACAAATCGTAGAATGATGGTTCTCTCAAATAGCTCTTCCTGATGACATGAAGCTTTTCCAAAATAAGTATTGAACAATTTTTATTTATCAATTTCAAAGAATTGTATCATTTTTTTGAAAAAATGATTGTTTTTATTCTAAACGCGCACCAGATAATGGTAACAAAGGGAAACTTTTGAAGAATTGTCATTGCGCGGCTTGACAAGTGGGATCGGGCAGTTTGTTTTGACATCTTCTGCACAGTTTGGGTCTTGTGACAATCATCAGCACAAAAATGTGACTTTATGATCTTATAAGAATTCAGATTGTGGTATTTTGGCACAAGTCTCCACGAAGTTAGGGTTCTCTAAAATTCACTATATTAAGAAAGAAAGTCTCTCGGGGTTTAGGGTTTTCTCGTCTGCCGTCGGCGCCCGCCGCCGATCCTGCCTTGTCTCCTGTGGCTTAAGACCATGGAGATGCAATGGATCCTGGCCAGGCGAAGGGCTCATACTTTGTTTTTAGATGTTTTTTTAGTCTGTTTAGGATTTGTGTCCTACTCAGAAAGGTGAGGCGACGGTGGATCCCTGAAGATGGAATAATATTCTTCCCGTCTAGCCCCATCCCAACGGTGCGTCTCACGTCCTCAGAGGACGTGTAGAGGTGTGTCTTTGATGACCCACAAGTGTAGGGAATCTATCTTAGTCTTTTTGATAAGTAAGAGTGTCGAACCCAACGAGGAGCAGAAGAAAATGATAAGTAGTTTTCAGTAAGGTATTCTCTGCAAGCACTGAAATTATCGGTAACAGATAGTTTTGTGATAAGATAATTTGTAACGAGTAGCAAGTAGTAAAAGTAAATAAGGTGCAGCAAGATGGTCCAATCCTTTTTATAGCAAAGGACAAGTCTGGACAAACTCTTATATGAAGTAAAGAGCTTCCGAGGACACATGGGAATTATCGTCAAGCTGGTTTTCATCACGATCATATGATTCGCGTTCGGTACTTGATAATTTGATATGTGGGTGGACCGGTGCTTGGGTGTTGTCCTTACTTGGACAAGCATCCCACTTATGATTAACCCTCATTGTAAGCATCCGCAACTACAATAGAAGTATTAAGGTAAACCTAACCATAGCATGAAACATATGGATCCAAATCGGCCCCTTACGAAGCAACGCATAAACTAGGGTTTAAGTTTGTGCCACTGTAGCAACCCATCATCTACTTATTACTTCCCAATGCCTTCCTCTAGGCCCAAACAATGGTGAAGTGTCATGTAGTCGACGTTCACATGACACCACTAGAGGGATGACAACATACATCTCATCAAAATATCGAACAGATACCAAATTCACATGACTACTAATAGCAAAACTTCTCTCATGTCCTCAGGAACAAACGTAACTACTCACAAAGCATATTCATATTCATAATCAGAGGGGTATTAATATGCATAATGGATCTGAACATATGATCTTCCACCAAGTAAACCAACTAGCATCAACTACAAGGAGTAATCAACACTACTAGCAACCCACGGGTACCAATCCGAGGTTTGGATACAAAGATTGGATACAAGAGATGAACTAGGGTTTGAGATGAGATGGTGCTGGTGAAGATGTTGATGGAGATTGACCCCCTCCTGATGAGAGGATCGTTGATGCTGACGATGGTGATGATTTCCCCCTCCCGGAGAAAAGTGTCCCCGGCAGAACAGCTCCGCCGGAGCCCTAGATTGGTTCCGCCAAGGTTCCGCCTCGTGGCGGCGAAGTCTCGTCCTGAAAGCTTGCTTATGATTTTTTTCCTCAACGAAAGACTCCATATAGCAGAAGATGAGCATCGGAGGGCCACCATGGGGCCCACGAGGCAGGGGGACGCGTCCAGGGGGTATGGCGAGACCCCCACCCTCGTGGCCAGGGTGTGGCCCCCCTCTGGAACTTCTTGCGTTCAGTATTTTTTATATATTCTGGAAATAGCTTCCGTGAAGTTTCAGGACTTTTGAAGCTGCGCAGAATAGGTCTCTAATATTTGCTCCTTTTTCAGCCCAGAATCCCAGCTGCCGGCATTCACCCTCTTCATGTAAACCTTATAAAACAAGAGAGAATAGGCATAAGTATTATGACATAATGTGTAATAACATCCCGTAATGCAATAAATATCGATATAAAAACATGATGCAAAATGGACGTATCAGTCTTCGACGGATCTCATGTGTTTTGGTTGGTGTTTGTCTTTGGTTGATCTGCGTAGATCCGGTCTTTATTCGTCTGTGTTCGTATGTTTATAAGTTAGATCATTTCAATCTACTACTCTCTTATAAACTGCGGTTGTTGTTGTGGTGTGCTGGTCCTTTGATGCCTCAACACGACGACTTCCGGACTGACTACTACAAAAATGTTTGCTCGGCCCCGATGTGAGAGGGGCGATGATGACGCGCGCCTTCGACTCGTTCCGGTGTTGTAGTCGTCGCTAGCTGATTTATAGATATAGATGTAATTTTTGTCACTTCTCTTATTCTTTGTCCCATCATGATGTTTGATGGTTGATGATAGATAAGAAGCCTTTTTTAGAGTAGATAGGAGGTTTTTGCAAAAGAAAATTCATCACTACATTTACAAAAAGAGATTCCCAGGGGTAAACTTGTCAAAACCGTGAAACAGTCGGCGACGCCCACTTGCCCGTGGTTTGGTCTTTTCCGGTGGGCAAAACCGTCTTAAAAAATAAACCAGTTCCCAGCCCGAGACGGAACGGAGCCGTGCCGACCTATTTGCGGATAGGCCCCCGGGCCGACAGCTATATTTACCACCCCCCTCCCCCTCCCCCCACCTTCGCGAGACCACCCCGCACCCCACCCACGCGCGCGTCTCCACCGGTCACGGCGAACGGCGAGCTCCCCTCCGACCACCGCCGCGTGTCTGGGTAAGCATGGCGCGGGCGCTCTCCTCCCGGGCGGCGGCGACCCTGTCCCGGCGGCTGGGGGCCCGGCCCGCGGCGGCCGTGGCCCGCCGCGCCAACCACACGCGGCGCCCGGGCGCGGGGGGCGCGATGGTGCTGGAGCTGGACGCGGCGGGGGCGTCGCCGGCGGCCGCGGAGGGCGCGGGCGCGCTCAAGCGGCGCCTCGAGGAGGCCATCGACGGCGCCATGGCCCGCATGTCCGAGCCCGAGTGGGCGCCCTTCCGGCCCGGCACCTCCTACTACGCGCCGCCCCGCCCCGCGGGGGCCGCCCTCGGCCTGCTCGAGCTCGTCACCCGCGGCGGCGGGATCGGGGTGCTCCCGCCCCCGCTCTCCGACGACGAGGCCCGCGCCGTCGCCTCCTCCTCCCGCGGATACCCCTGCTCCGCCTACTTCGTCGACGGTGAGCGGCCGTCCCGCCCCAGATCCCCCATTTCATTCCCCCTCTCCAAGTAACAATTAAAAATAAATAAATCAATAAATAATTCCCGAAACGCCCCAGAATAGGCACCTATTTGCAGCGCAAGGACAGCCGGTGGAATCCACTACGATTTAGAAACTAGTCTTGCTCTGCGATACAAGCTCATGTGGCCCTGTTTAGCAATTTACCGTAAAATTCGATTCTTCCGGGCTTAGTGATCGAAGTGATTAGTGCGATAAAATTAACAAAGCATAAGTCAAGTGCATTTCATCTCTAGTTCTCATCTTGTCATCAAAACAAAACATTTATCAATTGATCACACACTGTGTTCTTGCACCTGCATCCTTACTAAAACCTGGATTAATCCTTATGCAGGACGCTTCCCGGATGAGGAGGTGGAGGGATTGGTAGAGGATGCAGATCTAGCTGAAGAGGACTGAACTGGAACCGCTAGTTTCATCGCACTGGGTGAAGTGGGGGATCAAGAAAGACCTGTCTGTTTTATGTTTTTATTATTACCTATCTATGGGTTTCTGCTACTGTACATATGTAGAACACATGAATTCATGCCCTTTCATGAGGAAATAAGAACTTAACTGAATTCGTGTAACCTTTTCTTGTCATGTGCAACACTCATCAATATTGAGATCAGTAGTACTGTGGTCACCATCTCTTGTGCTACTGCCTGACTTTTTGGGTGAATTGAACAGTTTCAGTTACTGGTGATTTTTCTAGGTTGTGTGATGATGATGTTAAACATGCTCATGTGTTTGCAGAGATGTGTTCGATAGTGGAAATTGTGTCATGGCATTCAAATGATTGTATCATCTCCCAAACATGTTACACAATTTCCATAAGGTTTACAGTATCTACAAAGTTCAAACTATACAAGTTGCTCCTCAGAAATAGAAGAATGGTATACGACTGACCGAAATTAGAGTAAGATACAGCAAAGATTGCGCAATTCAGGCTAAATCTGATTGTTTTGCTTTGGCGGATTTGCTGTCGTGACGAGAGCACTGAACGGATCTCCGAACGGGTTGGATAATCCGGCATTCACGGCGTACTGAGCCTGCTGCTGCTGGTATGTCTGTGGCGGCATCGCCACCATCTGATGTTGTTGCTGCTGCTGCACCTGGAAGTAGCCATGCTGCTGTGCCTGGTAGTACTGCTGCTGCCCCATCATGGCGAACTGCACATTCGATGGCGGCGCGAAGCTGTTGGACATGGCAAACGGGTCATTGGGGTCAAATGGGTTCACCGTGACGCCGCCGTTGTAGGTCACACTGGCGATTTGCTGCCTCCTCACATCGTCTTCGTATAGGCTGTCTAGCAGCAGCTTGTCGAACCCTCCGGCTTGCTGAGCAAATGCAGATGAATCAGTAAAATTGCATGCAGTTATATGCTGTGTTCGGCATTGTGGTACCTTTTCAAAAGCACTTCTTTTGTTTCTGATTTTGGGGATTGAATACTAATTTGAGAAATTTCTGTTTTTTGGGGATTGAAAGTTTTTTTTTTACTAATTTGAATGTAACAGAAGAATATCACGAGAATTGATAAAATTGCCCGTAATTAACTAGATTCTGCAGCTCAGCATATCACAACTCAACAAATGCAAACTGAGCCAACTAGTGAGCTGTGTAAAATCTTATGCAGAGTTTGAATCTAAAGATATAGCAACATATACATACCACTTGGCTGACAGCTGGTTGGCTTGTGTGGTTACTCTGGGCAGCGACCAGTGCCAATTCCCACCCAGCTTTGTCAACGGCAAACAAGTCTAGAGGGGCCGAGGCATTGTTCTCACTCCCTACATTACTCACGACGTCATGATGTGGTATTTAGCAGCAGATACAACCTTAAACATTATAAACATTCTAGAAACATAAAATAGCACCAATGCAGATGAAACTTATTGGATCACAACATAATTGCTACTTGTGGTTTTGCTGATTACATCCAGTACATACCTGGTTCCACGATGGCAAGAGCAAGTGCGTTGCTTTGTTCAAGGTTTGCAATCATGGGGTGCAATTCTTCATCCAAGTTCTGCGAGCGGCATAGGAGCAAGTGTGTAAGATTCAAAGAAGCAGGCACTAATTTGGCATGAAGGCAGAACATAGTGGATCGGAGTTACTAATAGATCCCCAGTGGTTGGCGGCAATGGTGGGGGTTCATCTTCTTCTGAGAGAGTGGTATATGGTGGCTCTTCTTCAGGTGCAGCTTCTGCTGGCTCTTCTTTCTCCTCTTCAACCGGTTTCTCGGTTTCCTGTGGAGCTTCATCTTCGTGGTCACTAGGTGAACTCTGCTAGCAACAGCAAGAATTAACAGAACAATAGTGGATTTATGTTGAGTGTCTTGATTTCCTTTTTGCTTGCAATTTTACTGACAATGAACGCACTCACCACACTCTTTCTCGTGATGCTGACACTGGGTGCTTCTCTGATGTACTCTTCCATAGTTGCAAGGAATGAAGAAGGTGGCTGCATATCAGTAACCCATCAACATATATCACTATATGTCTAAATCCTCGCACCCAGAGATTTAGTGCACATGAATTGATTGACATGTATAATCAGGAGTATCCAAGAAAATAATAGTTGTGAATACGACTATAGGTCATGGCCAATTGGGAGCTATTGACTGCTATATACATAAATATTCCCTCTGTATTCTCTTAAGACATTGATGAATATTGAATGGATGAATAAGCACACCTGCCTCAAAGTAGGAAACTGGAAAGTCTTGGCGAGCTCAAGATTTTTGCAGTAGTCATAATACGCAGAAAGCTTTTCTGCCTGTGAAATAGGCAAAATCAAATCATGGAGTGACATGAACTGGTTAGTTTACCAACAATATGGAAGGAGAAGAAGAAGAAGAAAAAAAACCCTGACTTTCTGTACCTGCTGGCCAGCTCTTTTATAAATTTCAAGGGCCTTGATAGCATCCATTTTTGCCATATCAAAATACTATCCAGACAAGAGAAAAAGAACTGAACTTATGTTCACAAATTGATTATGGGCATACACGGAACACGTAGGATGACATTCAGAAGAATTGTATAGAGTACCATATCAACAAGATTGATGATGCCGTCATTTATCGAACAGTATATTTTGAAGCTCTCCTTCAAAACCTGAGGCCCATAAAACATCCATACGATCAATAGGAAATACATACTATTTGTGAACTAAAAGGAGAAAAGCATAACAAATTTGGTACTTACAAGGGCTAATGCATATTGTACAAGGTGATTGGTGCAGGCTGTACCTTCAGGCTGCGACAGTGAAGAAGATGAACAAGAGGAAAGAATGGTATCAAAGAAGTGCGGTCTTCCTATAATCAAACCTGGCAAGAAATAAGCCGTTGTAGTAGTTTCTGCAATGCAGGCAACTGATCTAAAAGATCTTCACATGGAAGGGTTCTTGTTCTACTGTGTGCCTGGGGTAAATGTGCCAACACTCCAACATTACAGTCATGACAACCAAATCAGCAAAACCATAATGGGTGTTGACTGTTGGGACTGTATGAGAAATCAGTGTTTACCTTGCCAGAAGCCTGGGGTAATTTCACCAGACGATCGGCTTCGACGTCGTATTTTAGAACCCCAAAGCATTCGACACGTTCATGTAGGTAGAATGCATACAGGCGAACCCAAGCAGAGGAATCCCATGCTGACAAAAGGGGGTGGAGGAGAGCGTCGCATCAGATACCGAAATAGAAGAGCGGGAGCTTTCGTTGGTTGCTGCAGCTCAGAATGACGCGCGATAGAACAAACCTAATGGGCTCGAGTCGTCCCTGAAATTTGGAAGCTGCAAAATGTTTCCTCTGTATGAATAGCTCAGGAAGTCATCTTTGAATGACCCGTCGCCTTCTCTCAGTAACCTATGTATCACTATCAATGTTTTAAGCGCAACCTGTAGCAAACATTACTAGTCAATGCACGCCCTTTTCGATGCACCAAATGAATACTCCTTGCTAGTTGTTGTTCATGCATCTCACAATGGACAGAAAGGAAAATTAGGAGAACCAAGAGAGAAGGGATGGAGATGACTGAATCAAGGACCATCAATCGGCATAGATAAACAAACAAGTGAGGAACAAGACCCACTATCCAATTCTTGGTCTTGGACAATCTCCGGGCCAATGTACATATGGAGTAGGCGACGTCGGCCCGCGGGCGATTTGCCGAGTTCGCAAACATTATCCCTGCATCCGGCAAAAAGATTTTACCAAGGCCGCATGGATGCTGCATTGCATGGTCAGGAAGGGGAAACCACTCACTCCTGAAGTGCCGCTCCTTGGGCGGGCACTCCATGTGGTTCGTCGCCTTCACGATGGCGATATCCAGATCCTGCAAAGATCAGAAATTTCTGGGGCGCATTAGCAATTGATGTGTCAATTTGCAGGATAATCAGACAGATACAGGAGGAATGGGATGCAGGATAATCAGACGAACACATATGAGTATGCGGCAACCATTGCAAGGGATCGGAGGAGCTGACCTTGTACTCGCTGTTGAAGTTGGCGAGGCCAACCTTGGTGGAGTCCTTGAGGGCGCCGTAGGCCTTGCGCCAGGTGCCGGACCCCATGACCGCCATCGTCGCCCTCGCCCCGGCTCCGGCCCCCGCCCCGCCCCGCCGCGCCCGCGGTCCAGCTTCGGCAGCCGCGCGCGCATGCACGACGGACGATGGTACTTAGCCCGGTGCGCCAATTTTAGCAAGGGGGCGCCAATGGAGGGAGAGGAGGTAGGCGGGCGTTGGCCAATTTTTTTTTTTTTTGGTGTGCGTAGGGGAGGAGCCGGACACCTCGGCGCTAACACCGCGCGCGGGGAGCGAGGCATCGGGCCGGAGGTGTCGGGGAGCGAGCTGGAGCTGGAGCTCTGGGGCGGCGGGTGCGCCGCCGATTCGCCGGAGACGCCGATGACGAACAGTCGCGTGGCATGGCTGCTGTGCCTTATCAACAGAGCAAAAAAAAAAAGAGTACTCACAGCACAGCAAAAAAAAAATGGCTGCTGTATTGTCAGTACTTACCAAATTACTGTCAGATCCACCAAAAATGTGTTTTTACATTTCGTTTGTCTGGTATATTGTATGGATATTGATCTTTTGTAAAAAAAATCAAGGGAAAGTCATCCGCCTTTGATCTATTGCAAACTTGATCAAAAATAAAACTATCTGACTTTGTGAAAAATAACACACTTTACATTTTGAAACGGATGGAGTGTACGTTTAGGGCGTGTTTAAAACCATTCGGTAGGAGAGATTCTCACTCAATCGCCGCTCAGACTGACATCCTATTTCCTTCAATGTGGCTTATCTCTGGCTGAAGAGCTAGCACAGTGGGGAACGTGCTCCAATGGTCGGGGATGTCGGGGACGAGCTCGGATGTCCAGGGAGGTCGAGGATGTTGGTGAAGTCCTGACACTGGCCGGGAGGGCATCGACGGAGGGTGATGGCGGCGGTATAGAGTGGGTTGCGGTGAATGGGGAGGGAGGTGGCCGGTCTCCACGCCGTCGGGTGCTCATGGCATCTAAGGTCGGGGATGACTAGTGTGGGTGGGAGGAGGAGGGGACAAGTCATTGGCTGGGGTGGTGCGCTCAAACCAGTACCAAGACATGATTCACTTGGCGGTGGCAATATCCCATCCCGCGATATCCCAACTCTAGCTCCTCATGAAAATGGGAGATCTAGATGGCCAGCTTCCCTAACTCCCTCGAACTTGCACTATGCTGGCAGCCAACTTCTCCATCTTCACTTCGCGACCGTGGAGTTGGAGGAGTTGACAGCTCGGGATCTATCGAACAAGGCCCTATTTTCTACCTAGATATCCCGCAAGGCAAGGGAAAAGCTTGACCTTCTCTTTTAGTAGTTGTAAGCGATTTTTTTTAGAAAAGGAGGATGACCCCCTGGCCTCTGCATCTGGGAGATGCATGCGGTTATTTTATTAATTATTCTTAAAGACCTTACAAAGTAGAACAATAATATGCCTGAATCCGCCATCTTGGCAACATCTGCCGCTACTCCTATTCAAATGATGAAGGGGTGCAAGCTGAGCCACATACCCAGACCTCTCACCTAAGCCTAACATCTAAAGCCGGAGGTCCCGACCGAGTCATCGGGTCCGGGGCTCAAACCAGTCCAACACACTCACATGTGTCGTCGCTGTCATCTTCCACTAGTCCATCTTCAGAGCAGATTGAGGTGACAACCTTGGCAGGTCCTCCGCCATCGACGCCACCACGACGCCAAAACGACGATCTCCACCTACGCGAGCCTTGGCAGGTCCTCCGCCATTGACGCCACCACGCCGCCAGACGACGACCTCCACCTACGCGAGTCCATCTCCAAGCAACAAACGTAAATCCATGCTAGGATAGGGCCGCACCACCGCCGTCGCCCACCACCCACAAAGCGCCACCCAACCCCAAGGTTCCCAAAGCGGCGCCTTCAAGAAGGGAACGGTGCCGTGAGCGCTGCCGCCGCCCAACAATGTTAGGGCTTTCGCCCGGGAGACCTAGGGGGAGGGGAAGTGAAGAGATCAGTCCATACCGATGCCTCCAAGGAGGGTAACGGTGCCCTCAGGCGTCGCCGTTGGTGCGGTCGGCCAGGTATTTCGCCCGAACTAGATCCCTACCACCAACAGCGCCTCATGTACAGAATCGGCGACCAAGAGGAAGCGTGACCTGACCAGACTGTCCTGCATGACGAATAGGGGAGGAGGAGAGGCGCCAGATCGCGCGCACCGACCGCCGCCGGCCGCCAACGACCACCGGATCCCGCCGCCCGCGCGGCCGGGACGCCAGATCCACCGCCCGCACGGCTGCTAGCCGGCCGTGCCTTGTCAATGGAGCAGCCACTGCAGATCCGGGGTTCCCCACGCAGAGGCAGGGCAACCGAGGCCCCGCCGCCACCATCCTTGGCGCCACGGGCTTGCCCGGCGGCTGCCTCAGACGGCGGCGAGGAAGGGAAGGAGGAGGGGCGGCTGGCGTGAAGAGTTGGAAACTTCGCGTTTGAATGATGAATCCTTTCACATATTCATGATGTCACATTCAAATCGAGGCAGAGTCATCTATGAAGTCTTTCTACTAGTGTAACGGAATTGTGTATTTGTGGGTCAAGGGGTCCAAATTCCACATGATCATGGAGATAACCCCCGGCGATTAAAGAGGGACTGGCCCTAGCGTCATAGTTGAAAGATCGTGGATGTCGCCTAGAAGGGGGGTGAATAGGCGTTTTAAAATAATTACGATTTAGGCTTGAACAAATGCGGAATAAACCTAGCGGTTAATTTGTCAAGCACAAAACCTAAAACAACTAGGCTCACCTATGTGCAGCAACAACTTATGCTAAGCAAGATAAGCAACTATGCGATAGCAAGATATATGACAAGAAACAATACGGCTATCACAAACTAAAGTGCATAAGTAAAGAGCTCGGGTAAGAGATAACCGAGGCACGCGGAGACGACGATGTATCCCGAAGTTCACACCCTTGTGGATGCTAATCTCCGTTTGGAGCGGTGTGGAGGCACAATGCTCCCCAAGAAGCCACTAGGGCCACCGTAATCTCCTCACGCCCTCGCACAATGCAAGATGCCGTGATTCCACTAAGGGACCCTTGAGGGCGGTCACCGAACCCGTACAAATGGCAACCCTTGGGGGCGGTCACCGAACCCGTACACTTTGGCAACCCTTGGGGGCGGTCACCGGAACCCGTCAAATTGCTCGGGGCGATCTCCACAACCTAATTGGAGACCCCGATGCTTGCCCGGAGCTTTACACCACAATGATTGAGCTCCGAACAACACCAACCGTCTAGGGCGCCAAGGCACCCAAGAGGAACAAGCTCTAGGGTGCCCAAACACCCAAGAGTAATAAGCTTCTCAAACTTCACTTCCACGTATCATCATGGAGAACTCAAATCGATGCACCAAATGCAATGGCAAGGGCACACAGAGTGCCCAAGTCCTTCTCTCTCAAATCCCACCAGAGCAACTAATGCTAGGGAGGAAAATGAGAGGAAGAACAAGAAGGAGAACACCAAGAACTCCAAGATCTAGATCCAAGGGGTTCCCCTCACATAGAGGAGAAAGTGATTGGTGAAAATGTGGATCTAGATCTCCTCTCTTTTTTCCCTCAAAAACTAGCAAGAATCCATGGAGGGATTGAGAGTTAGCAAGCTCAAAGAAGGTCAACAATGGGGGCAAAAATGAGCTCAAGAGATTAGGTTCAAAGGGGAAGAAGACCCCCTTTTATAGGAGGGGGAAAATCCAACCGTTATGTGCTCAGCCCGCACATGAGCGGTACTACCGCTCCTGGTCCCGGTACAACCGGGACTCACAGTATACGTGCAGAACCTTACCAGGCGGTACAACCGGTCGACCAGGCGGTAGCACCGGTTGAGAAGGACAACCGGACCAACCGCCCACCCACCGCTCAACCACCGCATAGGAATAGAAGGGAGTCACCCCTGAGTGCGGTAGTCGAGCGGTACCGGGCCGGTGCAACCGCATGGCCTTGAGCGCTCGGGCGGCTAAGTCCTGAGCGGTAGAACCGCTTCGGACACCGGTGGTACCGGTACGACCGGACCAACCGGGCCACCACCGCCCGAGTACCGCATCAAAACAGAGGCCTGCCCGGTACTTGGGCGGTGCCTGGCCGGAACAACCGCCCAAGTCTTTGCTGAGCAAGTTGGCGGTACCACCGCCCAGAAGCAGCGGTACAACGGCTGAGAGCTCCAAGCGGTACTACCGCTGGGGCACGCGGTACTACCGCTGGGACCAGACAAAAACCACTCTCAAGAAAACCAGAACTGCCATAACTTCTGCATATGAGCTCCGAATTGAGCAGACTCAAGCTTGTTGGAAACAAGACGACGAGTAGCATCAAAACAGCGACTGGATATAGTAAGAAGAGGCAGGGGATGTATGCCAACAAATAGAGGAGTGAAACCTCCAACCGAGAAGAACCGGCAAAACCTCCAACATCGAAAACATCATAGAAGATGCATGTGAACTCCGTTTTCGATGAACTCGAGCTTGTCATCAAGATGACCATAAGCTCTAAGACTCTCAAAGAGAACCAAACAAGAACCAAGAAAGATGATGCAAGGATGCAATGGTTTGACCTCTCAACGAACGATACGATCAAGCTACTCATCGAGAGCCCCCCTTGATAGTACGGCAATCGATCCTATAACCCGGTCTCCCAACTACCATCATGAGACCGGTAAAATAGAAAACCTATCAAGGACAAACCTTTGCCTTGCACATGGTCCACTTGAGCTAGATGATGACGATCTTGACTTCCTCAAGTTGGACCACCTTTCTTGATTGTGTTGGCTCGATGAAGACTAGTTGATTGCTCCCCCATACTCCACTATAGGTGAGCCTTTCTTCCGCACATCTTCACAAGTCCATTGTCACCACAAAGGACGGCAAGCTTCAAGCATTTGATCTCTTCGTGATGCTCCACTTGAACTTGCACACCGCAACCTAACCCCACAAAGAACTCTCACGAAGACCATGGGTTAGTACACAAAGCGTAATTGACAATTCTTACCATACCATGGGATCACTTGATCCCTCTCGGTACATCTTCTGCGCTTTGTGAGTTGATCAACTTGATTCACTCTTGACTTAGTCTTGATCAACCTTGAACCTTTCCAATTCTCTTCATTTGAATGATGTCTTGAAGGTAGACATGAATGATCACACAATCTTCTTCTTCAAGACATGCTTGCAATAAGCTCAACTCTCACATGACCAATCTTTGGATAATTCCTTGAATAACACCTTGGTCGACACAAACTCTCCTTGAAATCAACACATGCACTCCAAGAAAAGCCTATGGACAAAACCTTCAAATATAACTCAAGGAAACCATTAGTCCATAGAGATTGCCATCAATTACCAAAACCAAACATGGGGGCACCGCATGTTCTTTCAATAGTGAATCAGTGAGGCGCAACAGAAGTCAAACTCAAGGAAGTGATCATCAAGATCAAGAGTCTTGTGGTTGTATGCCCGACTCATGGCTGCTCCGTCAATGTGGATTTGGATGCTCTGTCTCGGCGTGGTGGGGTGCTCCCAGTCAAGGTGGCTTTCTGGTCGGCAGTGCGACAGTGACAGGGCACCATATCTAGCCATGTAATAGGTTGGTTCAATGCTTGGCAACTTCGATGGCCATGTACAACGTTGTTGATACAAGGTGTGATTCTCTCTCTTGTGAGAGAGATTGTTTCCAAAGTTGGAGCCACCTAATCCTCGACGTGTCTCGCCGATTGTTTGCATAGGCTGTGTGGGTAGATCATTCGTCCTTCTATCTATGCATCCAAGTTCGCCTCCACTATTGTTCCGGGTTTGATGAAAGATCCACGATGAAGGCCCGTTGTTGGCCATTTGTAGTAAAATCAAGGCCGCTTGCTCGGGGAGAGGTAATGACTCGACAAAGTTCCTCCTCTTCAATGGTGTGTGGTCTTTATGGGTAGCCAGATCGGCCAGGTGCCTTGCCTTATGGGCATGATGTACCAGTTCCTGTTTTTTTTTTCAAAAATTAAATGGGCAATTATCTTCTTCTTATTTGATGGATATACCCACGAATCCCAAATGAAAAGAGTGAAGGGAGAAGTCCATGGTGTGGTTTCACTACAAAAAGGAATCCATAGTGTGGTTTCATCACAAAAAGCTTGCATGCCCATGGATAGAAAGGATATAATTATTTGATGTTGTTCTTGACCGGTGCCGCCATCGTCGGTATCATGCTACCTCATCTACTTCACAAGGTAACTTGTACAACTAAATTCCAGAGAAATTAGTTAGAATTTCCTGAAAAAAACAGTTTAGATTTCATTTAAAAAAATTTAAAAAAGAATTCATTTAAACGAAGTAGAAATTGACTAGAATTTGTACAGGTCACCTACAAAGTGGTGTGTGCACGTGCACATAATGAGTGTAACAGCGTTGGCATTTTTTTCTAGACTAGAACTTCCAAAATTTTAGAAGCTTCAGTTCAAATAAATTTGTTTTGCACAGAACCAGTGTAGCAGCGTTGGCACTTTTTCTCTTTCTAGACGAGAACTTTTGAAAAATTTAGAACCTTCAATTCAAATAATATAGAACGGAGGAGTAATTAAGAACCAGCAAAAGAATACAAGCAGTGATAAACAAGGCAGCATTTTAACAGATGTTATTTATTTATTTTTAATCTGAGCATTTTAACAGATGTATTGAACAAAAAGGAAAATAAAGCCGATGCAACAGATGGAAAACAAAAGAGGAAAGCAATGAGAGACATGTATTTCTTAGATGGGCCGGGCTCTGTTTATTCTCCAGCGCAACTTCACGGGCCGAGCCACGAGTCCTTCTCGTCTCCCACTGGAAGCGCTGCGCTGCAGCGTTGCTTGCCAGTTGCCACACATTAGTCCCACCTCGGAAGTTTACGGCGCGCAGAACCAGTTTATAAGGCGAGGCGCTGCCAACGGTAGCACGACCTTACTTGAACAGGATCTGTTCTATAGGCTCGTACCGCAGCATCCTTTACCAATAAGGAGGCAAGCACTTCAGTCTGGTTGATGCATTCTGACAACTGGGCCAGAGCGTGATTAACGGCGATGGATCCGACGGCTGTAGAGGATCGTTCCTTCCAGTCTCACACCTGGGCAGGGTGGCCCAGTGATTCATTTTTTAGCTTTTCCAAACACATAATCTATTTGGTAATCATATAGCTGAAGTTATCAGTGATTCACTTCATGATACAGCAAGGACATTCCGTAGATCCAGACAAGTGGTTCATGATACAGCAAGAACAGTCAGTAGAGCCAGGTTCCTTCTATATCTCAGAGACTTAAGATGTGCGTTGAGTGTTATCGTTGCCCCAGAAAAATAAAACACAGCGAGTTTAACCATCACACTGACATCATTATCTCTTTGCACAAGAAACTCTCAAGTACAGCACCCAGCATCATCAGTATTACATATGAATATATGACACCACCACCAGCGATCGGTGGATGCCAAACTTTGTTTGAGCTTTCACCACTCAAGTTCTTTCATCAGTTAGGAAGTAGCTCCAGCGGCACCTGACGGGTACAATTAATAACCTCTTGTAAGTTGAAAATAAGAAGATGGCATGGTCATAGCACATACTACACATATGGGGACAGTCAAAGGATCGGCTTAATCGCTCGCTGTGAAGGGGCACCTAAGATGGTGATCACCTTACCGAAGCGCCCCAGGGTAAGCTGTGCCCATCTGCTGACCTCCGGCGCAGCACGCTAGATGCCATGATCCTGGATGGGAAACATACCAGCCGCGACCTGAGCAATGCAGACCGTCTTGAGATGATCATGGTGACGCATGTGGGAGACCCATGTATACGAACATCATCGCTCCCACCGCCCTCGAGGTTTAGATATACCATCTGCATTTCAAAGTTTGAGATCAGTCGGTCCAAGTACAGGTCTTTCCTGAAGAATGATGCAATGATGCAGCAGCAGTATACTTGAGATCCATGTATCTGTTTTATCTGAACTGACAAAACGGCACTCACATCCAAATACAACGTCTCCAGTCGGGGCGAAATATCCAAGCAGCGGGCAAGTTGAAGAATTCTGTTGTCGGCGTTTGGCTGCCTAGAGAAGACAGTTAATTGACAGGTCATGTGCCTCAAATGCATCCGACGGCTGTAGAGGATCGTTCCTTCCAGTCTCACACCTGGGCAGGGTGGCCCAGTGGTTGTCTGACAGACTCAAAAAATTCTTTTTATTTTTTTGCCTACAGAATTTCCTTCTATGCATATCAGAAATAATCTGCAGTTATATTTTTGAACTTCTTTAAACTAAAAAATCTATTTACAGTCACACATCTGATTCATTTTTTAGCTTTTCCAAACACATAATCTATTTGGTAATCATATAGCTGAAGTTATCAGTGATTCACTTCATGATACAGCAAGGACATTCCGTAGATCCAGACAAGTGGTTCATGATACAGCAAGAACAGTCAGTAGAGCCAGGTTCCTTCTATATCTCAGAGACTTAAGATGTGCGTTGAGTGTTATCGTTGCCCCAGAAAAATAAAACACAGCGAGTTTAACCATCACACTGACATCATTATCTCTTTGCACAAGAAACTCTCAAGTACAGCACCCAGCATCATCAGTATTACATATGAATATATGACACCACCACCAGCGATCGGTGGATGCCAAACTTTGTTTGAGCTTTCACCACTCAAGTTCTTTCATCAGTTAGGAAGTAGCTCCAGCGGCACCTGACGGGTACAATTAATAACCTCTTGTAAGTTGAAAATAAGAAGATGGCATGGTCATAGCACATACTACACATATGGGGACAGTCAAAGGATCGGCTTAATCGCTCGCTGTGAAGGGGCACCTAAGATGGTGATCACCTTACCGAAGCGCCCCAGGGTAAGCTGTGCCCATCTGCTGACCTCCGGCGCAGCACGCTAGATGCCATGATCCTGGATGGGAAACATACCAGCCGCGACCTGAGCAATGCAGACCGTCTTGAGATGATCATGGTGACGCATGTGGGAGACCCATGTATACGAACATCATCGCTCCCACCGCCCTCGAGGTTTAGATATACCATCTGCATTTCAAAGTTTGAGATCAGTCGGTCCAAGTACAGGTCTTTCCTGAAGAATGATGCAATGATGCAGCAGCAGTATACTTGAGATCCATGTATCTGTTTTATCTGAACTGACAAAACGGCACTCACATCCAAATACAACGTCTCCAGTCGGGGCGAAATATCCAAGCAGCGGGCAAGTTGAAGAATTCTGTTGTCGGCGTTTGGCTGCCTAGAGAAGACAGTTAATTGACAGGTCATGTGCCTCAAATGCATCCGACGGCTGTAGAGGATCGTTCCTTCCAGTCTCACACCTGGGCAGGGTGGCCCAGTGGTTGTCTGACAGACTCAAAAAATTCTTTTTATTTTTTTGCCTACAGAATTTCCTTCTATGCATATCAGAAATAATCTGCAGTTATATTTTTGAACTTCTTTAAACTAAAAAATCTATTTACAGTCACACATCTGATTCATTTTTTAGCTTTTCCAAACACATAATCTATTTGGTAATCATATAGCTGAAGTTATCAGTGATTCACTTCATGATACAGCAAGGACATTCCGTAGATCCAGACAAGTGGTTCATGATACAGCAAGAACAGTCAGTAGAGCCAGGTTCCTTCTATATCTCAGAGACTTAAGATGTGCGTTGAGTGTTATCGTTGCCCCAGAAAAATAAAACACAGCGAGTTTAACCATCACACTGACATCATTATCTCTTTGCACAAGAAACTCTCAAGTACAGCACCCAGCATCATCAGTATTACATATGAATATATGACACCACCACCAGCGATCGGTGGATGCCAAACTTTGTTTGAGCTTTCACCACTCAAGTTCTTTCATCAGTTAGGAAGTAGCTCCAGCGGCACCTGACGGGTACAATTAATAACCTCTTGTAAGTTGAAAATAAGAAGATGGCATGGTCATAGCACATACTACACATATGGGGACAGTCAAAGGATCGGCTTAATCGCTCGCTGTGAAGGGGCACCTAAGATGGTGATCACCTTACCGAAGCGCCCCAGGGTAAGCTGTGCCCATCTGCTGACCTCCGGCGCAGCACGCTAGATGCCATGATCCTGGATGGGAAACATACCAGCCGCGACCTGAGCAATGCAGACCGTCTTGAGATGATCATGGTGACGCATGTGGGAGACCCATGTATACGAACATCATCGCTCCCACCGCCCTCGAGGTTTAGATATACCATCTGCATTTCAAAGTTTGAGATCAGTCGGTCCAAGTACAGGTCTTTCCTGAAGAATGATGCAATGATGCAGCAGCAGTATACTTGAGATCCATGTATCTGTTTTATCTGAACTGACAAAACGGCACTCACATCCAAATACAACGTCTCCAGTCGGGGCGAAATATCCAAGCAGCGGGCAAGTTGAAGAATTCTGTTGTCGGCGTTTGGCTGCCTAGAGAAGACAGTTAATTGACAGGTCATGTGCCTCAAATGCATCCGACGGCTGTAGAGGATCGTTCCTTCCAGTCTCACACCTGGGCAGGGTGGCCCAGTGGTTGTCTGACAGACTCAAAAAATTCTTTTTATTTTTTTGCCTACAGAATTTCCTTCTATGCATATCAGAAATAATCTGCAGTTATATTTTTGAACTTCTTTAAACTAAAAAATCTATTTACAGTCACACATCTGATTCATTTTTTAGCTTTTCCAAACACATAATCTATTTGGTAATCATATAGCTGAAGTTATCAGTGATTCACTTCATGATACAGCAAGGACATTCCGTAGATCCAGACAAGTGGTTCATGATACAGCAAGAACAGTCAGTAGAGCCAGGTTCCTTCTATATCTCAGAGACTTAAGATGTGCGTTGAGTGTTATCGTTGCCCCAGAAAAATAAAACACAGCGAGTTTAACCATCACACTGACATCATTATCTCTTTGCACAAGAAACTCTCAAGTACAGCACCCAGCATCATCAGTATTACATATGAATATATGACACCACCACCAGCGATCGGTGGATGCCAAACTTTGTTTGAGCTTTCACCACTCAAGTTCTTTCATCAGTTAGGAAGTAGCTCCAGCGGCACCTGACGGGTACAATTAATAACCTCTTGTAAGTTGAAAATAAGAAGATGGCATGGTCATAGCACATACTACACATATGGGGACAGTCAAAGGATCGGCTTAATCGCTCGCTGTGAAGGGGCACCTAAGATGGTGATCACCTTACCGAAGCGCCCCAGGGTAAGCTGTGCCCATCTGCTGACCTCCGGCGCAGCACGCTAGATGCCATGATCCTGGATGGGAAACATACCAGCCGCGACCTGAGCAATGCAGACCGTCTTGAGATGATCATGGTGACGCATGTGGGAGACCCATGTATACGAACATCATCGCTCCCACCGCCCTCGAGGTTTAGATATACCATCTGCATTTCAAAGTTTGAGATCAGTCGGTCCAAGTACAGGTCTTTCCTGAAGAATGATGCAATGATGCAGCAGCAGTATACTTGAGATCCATGTATCTGTTTATCTGAACTGACAAAACGGCACTCACATCCAAATACAACGTCTCCAGTCGGGGCGAAATATCCAAGCAGCGGGCAAGTTGAAGAATTCTGTTGTCGGCGTTTGGCTGCCTAGAGAAGACAGTTAATTGACAGGTCATGTGCCTCAAATGCATAAACGTGCCATGTGGTCTTGTTGTCAGATTTTGCAACTGAAACATGACAAGGACAAATAAAATGACTTTAAAACCCAGTTTCAAGAACTAAAATGTACGCAAACAAAAATGAATGAATAAATAAATACACCAGGTAACCTGTTCATATCAACTATATAAGCTTGCACAGTTAGTACCTTCACTGGCAAAATGCTCGGAACTAAAGTGAATACAGGGGCCAGTCCTTTGCTGCCTCTGAACATTATCGTAGCCTTCTCTAATTTGGAGCACCCATGAAGTACTATAGGGATCTCTTGTCCTTCCCACTCAGAATGCGCAAAGATCAGCAGCATGAAACTCAACCATCTCAACATTCATTCTGTCAATTAGTAAATGTCGAAGTTTGTCAAGTACTCAAGTTAGCGTGGTATACTTAAATTGCTGAACAGTTTGCTAGAAAGTCTTCTGAGTACTTTAAAGCCATATATACCTGAGTGTAGCTTTATAGAAACAGCAGCGAGAAACAAGAAATACACACAGGATCTGCCTTGAACACCCGAGGCTTCAAGACGAAAGTGATGGACATGAACTTCTTCAGATGGCGAATAAGTTTCTTCGGGTCAAAAACTATGATCATTGCTTTCGTTTTTGATGAAGCGGCAAAGCCAATCCACCTGTCAAGACGATCAAAGTCCTCTTTGTGCAAGCCACACCTGATGCATAACTTATCAATACCTACCACACTATGCCATTGAATAACCCAATTTACAGCCTCAAGGCACTTAGCTCGTTTTACTTTGAGAAAATCATCAATGGGTTGTTCATCGGTGTGATAATCCAGATCACCGGGGCCATAAAAACACAGATTACAGTGGAACGTCCAGAGCATTTTTCCAACTTCAACAGGCTGAATCTCCCGCGACAAGAAAGAGCCTGAATTTTTAGTCGGGCTGAACTTTAACTAAAACTAACTGGTAGGCAAGCGATAGCCACTAATTACTGAAATAAAAACACACAATGACCTGAAAGTGCGTACAAGAGAAATCAGACCAGATGCAGATTGCAACTTTTTGTAGTGTGGTTTCAATGGGTGTTTTGCAGCCTTCTTTGCAACATTTTGTAGTGTAGTTTCAAATGGGTGTTTTGTAGTGGTGCCAAGTACACGTGGAGTGTAGTCTATTGTTCATTTCGGTGCAATTCTGTTACTACTTTCACTTTATCATTAACGTACTTCTTGGATTTTGCAACTTAGCAGTAGGGGTTGTGTGCCTGACCCTGTTCATTTGGGCTATTTGGGAAACGAGGAGTGAAGCATGTTATTGAGGTATTCTTCCAATAGATCCTACTATGAGTCTATGAGCCGGCTTCTTGAAGAACGAACACAGGAAACACATTCGGCGGGCGGCCCTGCAAGCTGTCCCCGGTGGCGTCTGAAGATTTCTCTAGCCAGCACGGCTGCAGTAGGCCGGTGGTCAGAAGACCGGAAGCAGGCTGAGGGCGTCACCGCGTCAGGATGTATGTATGTCTGCGGTGTCCTGATGAAGCCTTTAGTTTGCCGGTTTTCTTAGTGTCGATTTTTGGCCGTGCGTCTGGCGCTGTCAGTTCACGGCTTGTGCAGTCTGATTTGAATGCTGGAACCCAAATGTGGTGTTACCGTCTTACCGAAGCCGAAACGATTTCAGTAACAAAAATAGGTGGCTGTTGCGCCTTTTATCCAAAGAAGTGTGTGGTGTAGAGGCTCATTCGGCAGCAAGTAATTTAACGATTTTCCTTTCTCCAACAACTCAAGCAAGTCGATAGGTGCCCTCCCTGTTGGTGTAGGAAACAACTTGAGCAATAAACCTTAAAAGTGAGGCTCACTGAAAAAGTAAAAGACATGAATTGGACCATAATCTAAGCTCCCTGCCCCTGCCCCCAAAGCCATAAAACACCAGTTTTTTTTGTTTGCCCCAGAGGTTCAGGTCCGTGGAGATCACCATAGGAATCACATCAAGGACTAATTTTCACGCACTGGTTAGATCCTTAGGGTAACAGTGAAATGCTTAAGCAAATATTTTTTACCTCCTGCTGTGAAGAGGGACTGGCGGAATGGCAGTTACCCAGGAAGGTTCTCCATCCGGAAGGACGGCTCATCGCCGACGCCGTGGCGGTGCTCCGCCGCCGCATCGTCCATGGGCTACAGGGAGGGAGGAGCGGCGGGTTAAGGGGGAAAGAGATTTCACAATCGATTGATCCACCCAGGAACGCCCATGCTGCTGCTTACTTGCTGGGCTAGAGGAGAGGGAGGAGGAGGAGCTACTTCGCCGTCATCTTCTCCTGCTCCGGTCATATTGCTGCTGCAAGATCGGCGGAGCTCCCTGAGCGAATTTTTTTCATTATTGATGAAGTCGAAAAGGAAAGCAACGGCAGAGACGGGTATTTCTTAGATGGGCTGGGTTGCGTTTATTCTCCAGCCCAACTTCACGGGCCGAGACATCCACCAGGAGGAAGCGCTGCGCTGCAGCCCGCAGCGTTGCTTGCCATAAATTAGTCCCACCTCGGTAGTTTATGGTGAGCAGAACCAGTTTATAAGGCGCGGCGCTGCAGTTGGTAGCACGACCTTACTTGAACAGGATCTGTTCTATAGGCTCGTACCGCTGCATCCTTTACCAATAAGGAGGCAAGCACTTCAGTCTGGTTGATGCACTCTGACCACTGGGCCAGAGCGTGATTAACGGCCAGGATGCATCTGATGGATGGATCCGACGGCTGTAGAGGATCGTTCCTTCCAGGGCTCTCTGGCCTGTGCAGGGTGGCCCAGTGGTTGTCTGACAGACACAAAAGAACTTTTTTTCCCACATAATTTTCTGTCTATACAATCGGAAATAATCTGCAATATTTTTTGATCTTCTTTAACCCCATAATCTACTTTGTAATCACATATCTGAAACTATTATTTACAGTTCAGTTCACAATACTGTTAGTGGCAGTGAAACCACACAAATGGTTCACCAATCACCAAATGGTTCTTCAGTTAGACTTGGGTTGTCTGACAGACTTCAAATTTTTTTTTCGTTCTCTAATGCAACATTTTTCTTCTCACCTACACAGGCACCTTCAGAAACATCTAGAAAAAATCTGCAATTTCATTCACCAGTGCCGCTCCTATATATCAGAGACTCTGCAATTTCATTCTCTAATGCAACCTTTTTCGTATCACCGCAGAACAATTGCAGCATTCGGATCTGATCTATCTACTCGGCAATTCATCCGGTGAACCTACAAATAATCTGCAATATCATTTTCGAACTTTAACCATGTAATCTAACTCATTTTTTCCTTGCATAATCTCGTTCTGGAGCACCTATAAATTATCTGCAGTTATATTTTTAAACTTCTTTAGCCACATAATCTATTTGTAATCATATAGCTGAAGTTATCAATGATTCACTTCATGATACAGCAAGGACAGTCAGTAGAGCCAGGTTCCTTATACATATCAGAGACATAAGATGTGTGTTGAGTGTTATCATTGCCCCAGAAAAATAAAACACAGCGAGTTTAACCATCACACTGACATCATTATCTCTTTGCACAACAAACTCTCAAGAAACCCGGCGAACTGGCTTACAGCACCCACCATCAGTATTACATGATGCCACCATCTGCGCTCGATCGACCCCAACCGACCCCAAACTTTGTTATAATGTTCACCACTCAAGTTCTGTCAGCAGTCAGTAGTAGCTTCAGCGGCACCTGACAGGGACAAATAATGACCTCTTGTAAGCAAAAAAATAATTAAAAAAAGGCATGGTCACAGCACACAGTACACAGATGGGGGACAGTCAAAGGATCGGCCTACTCGCTCACTGTGAAGGGGCACCTGAGACTCTGATCACCTTATATGGAAGCGCTCTGAGGTAGCTGTGCCCATCTGCTTATAAGAATATTTGGGAAGCGTTAAACCCTTTTCTCGGACCGCACTTATATTTATACTGATGTTGCCGTGGCTTACAAGCAGATCGATCGAGAGACCAATCGGGAATACATAAGGAGTCGGTAACGAGGGAGAGAAACAGAAGAAGAGATAGAACAGGATTCTAGTTCAAACAACTAGTCCTATCTCATTACCAGGGACGGAGCCAGGATTTCGGCATAGGGGGGCGAGATTTCGCACTAAGTTCATCGGCAACTGCTATGTTGTGGTAGAAAATTTTAGGGTCTGGTCCAATGGAAACACCGTGTGCAACCATGCCCGATTTTATTTATTAATTCCATTCACATGACAAAAACAATTTCTATAAATACATTACAAATTCTTTTCTTAATGACAAACAAATTCACAACTCTAGAAACAGAAGATAATCTTACAAACTAATAATTACCATTAATACAATGTGGTAGATAACACATTACGAAATCTCATTAATTTTCCTGTAATTGATGGGATCGACTCACTAATTCAACCTAATATATTTTAGAAAGGTTCGACCGAATTCCAAAGCCAAAACATCAGAAAGCATGCAATTGTATGGAAGCAATCAACGAATAGTGGAACTGGGAGAAAGATTACAGTTTGAAAAGGACAAAACAAGAACTGATCTAATGCTCGTACGTATTAAACTAGAACCTGTTTTCCTCGTTTTGTTGCCGCTCATCTAATCTGCGCTCACCAGCGGCCGTCCCCTTCCCTTCTCTGATTCTCTTGACGTCAATGCGACGGAATCACGAAAAGACCGATATCAGGCAAGGCAAGGTACAGGAGGTAGTTTGGAAACCTAGCGATTATAGCGACCTGTGTGTACGTGGCTCATTATCTCTACATAGATCGCTTTTTATTTTGTGAGAACGACTGCTGCTAGCCTGCTACTAACTGGCCCATTTATCTTCTATGATGGGCTGCAATGCTACTTGCTGTTTTGGGCTTTGGCCAATAATAGGATGTACATGTACCTGTATGGCTTCTCGTTAACGAATGACACATGGACAGGGGGGGTGAAACAGCCCATGGCCAGTTGTCTAAGAGGAAAAATTAGCGAACAACAACCCCTATTAAGGGGGCGACACGATCGTTGCGGGGGGTCTAGCCCCCCCTCGCCCCCCCTTGAATCCGTCCCTGCTCATTACAATGTATTCTAACACTCCCCCTCAATCTAAACCTAAGGAACTCCAAGGTTGAGATTGTTCTTGAATTCCTCGAGCCTTCTCATAGTAAGTGGTTTTGTAAAGCCATCAGCTAGTTGATCACCAGTAGGAATAAACCTTATGTCGAGTAACTTGCGTGTCACTCTTTCTCTGACAAAATGAAAATCAACTTCAATATGCTTTGTGCGTGCATGAAAAACAGTATTAGCTGAAAGGTAGGTTGCACCAAGATTATCACACCATAACCTAGCAGCTCGTGGAGTCTTAATTCCAAGCTCATAAAGTAATGTTTGAATCCACATCACTTCAGCTGTAGCATTTGCTAGAGCTTTATATTCAGCCTCAGTGCTAGATCTTGAGACTGTAGCCTGTTTTCTTGCACTCCATGATATAAGATTTGTTTCCAGGAACACAGCAAATCCACCTGTGGATCTTCTGTCATCAGCACACCCTGCCCAATCCACATCAGAATAGGCAGACACAAGCACAGACGGAGACCTGACAATTCTTAGTCCAAGCTCACCTGAAAATCTGAGATACCTCACAATCCTCTTAACTGCAGTCCAATGAACAGTAGTGGGTGCATGTAAATACTGACACACTTTATTCACAGAATAAGAAATATCTGGACGTGTAAGAGTTAAGTATTGTAGTGCTCCTACAACACTTCTATAGTTTTTTGCATCCTCAGGTCCAAGAGCTTCTCCACTATCAATGGTGAGTTTTTCTGAAGTTGAAATTGGTGTACTTACAGGCTTGCAATTCTCCAATCCCACTCTTTTGAGAATGTCATTAGCATATTTTTCCTGTGATAAAAGTATACCATCTCTCACCTTTTTAACCTCTATACCAAGAAAATAATGTAGATCTCCCAAATCCTTGAGAGCAAACTCCATCTTTAAATCCTTGAGCAAACAAGTAGTGGCATCTGAACTTGAACTGGCAACAATTATATCATCAACATATACGAGAACAAATATAGTGACATTGCCTTTATTGTAGAGAAATAATGAGGTATCAGCCTTTGATGGTGTAAACCCAAGTCGTTGTAACTGTGTGCTCAACCTTGAGTACCAGGCTCTTGGGGCCTGTTTCAATCCATATAAGGCTTTACCTAACTTGCAAATATAATGAGGTGTGCTTACGTTCTCATAACCTGGTGGTTGCCGCATGAAAACCTCTTCTTCTAGAATACCATGAAGAAACGCGTTCTGAACATCTAGCTGCCTTAGACTCCACCCTCTGGAAACAGCAATGGATAATACAAGTCGAATGGTAGCTGCCTTAACAACCGGGCTGAAGGTATCTTCATAATCAATACCAAACCTTTGTTTAAAACCTTTTGCAACTAATCTGGCCTTATATCTATCGATGCTTCCATCAGACTTTCTTTTAATCTTATACACCCATTTGCAATCTATGACATTTTTGCCTTTTTCTGGTGGTACCAGACGCCATGTTTTATTTTTCATGAGTGCCTCATATTCATTATCCATAGCTTCTTTCCAATCTTTACTAGCCAGTGCATCATGTAAATGTGTTGCTTCACCCATACTAGTAAGAAAAGCACGTTTGATATTATCATACCTTATGGTGCCATCTTTGTACTCTTTTGCTTTGACAATGCCAGACTGGGATCTAGTATGGCGACGTGGAAGTTCTGGCGCAGGAGCTGATGCACGAACCTGAGTAGTTTCTGGCACAGAAGATTCTGGGGTGGCTGGTGTTGGGGAACGTAGTAATTTCAAAAAATTTCCTACGCACACGCAAGATCATGGTGATGCATAGCAACGAGAGGGGGAGAGTGTGATCTACGTACCCTTGTAGATCGACAATGGAAGCGTTTGGTTGATGTAGTCATACGTCTCCACGGCCCGACCGATCAAGCACCGAAACTACGGCACCTCCGAGTTCTAGCACACGTTCAGCTCGATGACGATCCCCGGACTCCGATCCAGCAAAGTGTCAGGGAAGAGTTCCGTCAGCACGACGGCGTGGTGACGATCTTGATGTACTACCGTTGCAGGGCTTCGCCTAAGCACCGCTACAATATTATCGAGGACTATGGTGGAAGGGGGCACCGCACACGGCTAAGAATATGATCACGTGGATCAACTTGTGTGTCAAGGGGTGCCCCCTGCCCCCGTATATAAAGGATCAAGGGGAGGAGGCCGGCCGGCCTCTATGGCGCGCCAAGGAGGAGTCCTCCTCCTAGTAGGAGTAGGACTCCTACTAGGAGGGGGAAAGAAGTGGGGAGGGAGAGGGAAAGGGGGGCGCCGCCCCCCCTCTCCTAGTCCAATTCGGACCAGGGGGGAGGAAGCGCGCGGCCCACCTTTGGCTGCCCCTCTCTCTCTCCACTAAGGCCCATATGGCCCATTACTTCTCCCGGGGGGGGGTTCCGGTAACCCTCCGGCTCTCCGGTTTTCTCCGAAATCACCCGGAACACTTCCGGTGTCCGAATATAGCCGTCCAATATATCAATCTTTATGTCTCGACCATTTCGAGACTCCTCGTCATGTCCGTGATCACATCCAGGACTCCGAACTAACTTCGGTACATCAAAACTCATAAACTCATAATATAACTGTCATCGAAACCTTAAGCGTGCGGACCCTACGGGTTCGAGAACAATGTAGACATGACCGAGACACGTCTCCGGTCAATAACCAATAGCGGAACCTGGATGCTCATATTGGCTCCTACATATTCTACGAAGATCTTTATCGGTCAGACCGCATAACAACATATGTTGTTCCCTTTGTTATCGGTATGTTACTTGCCCGAGATTCGATCGTCGGTATCTCAATACCTAGTTCAATCTCGTTACCGGCAAGTCTCTTTACTCGTTCCGTAATACATCATCTCGCAACTAACTCATTAGTTGCAATGCTTGCAAGGCTTATGTGATGTGTATTACCAAGAGGGCCCAGAGATACCTCTCCGACAATCGGAGTGACAAATCCTAATCTCGAAATACGCCAACCCAACATGTACCTTTGGAGACACCTGTAGAGCACCTTTATAATCACCCATTTACGTTGTGACGTTTGGTAGCACAGAAAGTGTTCCTCCGGCAAACGGGAGTTGCATAATCTCATAGTCATAGGAACATGTATAAGTCATGAAGAAAGCAATAGCAACATACTAAACGATCGGGTGCTAAGCTAATGGAATGGGTCATGTCAATCAGATCATTCACCTAATGATGTGATCCCGTTAATCAAATAACAACTCCTTGTTCATGGTTAGGAAACATAACCATCTTTGATTAACGAGCTAGTCAAGTAGAGGCATACTAGTGACACTCTGTTTGTCTATGTATTCACACGTGTATTATGTTTCCGGTTAATACAATTCTAGCATGAATAATAAACATTTATCATGATATAAGGAAATAAATAATAACTTTATTATTGCCTCTAGGGCATATTTCCTTCAGCTGGTTCTGTAGTAAAAACAGTGGCCACAGAAGATCCTGCAGTACAATGTGCACCACCCGACTCCTGATCCAATGCTCCAGAAATCCGCCTCGTAATCCCCGAGCCAGCCAGAGGCCGCCCTGTGGCGTCATCAGCGCCCGGTCGCCCGGTCAGGCGGGATGTGACGCTCGCACCAAATTCCGTGCCAGACCCCATGCGCACGGCTCGGACGGGCACTGACCCGTCTCGCGCAGCCGCGGCATCCACCGATTGGCGTGGGCTTCCACTGGCTGGGCTGGCGGGCCCCGTGCTGTTGAGGCTGTCGGCCACCGCTGCATGTGCCAAGCTAGGTTCCTCCTGGGCCCACATATCTGCCTCGTTGGATCCTGCACTGATTCGGCCGCTGCTGTCACCTGAATCAGCCTGGGATCCTGCGCTGATCCTGCCGCTGCTGTCGCCTGAATCAGCCTGGGATCGGGTGCTTGTTTTTTCTGCATGCCCTTGCATAAAATGACGTCCGGAAACTGCACACTCATCATCAAAGTTAAAATTTTCTTTGGAACTAGTCAAATGATCAGCACTATTTAACTCGCCCATGTGATCTGAACTAGGCATATAATCAGGAAGAAGTGCAATTTCTGCACGAAGCAAAGCTCCGGCATTTGGATGAAGTTTTGCAAAAGGAAACACTGTTTCATCAAATATAACATCTCGAGAAATATATATATGCGTCCAGTGGAAATCTCAAGACACTTGTACCCTTTATGAAGATTACTGTAGCCAAGAAAAACGCATTGAGTGGAACGAAATTCAAGTTTGTGACGATTGTATGGACGGAGATTAGGATAGCAAGCACACCCAAAAATTCTTAGAGAATTGTAATCAGGTTTATGATGAAACAATTTTTCTAAGGGAGTAATATTGCCAATGACTTTGGTAGGAAGGCGATTGATAAGATAGGTTGCAGCAATAAAAGCTTCATCCCAATACTTTAGTGGCATTGATGCATGGGCTAAAAGAGATAGGCCTACTTCAACAATGTGACGATGTTTACGCTCGGCAGAGCCATTCTGTTGATGAGCATGAGGACATGAGACATGATGAGCAATTCCAATATTGTGAAAGAAGGAGTTGAGTTTCTCGTACTCCCCTCCCCAGTCACTTTGGACTGCGAGAATTTTTCTGTCAAACTGACGTTCAACAAGCTTCTGAAATTCTTGAAAAATAGAAAGAACTTCAGATTTAAATTTAAGCAAATATATCCAAGTAAACTTGCTAAAGTCATCAATAAAACTGACATAATATTTTTTTTCTGCCAAACGAATCTCTTGCATGACCCCATACATCACTAAAGATAAGTTCCAACGGAGCATGAGACACACTATTTGACCTAGGATAAGGAAGTTGGTGACTCTTTGCACATTGACAAGCATCACACACAGACTCAATATTAGAACTAGATGACAATGCAAGATTGCCTTTATTCACTACTTGCTTGACTATGACCGAAGAAGGATGTCCTAATCTTTGATGCCATCTTGCCAAGGAGGGCTTGACGATGGAGTAGACTTGACGACGACGCTTTCGACTAAATGCTCCGGATGTAATGGGATACAAGCCTCCAATGCATCTACCGTGGTGAATGAGCTCCCTCGTTGCCCGATCCTTTATGAAAAAATATGTGGGATGAGTTTCAAAGAAGACATTGTTATCGGAAGTTAAACGAGACATAGATGCAAGGTTTTTATCGGCTTGTGGAACATGAAGAACATCTTTTAGAACAAGATCACGTTTAAGATTAGGGGAATTAATAGATGCTTGACCAATATGACAAATATCCATACCTCCACCACTTGCGGTGTGAATCTGATCATTGCCAAAGTACTTCTCCCTCATGGATAGCTTCTCAAGTTCATTGGTGACATGATCGGTGGCTCCTGAGTCGGCGTACCAGATGGTACCATCTCCTCCTTGCTCCCGGATTGCTGCTGCAACAAGACGAGCGTCCGGAACAAAGTCCTCATCATAACGATGCCAACAGTCCATGACTTCATGGCCTGCCTTTTTGCAAAGTTGACACCGAACGTGACCATTGGAGGAGGACCCAGAGGAGGCGTGATTGGTGCTGTAGCCGCCCCGTCCAGATCGTGAGCTGTTGTTGTAGTTGCCTCCGTTTGGGCGTGGGCCTTGGTTGTTGCCGCGGCCATGCCCGCCGCTGCTGTGGCCGCGACTCCTGCCCCCCTGGTGATCGCACCCACGAGCAGACCCACGACCACAAGAGGCGGCATTAGCTGAAGACTGCCGCACGTTCATCCCGTGAAGAAGATGCAGGCGTGCGTCAAAGCTCAGCAATTGGGTATTCAGCTCCTGGACGGTCACGGGCTCCACGCGCGCAGCAAGGGCCGACACGACCGGGTTGTAGTCGAGGTCGAGGCCAGCCAGAACTTGGGAAACAATCTTGCCGCTTGTCATTGCCGTTCCAGTGCATGCGATCTCATCTGAGAGCGCCTTGATCTTGGCCAAATATTCTGCCATAGTCAGGTTTCCTTTTTTCAGGTTGGTGAGCTCAATCCTTGTGTTTATGGCTTGAGCTTGATTTTGGGCAGCAAACATGGCATGGATCGTTGCCCATACCTCTGCCGGTGTCTGAAGGGTGACCACCTGCGCAAGAATCTCGTGAGACAACGAACCCATCAGAAAACCTTGGACTTGCTGCTGTTGTGCATACCAGAGGACGCGGGCGAAGTTCGCAATCTGCTCCTCCTTGCCATCGTTGGTGATGGTGAGTGTCTCCGGCGGCGCTTGGCTCTCCGGATCGAGGTGGTGGCCCATCTGCGCGCCCTTGATTTGGGGCAGCACAATGGCCTTCCACATGAGGTAGTTCTGCCTCGTGAGCTTCTCCTGGGGTGGGGTTCCAATGGACATAGGATAGGATGAGGTGGAGGAGGAGGGTGCGAAGGTGGAGGCTGATGCCATGGATGTGGAGACGGCACCTATGGTGCTGGCTTGGGTGGAAGCGGTGGTCATGGCGAGGGTTGTGCGGGAGGGCTAATACTAGATGTGATCCTCTTTCGATCTCTGGGAAGAAGATGCTCTGATTACCATATAAGAATATTTGAGAAGCGTTAAACCCTTTTCTCGGGCCGCACTTATATTTATACTAATGTTGCCGTGGCTTACAAGCAGATCGACGGAGAGACCAATCGGAAATACATAAGGAGTCGGTAACGAGGGAGAGAAACAGAAGAAGAGATAGAACAGGATTCTAGTTCAAACAACTAGTCCTATCTCATTACAATGTATTCTAACACTGCTGACCTCCCGGGCAGCACACTCGACGCCATGATCCTGGATGGGAAACATACTGGCCACGACCCTTGGCTGTATTTCCATGTGCTCAAGAACACAAAGCATTCTGCAAGATACAGCAACCCAGCTTGACCTGAGCAATGTAGCACCGAAACCCGCTCATGTGGACCGTCTTGAGATGATCATGGTGACACATATGGGAGCCTTTCCCCCTCCACCACCTCATCACTCCCAAGTCCCAACGTCGTCAAGGTTCAGATATACCATCTACATTTCAAAGTTTGCGATCAGTCGGAGCAAGTAGTCCAAGTACAGGTCTTTCCTGAAGATGCAATCATGCAGTAGCACTGCAGCAGTATACTTGAGATCCATGTATTTGTGTATCTAAACTAATAAAATGGCACTCACATCCAAATGCGACGTCTCTAGTCAGGGCGCAACAACACCCAAGCAGCGGGCAAGCTGAAGAACTTCATTATCAACATTTGGCTGTCTAGAGAAGACAGTTAATTGGACAAACTCAGATGCCTCAAATGTATAAACATGCCATGTGGTTTCGTTGTCAGCTTCTGCAACAGAAACATGACAAGGACAAATAACATGACATTAAAACCCAGCATCAGGAACTATAATGTACGCAAGCAAGAATGAATAAATAAATAAACACCAGCTAGCCTGTTCATATCCATGTATATAAGATTGCACATTTAATATCTTCACTGGCAAAATGCTTGGAACTAATTGTAGTCTTCGCTGCCTGAAACAGTTAGTGAATACACATGCCAGTCCTTTGCTGCCTTTAAACATTACTGTAGCCTTATATAATTTTGAGCAACCATGAAGTACTATAAGGATCTCTTGTCTTTCGTACTCAAAATGAGCAAGATCAGCAAAATGAAACTCAACCATCTCGACATTCATTCCGTCAATTAGTAAATGTTGAAGCTCGTCAAGTTGGTGTGGTATGCTTGAATTAGTTACTCCTTCCGATCCATATTATTTGTCGCTGCTTTAGTACAACTTTCCTAGCAAGCCTGGAAAGTTTGCTCGTCAACCATCTCGACACCAAATCACTTGGCGATCTCTATGTCCTCAAGTGCCGAACAGTTTGCTAACGAGCCTGGAAAGTCTCCAGATATCTGAACACATTCTGAGTATTGTAAAGCCACATATACCGGGGTGTGGCTTTATAGTAACAGCAGTGAGAGACAAGGACTGCACACAAGAGCTGCCTTGAACACCCAAGGCCTCAAGAGGAAAGTGATGAACTTCTTCGGATGGCAAATAAGTTTTCTTCTGGCCAAAAACTAAGATCTTTGCTTTCGATGAAGCGGCAAAGTGGATTCACCTGTCAAGATTATCAAAGTCCTCTTTGTGCAAGCCACACCTGATGCAGAACTTACCGATCCCTATCCCACTGAATAACCCAATTTACAGCCTCAAGGAACTTAGCTCGTTTTATTTTGAGAAGATCATCAATGGATCGTTCATCAGTTGTAAAGCCAGATCACTCGGGCCATAAAAACACAGATTACAGTTTCAAGAAATTTACAGCCTCACAGCCTCTTTAAGTGGAATTAGTGACATCACAACAGGTTGAATCTCCTGTGACAAGAAACTGTTGGTTTTGATCTGACGGCTTAAACAGGCCCGTTAGATCTATTAGTCTAACAGAAGAAGAAGAAAAAAGATGAAGGGATAACGATAAGTGAAATGGTCCACGTACCAACGTACGTGAGCCTCGATCAGAACTAACGCGCCCTGATCGGGGGCACCCAAACACCAACTCAGGTTTTGGGTCCCCTGTCGCCAGCGCCATATTAAAAGGGATACGGGAGAGAGCTGGGCACCTGCGAGATCACAATTCACGTAAGGTTTACTCTCCTCCCGATATTCTCTCACCCCATCCGATCAGGGGGAGTGTTGCAGCGACGGGAAGACCTAAGCCAGCCGCCGCCGCTGTCCCTGGGCAGTGCCGGTGGCGCCCTGAAGGAATCAGGACGTCGAGGAGAACCTCTACTTCGACTACATCACCCCTGCATCAAGCCTGCACCAAGCAGGCGATCATGTCCACTGCCGTGACATGTAATGATCCCCTAAACCCTTCTCTGTTCATGCTTTTAGGTGATCTAGATGCAATCAGTTCCTGGTAATGGCATCCCGGAGATGCATAATTTTGCCAACAATGGTATCAGTCGCCAATCTTGATTGCAATAGATCCCTTTATTGTTGATCAGTAGATCACTATCATGTTTAGATCAATGTCAGGTCTAGGGTTCATGATCTAGATTGAAAGTTGTAGCCCTTGGTTAGCCCAAATATGCATGCTACTGCCTTGTTGCCCTCTGTAGATCATCATGTTTTAAACTAATTTGCTACGGATCAGTACTGCCACCTATGTTCATCAATTTTAATTAATCTAAGTTAAGATCTTATGCTCACCTTCATGTTAAGTTGATTAAAATTGATCATGCTTAAGTACTGTTTCCATATGCATTAGCAAAATATTGGGCAGAGGGATACACCCAAGTCAACAGTAGCAACCCCTCATGTTAAAGAACCCTAGAATTTATCCCCAATTCGCAAGAACCCTAATTCTGCAATTAGGACTACTTTTCCCCCAAATCAAGTACTAATGCACACGAATTGGAGGAGAATGAGGAGAATCCTCACCAAATGTGCCGTGTAGCCGCCTTTTCCCTTCGGGGCCCGCACAGCGCCCACCGCTGCGCGAGGGCGGAGACGCCGTGATGCCGTCGTGCCCTGGCCGACGCGCGGAATGCACCTGCGCCTTGCCGCCGCACTTACGGAGGCGCGCGTGTACGGGCCGTCGCCCTGCACGTCGCCGTCGACCCCAACAGCCGCGGTGGCCGGCGCACCCCTCACCCACCGAACGAAGCGCCATCTGCGCGGACGCCGGGGCCACGCTCGACGGAGCAGCGCGCGGGATTCATCCTGCTGCACGCTCCTCCGGCGAGCGCAGCCGCCGCGCTGCCATGGCCGGCGCGCCTCGAGCCGCCGTCGAACTCCATCGCCGCTCCCTGTCGAGCGTGAAATGTGGGGGGTCAAGGGGGAAATGTGCTAGGGTTCTGGCCGGGCGGCTGTTTTGTTCCAGCCGCGATCGACGTGGACCGTCGATTCCCATCGGACGGCTGGCAGCAACGCTCGGCTCCGCGCGGGCCTGCGAGCACTTAATGGGCCATTTTCGGCCACGGGCTTCAGCCCAGGTTGCCCAGCGCGTTTTTTTTCTCTTTATGGATTTCGCTGCTGGGTTTTTGGGCCGCTGTATAACCGTGGGTATTTTGGGCCATCGCGTTTTTCTGTGTTTTCCAGTGCACTATAAGTTAATATCTTTTATGTTTTGCACTGTTTAAAACAGAAAATGCCTAAAAATATAATGAACACATTATTATTCTGGGTAAAATTGAACCAACAAGATATTTTGTTCAGAATTTATTATGTGTTTGCATGATGAATTTTTAGACATAAAAAATAATGATATTTTCTTTTATGTTGATGTTTAAATTCAGAATGAAATGACTCTAATTTTAATTCGGACCAACGTTGTTTTATTATTATGAGTCATCCCCTATGATATTTTAATTCCATGTTTTTTCTGCCCAACGGTGTTTTGACATGGAGTTTAAATTAAATACTTGGCATGTTTTTTTATTTACCAACGTAAATTTATAATCATGCAAGTTTACTTATGAATTTTTATGATGATTTCAGCTTCCGCTCCATTTCGGTCCGACACGATCGAACCACTTACGGGGAGTAACTTCCCTCGTTGGAAGTCCCAAGTCGAATTATGTTTAGGTTGTAATGAGTTTGACTATGCCTTGAGGGAAGAAAAACCTGTGGCACCTGTGGCAGGTGTTACAGGGTATGCAGAACTAAAGAAAGACTATGATGTTAAGATGGAAAAGTGGAACAAGTCCAACCATATTGCGCTTCTCATCATGAAAGCGACAATATCGCCGGACATTTCTGAAGCACTCCCTAAGAAAGACACTGCTAAAGAATTCCTCACTGAAATGGAGGAGCAATTTAAAGGCTCCGACAAAGTGTATGCTCATGAGTTTTTTGCTAAACTTCTTCAGAAATACACTATTGACGAAAACGTTAGGCAACACATATTGAGGGTGGTAAATGTTTACACCAAACTTAAGGCTTTGGAGTGTTCTTTAAGTGAATCCCTTCTTGTCATAATTATTCTTGAGTCTCTTCCAGAAGAGTTTGAACAATTTAAAGTCAACTATAACTCTCTAAAGGAAAAATGGCCACTCTCTGAGATGACCGAAAGGATCGTCCAGGAGGAAGAGAGGATCATGAGGCAGAAGAAAGACCATGTTTTTCATGTTGGCTCTAACAAGAGAAAGCATGACGGGCAAGGTTTTCCCAAGCCTCGGAAAAAGCAAGTCAAGAAAGAAGGCACTAAGCCATTCAACCCTAAGGCATTCAAGGGTAAAGAAGCCGGCAATTCTTCTTCTGCTCCTAGCAGCTCCACTGCTGGAGAAAATGCTTGTAACTTCTGCAAAGAGGAGGGACACTATCAAAGGGACTTCCCATGCTTTCTAAAATGGATGAACAAAAGAGGTATTGATGAAATTACTTTTGTAGATGAATCTTTTTATGTCGATTTTTCTATAAAGTCATGGTGGATTGATTCAGGGGCAACCACTCACGTTGCTAACTCTATGCAGGGATTCGATACGATCCAAACTATAAGAGGAGGAACAAGAAAGCTTAAGGTTGCGAACGGAGTTGAGGCCGATGTTGAAGCTGTGGGATCTCTCACGTTGGAGCTACACACTGGCCACACTCTTAGATTGAATAATGTTATTTATGTGCCTACCTTAAGTAGGAATTTGATTTCAGTTTCTCGTTTAGATGATGATATGTATGAGTGCCATTTTGGCAAGAAACAATTTGCTTTGATCAAATGTAATAAGAATGTAGGCATCGGTGTTAGACGAGGCCAACTATACATGTTATCTCTTAATAATGATTCAGTTATGCATGTGAGTGATGAAATTAATGTTGAGAAGAAATGGAAAGGAGTTAGTAATTCTTCAAAATTGTGGCATTGTCGTTTGGGCCACATTTTGAGGGGGAGAATGGAATGCTTAGTTAAAAATGAAATACTCCTCCCATTAGACTTCTCAGATGCAGACAAATGTGTCGACTGCATTAAAGGAAAATTCGCAAAAACAATTAAGAAAGGAGCAATAAGAGCCACAGGGGTTTTAGAATTAATTCACACCGACATATGTGGACCCCTTAATGTTAAGTCTGTAGATGGTTTTGATTCATTCATTACATTCACATACAACTTTTCCCGCTATGGATATATTTATCCCATACATGACCGATCGGAAGCTTTGGAGAAATTCAAAGTCTATAAAGCGGAGGTTGAAAATCAACTGAACACGAAAATCAAAGTTGTACGGTCTGATCGCGGGGGAGAGTATTATGGTAGGCATGCTCCTTATGGGCAGATTCCTGGACCTTTTGCCAAGTTCTTATCTGAAAATGGAATCATTGCTCAATACTCAATGCCTGGTGAACCACAACAAAATGGTGTGGCCGAGCGTCGCAACCGCACCCTTATGGATATGGTGCGAAGCATGCTTAATCACTCTAGTTTACCAGTAAGCCTTTGGATAGAGGCATTAAAGACAGTTGCACACATACTAAATCTTGCTCCAACTAAGTCAGCACCGAACACACCTTATGAGATGTGGGTGGGAAAGAAACCGATCTTGAATTACTTACGAGTGTGGGGTTGCCCTGCTGAAGCTAAAGTTTTCAATCCACAACTTAAGAAATTGGATCCAAAAACAGTTAGTTGTTTCTTCGTCGGATACCCTCATAGGGGAAAGGGATATCGTTTTTATTGTCCAAGTCATATCACCAAGTTTGTGGAGACTAGACAAGCGGTATTTTTTGAGGATAATAAGGTCACTAAGTTAAGGGAGATCGATCTTGAGGAGAAGCGGGTTTGTGCACCATCCCCGATTATCCAAGAGATTGTTTTTCCAATACGAAGAAATGTGACAACTGATGATCCTGAATCTCATGGTTCAGTTTCTCAGTCAAATGGTGATCCGGAGACTAATAATGAAAATCCATACACAAATGAGGACCACCAGGAAAATAATGATTCACAAAATGATGATGTACCACCACCACCTCCTCCTGTGGGTAGACCACGGCGTGAGAGGAAGAAAGCCATATCAGACGACTATATCACTTTCATGATTGAGGATATGAATGATCTGGGAAAGGCGGAGGATCCAACCTCTTATAAGGAGGCCATTAAAAGCGAAAATTCGTCCAAATGGTTGGTTGCCATGGAAGACGAGTTGAAATCTATGGGCTCAAACGACGTGTGGGACTTAGTAGAAGTTCCCGATGGAGCTAAGAAAGTAGGCTGCAAGTGGGTCTACAAAACCAAGTATGATTCCAAAGGGAATGTCGAACGGTTCAAAGCAAGGCTAGTGGCAAAAGGGTATACACAGAGAGAAGGCATTGATTATAAGCAAACCTTCTCTCCTGTGTCAACCAAGGATTCTTTCAGAATCATAATGGCATTAGTAGCTCATTACGACCTAGAACTACACCAAATGGATGTTAAAACGGCATTTCTAAATGGTGACTTAAAAGAAAACGTTTACATGGCTCAGCCAGAAGGCTTTGTTGTGGAAGGGAAGGAACATTTGGCATGTCGTCTAAAGAAATCGATTTATGGCTTGAAGCAAGCTTCAAGAGAGTGGTACCTCAAGTTTGATACAATTATCAAAACTTTTGGTTTCACCGAAAATGTTGTGGACAACTGCATATACGTTACGTTTAAAGGCAGTAGGTTCACATTTTTAGTCCTATACGTTGATGACATATTGTTGGCATGTAGCGATAAGGATATGCTGCATGAGACCAAGAATTTTCTGTCATCCAGTTTTGATATGAAAGATCTTGGTGAAGCCTCGTATGTCATCGGCATCGAGATTCATCGAGATAGGTCCAGAGGAACATTAGGACTATCTCAAAAGGCATACTTTGAGAGAGTACTGAAAAAAATTCAATATGCATAAGTGCTCACCCTCACCTGCTCCTATAATTAAGGGCGATAAGTTTGAGACATTTCAATGTCCGAGGAACTAATGTGAAACTGATCAGATGAAGTCGGTTCCTTATGCTTCAGTTGTCGGAAGCATCATGTATGCTCAAGTGTGTACACGCCCAGATTTATGTTTTGTAACCGGGATGCTTGGCAGATACCAATCAAATCCAGGACCGGACCACTGGAAGGCCGCAAACAAAGTCTTGCGTTATATGCAAGGAACTAAGGATTTCATGCTTACATATAAAAGAACTGATAACCTAGAAATTGTTGATTATTCAGACTCTGATTTTGCCGGGTATGTGGATAGTAAGAGATCCACGTCAGGTTATATATTCACACTCGCGGGAGGAGCTATATCGTGGAAAAGCTCCAAACAAACCTTAACTGCTGGATCTACGATGCAAGCAGAATTTGTAGCATGTTATGAGGCCACCGGGCAGGCTATATGGTTAAAGAATTTTATTCCCGGACTTAAAGTGGTTGACAGCATATCTAAACCAATTTTATTATACTGCGATAATGAACCCGCAGTTTTCTATACGAGTAACAACAAGTCAAGTGATACTGCCAGACACATTGACATAAAGTATCGTGTTGTGAAAGATAGAATCCAGGATCAAACAGTTGATGTTAAACACATAAGAACGAAGCATATGCTTGCGGATCCGCTAACAAAAGGCTTACCACCTAATATTTTTCGTGAGCATGTTGCCGGCATGGGACTACTGGAAGCCTTATGATTCTGGAATAAGAGGACCATTAAAATGAACCACTCCCCAATTAGCAAAATGTTTTTCCATTTCGAAATAGGCGGGTGTGCTATAAGTGTTGAGGTTCCATGGCGTTTCGAGCTGTAGTAACACCTCACTTTGGTACATCATTCCTATGTAGAATGGGCGAATGAAGTTAAGCCTAACGATCAAGGGGGAGAATGTTGGTTTTGATCTGACGGCTTAAACAGACCCGTTAGATCTATTAGTCTAACAGAAGAAGAAAAAAAAGATGAAGGGATAACGATAAGTGAAGGGGTCCACGTACCAACGTACGTGAGCCTCGATCAGAACTAACGCGCCCTGATCGGGGGCGCCCAAAAACCAACTCAGGTTTTGGGTCCCCTGTTGCCAGCGCCATATTAAAAGGGATACGGGAGAGAGCTGGGTACCTGCGAGATCACAATTCACGTAAGGTTTACTCTCCTCCCGATATTCTCTCACCCCATCCGATCAGGGGGAGTGCTGCAGCGACGGGAAGACCTAAGCCAGCCGCCACCGCTGTCCTTGGGCAGTGCCGGTGGCGCCCTGAAGGAATCAAGATGTCGAGGAGAACCTCTACTTCGACTACATCACCCCTGCATCAAGCCTGCACCAAGCAGGCGATCATGTCCACTGCCGTGACATGTAATGATCCTCTAAACCCTTCTCTGTTCATGCTTTTAGGTGATCTAGATGCAATCAGTTCCTGCTAATGGCATCCTAGAGATGCATAATTTTGCCAACAGAAACGGCCTTGATTTTTAGTCAGGTTGAACTTTAGCTAAAACTAACTGGTAGATGAGAAATAGACACTGATAATTACTCAAATCAAAACACACAATGACCTGAAAGTGCACACAAGAGAAATTAGACCAGATGCAAATGTAGTCAATGGGTGTTTTGCAGTCTTCTTTGTAACAATTTTGCGGGAGAGTGTAGGCTATTGTTCATTTCGGCGCAATTCTATTACTGCTTTCACTTATCGTTAATGATTTGAATGCTGTAACCTGAATGCGGTGTTACCGAAGCCGAAACGATTTCATTAACAAAATTAGGTGCCCGTTGCGCCTTTTATCCAAGGAAGAAGTGTGTAGTGTAGACGCTCATTCGGCAGCAAGTAATTCAACGACTTTCCTTTCTCTAGCAACTCAAGCAAGCCGACGCCCTCCCTGTTGGTGTAGCAAACAACTTGAGCAATAAACCTTACAAGTGAGGCTCACTGAAAAAGTAAAAGACATGGATTGGACCATAATCAGGCAAGAAACCCCATAAATCACCAGTTTTTTTTGTGTTTGCCCCAAAGGTTCAGATCCGAGGGGAACACCCCAAGAATCACATCAAAGGACTAATTTTCACGTAGTGGCTGGATCTGAGGGTAATAATATTATTTTCCCTTGCTGTGATGTGAGGAGAGGAATGGGAAGAGAGGGACCGGCGGAATGGCAGTTGCCCAGGAAGGTTCTCCATCCGAAAGGACGGCTCGTCGCCGACGCCGTGGTGGTGCTCCGCCGCCGCGTCGCCCATGGGCTGCAGGGAGGGAGGAACGGCAGGTTAAGGGGAAAGGATTTCGCACTTGACCGATCTACTCAGGAACGCCCATACTGCTGCTTACTTGCTGGGCTAGAGGAGGGGGAGAGGGAGGGGGAGGAGCTACTTCGTCGCCATCTTCTCCTGCTCCGGCCATTGCTGCTGCAAGATCGGCGGAGCTCCCAGGAGTCCAGACGAGACGACGGATGTTTCTTAGATGGGCTGGGCTCCGTTCATTCTACGGCCCAACTTCATGGGCCGAGGCCCACACGCGCCCTTCTCATCACCCAGGCGCTGCGCTGCGTTGCGCTTCAGCGTTACTTGCCATACATTAGTCCCACCTCGGAAGCTTGCAGCGCGCCGAACCGGTTTATAAGGCGAGGCGCTGCGAACGGCAGCACGATTAGGAAGCTTGCAGCGCGCCGAACCGGTTTATAAGGCGAGGCGCTGCGAATGGCAGCACGACCTTACTATGACAGGATCTGTTTTTATAGGCTCGTACCGCTGCATCCTTTACCAATAAGGAGGCAAGCACTTCAGTCTGGTTGATGCATTCTGACCACTGGGCCAGAGCGTGATTAACGGCCACGATACATCTGATGGATGGATCCAACGGCTGTAGAGGATCGTTCCTTCCTGTAAGCAAGTCTGACAGACACGAAAATTCTTTTTATTTTTGCCTCTACTAACGGCACCTTTTTCATTTCTTACCTACAGAATATTCGTCTAAAAGACTTTCTTACCTACAAGTAAATCTGCATCTTCATTTGGGACTTCTTTAACCATTGGTAATCATATATCTGAAATCATCAAACAAACCAACCAAAATGGTCGCCGATCCCGGAACAATTCAATTCAACAACATTAACAACTAAAACTGCGACTAACCATTGGAAAAGCAGTAAACGATCCTGATGCACGCTGGCAACTGATGAGCGTTTCAAGCTTGAAAACAACAAAAAGAATGTTTGCTTGCTTGATTTCTTCTGTGAATCTTAAGACTCTAAACCAATACAAACTGAGTTGGGATGAAGCTGGCAGCCTGGACTGCCTGGTTGAGATTCTTCTCCTTTTCGACAAGTCGCGACATCCAATAATTCACGCGAAAAACAAACAAATGTGATGCATAATGATTCTTCCATTCAATCAGTGCATCAATAAACTCAACAGGGGCTCCCCTACTGTTCAGGGTCAAACACAAATTCCATCACGATTTCACTCCGCAAGGCTGTAGGCTCGCCTGACGGTAACGGAGCCTTCAGTTCTACATCTCACTAAAAGAACAGAAAAAAAAAACACGCTTCTAATCCTCGACCTGCAAGGTCATTTGCTTCAAAGCAAGGAGACATTGCTGGGAGTTAGAACTACATGTTCGGAGGCGACACCACAGAACCTCTCCTCATTCCAAGGCCAACTGGGGATAACTGAGCTAGAGATTCAACCATCATACAGCGAAGGAGGGAACTGGGGCTGGGACTGGTGCGATGGTTTCCCTCTCTGCAGGTTTCTTTGCTGACAAATCCTGCTACAAGAAAGATGATAAATAGATCCATCAAATTTCATGCATAGTGCAGTAGGGTAAAGTGCTGAATGTTGGTAGGTTGTATCTGGAAATGCATGACTCACTTCTGACGGTTGTACAGCTTTCAGCGTTTCTGCTTATAACTGTCCAGACGTAGCTTCAGCTGCAGAGACAAGAATCGATCAGCTCGAATTCAAACAGTGAAAGACAGGCCAGTGGAGCAAAACTATGACGACCAGGCAATCTTGCATGAGGCCTGTGTTTGGTTTTCTTTGGACGATACTTTTGGAGTATGGAAAACTATAGGTTGGTAGCTGGAATGTTTGTTTCAAATCATCTTCCATCCTGTGGGATGGTAAAAACTAGTTTTGCCAAAATCAATCTTGTAAATGTGGAGGCATGTGGAAATCAAATTCTTCGCTAACAGGTCATGATATCAGAAAAACACCCAAGAACTGCTTATCATGCAAAGTAAGCTTTGGGGTAATAAGACCCAAGAACCTCATGCAAAGATTTGGTGGCGTAATCACGTTCAAAGATCAGATGAACATACCTTATTTATGTACTTCAGTTGCTGAAGCACTTCAGCAGTACCCAATTCCTACAATGGACAGGATAATCCAGATGTCAGCTTTCTATTGCGGTTTTAATTATTACTGAATGGTGCAAAAACTATTACAGAGTGGTTCCAACATGACTTCAAATAGATGCATGCATGAAAATAATGAAATATACTTGCACATGCTTAATACATCCAAAAGATTGAACAACGGAGGTCAAGAAATAATATAAACATAACCAACCATCATTTGTTAAGAGCTTGACTAGCCGAATGCAGTCAACATGTAAAGTGTATGGTTATGACATAAAGCAAGACAACCATGTACATCCCACAAGGGCACACAAAAAAGAGGAAACTATATAACAGAAACAAACCTGCGGAACAGCACAATCAGCATGAATTGGATCCCAAAGAACTGAACATGAACAATCCCAATCGCTCGACTGAACAACAAAAAGTGGTGCCCTGCAAACATTCCCATGGGGTAATGAAAACATGATTGCATATCCTAACGATATTACCTCCGTTCCTAATTATAAGATGTTTTGGATATTTCAATATGGACTAGATACAGACTGAAATGAGTGAACAAACACACTAAAACTCGTCTACATACATCCGATTCAGAAAAAGTTAGAACATCTTATAACTGGGAAAGGAGAGAGTAGATGTTAACAAAAACACAGAAAACAGAAGAGCCTTCTAACACAACAAGAGGGTAAACCAAGCCCTCATGGACCAATCCATAACTGACAGAGACATTGAAAGAAATTAGGGTGACCTGTGTTACCTCCGCCACTTGCCGCAAATAGCACCTGTGTCCAAGACTTCTTGGCACTGAATCCAGTTACCAATGCTGGTTTTCTTGTCCTCGCGCCTTAGTGACAACTGCAACTAAAGCACAGAATGTCAAAATGCATGGCTGAAAATAACCAATAAGGAAATATTTTTATCAATTATCATTAAACAGGTCCAGAGTGTGCGGAGACCTACACTCAGATTTGTCATTTCAGTGGCATCAAGTTCAGCAGGTTCACCAAAATAGTCATCACTGCTGCATAGATGGAGTTACTATTAGAAATTTTATTTGATAATGCAAGGTTACAAGAAGAAACAATAAAAATACAACTGAAGTAGGGCATACAATTTAAATGCAATTTTAGGATTTACAGTCTTGGTTATTGTTTATTTATATATATCATGGAATTTTGGTAAACAAAAGATAAAGTTTGAGAATCTTGACTGGACCAACAGCCTTTCATTAGATGATGCTTAGTACCCCATGGGAAAGATAACACTTCCCACGTAAATCACAATTTTTCATGAATCGAAATTGCTCCTCAAGTTGAAGCTGCTACTCCTGTCCCAGTAGCAATGACAGGCTTAAAGTAAAATTTGATCAAGAGTGAGCATACCCAGAAATTGGACCGGACCATTCTGGAACTTCTGCTTGGAAGTCTCTACCAATCCTTACTTGAGTTTCATATGGTTCAGCATTCATCAACATATCTCCTTTTGAGCCAAGAACTTGGAGAGGTCTTTGAATATGCTTGGCTGATCCTTTTGTACTCGGCAACATCTCACGCTGCCTCTTAGGTTTCTTCCTTGAACAATCCAGGCAATACCAATCATTATCTGGTATTTTCTTGATGCGACGGTGGCAGCAAAGCAAGTGGAATGCTTCTTCACAACGATCACATATTAACATGCGGCATGGATCTTCAAAAGACCCACAACTCTTGCATGCAAATAAAGTGTTGCTTTCATTATCATCATGGGTTAATGTAGTTGATGTGCTGCTGAGCTCTGATTTTTCGATGAGAACTATATCCCTTTCGAGCAAGGATATGCAAACCTCCCTTGATGTTAACTCCATAAGTGATTCTGTATCAGACTCCCTGGAATCCTCTACCTTGTGCTTTATATAAGATGGCCTGCTTGATATGGATATTGACTTCCTATCATCCACGGTAGAAAGTGACACCGATGAGTTTTTCCAAGAATTTCTCTTAGAAGCTTCTGCGGTATCTTTATATTTTTTTGTATATTCAACAATGTTTGTTTCAGATTTTGAAACTTCTCCATCTGAAGGAACAATAAGTGCCTGGGGCGAAATATCTTCAAAAGTTGCAGAACTTCTGGTTGTACTTTTCCTCGCATTTCCATCTGTTGTACTCCTGATCGCATTTCTGTTTGTACTCCTACTCTTATTTCCATTTGCATTTGTCGGAACAAAATGACATTTCTGGTCCGTCCTCCTCCGTTTATACAAGTGGTGATCATCTTCTGAAGTAGGAACAAAACAAACACCATCGACAACTGGCGAACTAGAGCTTGAGGATAAATCCAAAAAATTTACTGATGACTTTGATTTCTCCTTCTGACATAAAAAGGTGTTCTTCATAGATTTTAAAGTCATATATTCTCCCGTAAAAAGAATGAGACCGTCTCTACCAGTCTTGGACACAAAAATGTTTGGGCCAAGGAAAACTCAGTAGTAGAATTGGATATAGAGAGGCTGCAAGAGCCTAGTTCTTAACAAGCACAACTTCAAATATCCTTGGGCATAAAATAAATTTGAAACCTTCCCTCCTGCAGCGCCCCACAAGCTCTTCAATAAGGATAAGGAAGCATTAAATCAATTTTTTCAAGGAAAATATTGTATCACTATAAAGTCGAAAGATGTAATAAAATAGTCACAACATTTTGACTTGGTACACTATGTACCTAGAAGACCGGCGAAGTAACCATAACAAGAGAGATCAATTTGATGTAGACAAAGAGAAAAGCCCCTTGACTCTTTTCTAGTTTCGTTTGCCCCCCCCCCCCCCCTTCTCAAATCCGTAAAAGCCTTACCAATTATGCGGATACTACTCGCACGCGCCTCAGTGTATAATAAATATGTGGGTAAAGAGACATTGGATTTCCAAAGAGTAGACAATGGCAAGACGATGTTTGATGACGGAGTTGGGCCGAATCCTACATTTCTAGGAGCCCTTGCTCGGGTGCTCCTCCCGGTGCATTAAATCAACATAACACAACCGGCGAGGAAACTCACCAAGGCTTCGTCAGTGTCTCCCACCACCCGCCATGGCCGGTTTGGCCACCCTTGCCACGGTGACCATACAACCCCTCTCATGACCTGGTGTCATGTTTTTATTTTGTTACCGCGTGGTTCCTTTATACCCCCTCTGTCTCAAAATAAGTGTCTCAACTTCAGTAACTTCAGTACAATTTTGTACTAAAGTTAGTACAAAGTTGAGACACTTATTTTGGCACGGAGGGAGTATATTATAGGTCCAATTACAGGTGTTTGACTCCAACACCTTACGATTCGCTGATAACAAGGCCAACTATAATCCTATACACATATTTGACACAAATTCAAATGTACAAGTTCCGAAGCAATTCGAGTGGTCGGGATACAACCTGGGCACATCATTGTGCGACGGATAAATCTGAGGCACGGGCCACACAGGCGCATCTTGCGGCATAGATCTAGGGTTCCTTATTCAAGGGGAGCCTATAGAAAGATCTTGCCTTCCCCGCAGGCCGGTGACCGGATCGACAAACATCGCGATTATCCAAGTTACAAAAATTCCCCATCCCTTTGTTATCCCCCCCTCCCCAATAGCATGGGTTCCCCTCTCCACATAGATATTTCTTCCCCCAAATTGGGTGGAGACCCCCACCTCCACGATTCCAACACATCCATCAACAAGGTTTCCCAATCCCCCAAATTGCGCGAGCCCTAACCAATAGCATCACCGAGCAAGCTGTAAATCCGAATCTAAACAGGGGCCGGACCACGAGAACGGATCTGTCCGAATCCGGAACAAATCGCAGCGAGGGGGAAGAAGAGGACGGAGAAGGGGGGGTTACCTGAGACTCCTCGGCGGCGCAGCCGTGATGAGAACCGGAAGGTAGAGCGGCGGAGGTGGAAGATATACCGGGAGATTGTAGTGGTGAGGCAATAAAAGAAGAAGTATTAATCTTCAAGCGGCCGTCTGCTCCTCTTCTGCAGTGTGAAATGAACGGTGTGGTTACTCGCAATGGGGGGGACAAACAAATGAGCTGGGGAAGATGAACCAACATGGATCCGGCGGAAGATACTCTGGAATCGGCGGCCACGGCACCTGCCGCTGCTCGCGCAATCTAGCGGAGGGATATTATATATCTAGGGAAGGCACTTTGCTCTGCCACGCCGCCCCCATGGGGCGTGTCAAGAACAAGAAGAGCTCTGCCACCGTGGATATTCTTTAAAAAAACAGAGATTTTTCTTCAAGTATTTTTTAACATGATAATGGAATTGATTTATTTAGCCTATGTATCCATAGGATGCACACACGCGCAAAGATGAATTTGCCATACACAGATTGATTAGATTCGGTTCCTCACCTTTGTGTTTTGCTTTGCCCCTGTAAACTCAGCCTTCCTCGACGTCTCTTGTGTTGAATCGGGGCCAAATTCACCTATTTGGGGCCTAGGTTGATTGTCAAGGAAGAATGGAGAGCAATTAGGTTGCGAAAAGTGGGTCAACAACCGTGCGACGGGAATAAAGATGTGATGATGGAGCTGTCGGCACGACGCCGGAGATTTGGGAGGGGGAGGGGGTCGAGAATGGTGGGGCTAGGGTTACTAGTGAATAAGTATATATAGTTGGTGTGGTTGTGATGTTAAGAGTGAGATCTAGATCTAAGCGATTGGGATCCTCTAACACACGGCACCCCTGACTTCAGCAGGGACATGTGGGCCAAGCAACTGCTTCTGGGTCCAAAGGCTACAGAAAAGTTCACAATAAATAAGTCAACATGCAAACCAAGTAACTGCTTCTAGAGTCAAGGGCTACAAAAAAGTTCACTAGCACCAAAACAAAAGGTTGGCATACAGGCCAAGCAATTACTTCCTGAGTCAATTACTAAGAAAAAAGTCTACTAATTGGAAGAAAAAAACAATCAACATGCGGGCCAAGCAACTGCTTTCAGAGGCAAGGGCTACAGAAAAGTTCACTGCTTCGAAGAAAAAAAAGTCGGCATGCAGGCCAAGAAACTGCTTTTGAAGCCCAAGTTTACTAGTTGGAAAAAAAGTCGGCATGTGGGCCAAGCAACTGCTTCCGGGGCCAAGGGCTACAGAAAAGTTCACTGATTGGAAGAATAAAAAGTCAACATGTGGGCCAAGAAATTGCTTCCGGAGCCAAGGGGCACAGAAAAGTTCACTGATTGAAAGAAAAAAAAAGTCGACATGCGGGTCAAGCAACCGCTTCTGGAGCCAAGGAGCACAGAAAAGTTCACTGATTGAAAGAAAAAAAAAGTCGACATGCGGGTCAAGCAACCGCTTCCGGAGCCAAGGGCTACGAAAAGTCCACTAAGAAAAAGAGACGGCGTGTGCCAAGCAACTGCTATCAAAGCCGAGGGCTGCAGAAAAGTTCACTGGTTGGAAGAAAAGAAACAGTATGCGAGCCAAGCAACTGCTTCCGGATGCAATGGCTACGGAAAAGTTCACTAGTTGTAAGAAAAAAAGATTGCATGTGGGCAAGCAACTGCTTCCAGAGCCGAGGGCTACCCAAAAATTAACTAGTCGCAAGAGAAAAGTCAAGCAACTGCTTCCAAATCCAAGGGCTATGAAAAAAAAAATCACTAGTTGCACAAAAGAAATCATTAATTTGACATATAGCAACTCCATGACAAAATTGGTTTGTTGGTTTTGAGTTGAGATTAATGACCACTAAACTATAGAAGTTGACGGCATTGATACAATAGTATATAGAATGTCACAAAAAATCATATCCAAACTCTATCCACAATTCGACGAATTTTAAAAGACAAAGTTCGCCTAAAAATAGAATTTTTTTTGACAAAATTCATACAACACGCATATACCATGTCAAAATTTCACATCAAATTCAGACCACACCTCAAGAAACTAAAAGGACAAATTCCACCAAGTAGTTCGAACATGATACTATTTGGCTAGAAAAAGAATTCTGAACTCATATTGCCAGGCACACTACATTACCCAAGAAAAAGAGTGACCAAATGACACAATTTCGTGTCATTGACACAAGGGCCCAGACCCTACGCGTCAGTGACACAATACTACGGCATTTTGTTAAATCCAAACAAAGACATGTCATTTGGTCAAAGTTGCTCGTGCCTTGGCCCAAGAACAGGTGATTTTAAACACATATTCTAATGGATTACAAAACACAAGAAAGACTACTCAATCATCATTGTAACCTAATGCTATGACACGCACGATAGTTTTTTTTTTTGACGGGAATGACACGCACGATAGTTAATACTTACATGTAGATGCCAATCCATGCACTAGGAGACGAAGTGCAAGTGGACACAAAAGCCAATGGATAAGCGGAAGAAATTACACTAGTGGAAGACTGAGTTGTGGGTCGGAAGAAGCAGAAAATAAAAAGACACTAGGATATGAAATAGGCAGCAAATAAATTAGGAGACCGATACAGAAAGGAAAAAAGCAGCCCCACGGAAACAGAACTGATGGCGGGCAAGGAAAGGAAATAGCCGATCAGCAAGGAAACGAAAATCAGGCAAACAGGTTCCTTAAATTAAGGCATAAATCCGGGTGACTTGAACTGCAAGTTAATCTATTATAAATAAGGCGGTTAATGCACCTATTGTGTGCAAATCTCTCATGGAAAAGACATTATCAAAAAGAAGAAAGAAAAAAGGATAAATAACTTCTAACGCGCTACCGCTTCGACGACATAGTGACTTCTGACTTCACTCTCATTGCAAGACCGTCGTCTGACATTTTTAGAAGAAAAAGACACCCAAAACACATCTTAGATCTGATTCTTCTTCTGATAACAAACAAGAAAAACAATAACTTGGACACAATTAGTAAAAAAGATTACATTGAAAATCATACTACACTTCTTCTCCTTAAACTATTGATGCATTGGTGGATCGTCCAGCCCTCTCTACCAGTTCTTAACGCCTACTCTTTTGCATGAAAGATAATATAGTACTACTCCATTCGATCCATATTAATTGTTGCTCATTTAATATAAAGTTGTACTAAATCAACAACTATTAATATGGATCAGAGGAATTACTAAATCAGCGAGAATTAATATGGATTGGAGGAAATACTAAATCAGCGACAATTAATATGAATCAGATAAAGTATTAAAGCCTAAATGTAAGTTTAGACCCAAGCAACACAATACTCTCCGTTCCTTTATGCAAGGTGTATTTTATTTATATAAAATTTCATAATATAATATGCATCTATACCAATATAAAAAGACCAAAAGGGGCAGATCCAAACCATCTCAGCCGTCAAATCATGTTATCTAGCGGTTTAAATCACTCCAATGTTAAGCACCAAACACGTTTAACGCTTTAATTGCCCACCACTGCCATTGGTTATAAACACGTTTTGACTCAATGCTATCCCATGAAATCTGTCACGTAATTAATATCCTACCACTCCCACAAAAAAGTAATTAATATCTTACCAAACATCAACGTGCAACGGATATAGCCTATCGAATATAAACGTGCATTGCACATACATTATTACTTGTTTGTTCAAGTTTCTCATGATCCCTTTTTAGCCTTTCAGAAAAGAGAAAAGTATCTCTCTCCTGATTGTCTCTATCTCTCTTGTAGGGAAAAAAGAAAAATATATCTCTCGCGATTGCATGTATCTTTTACTTTCCTGTAATAAATGATTTACTTACCACTAACCAACAAATTTGCCAAGGATAATTTTATCCCAACTTCTCTATAATTATGTGGCTTGGTTACCGTGCTGAAACTAATACACCTTACATAAAGTAACAAAGGAAGCATCAATTAAAATAGTTGCAACCTAGATCCACATCTAAAACCCGATGGAGCCTAGATGTCAGGTATATACAAGGAATGACATTGTCGCAATCTTGGGGTACCCGCGCTGCATGACATCCGACCTTCCACTAGGCAAAGTGCCCGCAAGTAAGTCATAAGGAGAATCCTGACCATCATGTTTGTTGGGGAGCGCTCAAGGAAAACGATGAGGAAGTAAAGTTGAGTTACATGTGAACGCGACAACTCGACATTCGATCCATCTGACAGAGATTGGATCCGATGTTTGACGCCTGGCATAGACAAGAAGGCGATTCACCCGGATCCGGCATGCGACAAAGTCACAATTTGCAGATCTAATTGACTTTCTTGGAGAGAAAGAGTTTTTGAGAGAGAGAGAGAGAGAGAGAGAGAGAGAGATAATCTAATTGGCATAATCTAGTGAAATTTGAGACAAGAGAATTCATAGAACAAAACAGATCTAGAAGCAGACGAAATCCCAACACATGCTAGTTTGGCTCATACCTCAATTGAACTCGTAGTTGTAGATTGGTTTTGCATCAACGAGGGTTTGCCCTTCCTCCAACTGCCGATGAGATATGCACGGATTGGTGGTGCCTTCCTCTTGACCTGCCGTGTATTTATAGGCAAGCATTGGGTGGCTATTTTCTGCTTAAGCCCTAGAAACCAGCATTGGGCCAATCTGTATAGTAGTATCTTTTGCCCTTTTGCTGGACTCTAAAACTTATTTGGCAGCACGTCCCTAGACAGGACTCTTTCTTTCCTCTCCTTTTTTTTTGCGACGACCTAGATAGGACTCTCGCAAGAGTTCGTTTGCTAAACTACTACAGGAGTCCTGCGGAGCTACGATTGCCTCCTTTACCTTTTTTTTTTCTGGATTCCTTCACATATAAATTGGAAGTAAAATACAACATACTTCCTCCGTTTCTAAATATTTGTTTTTAGATATTTCAAATGGACTACCACATATGAATGTATATAGACATATTTTACAGTGTAGATTCATTTATTTTGCTCCGTATGTAGTTACTCGTTGAAATCCCTAAAAAGACAAATATTTAGAAACAGAGAGAGTAAGTCCTAAAACTATTTGAGGGGTGTCAAGTTAGGGCATCTCTAACACTGACCCATAAAACAAACATAGCATTTGTCCGCGGACGCGTTCGGGCCCGTCCATGGACAATGATACAGGAGGCATCCATCCAACGCTCATCGCAAGCGTCTGCCCACAATACAAATAAATCCAGACACATTTTTTTTTGCAAGGGTAAAGAGTTTTATTCCATAAAAATATGGTTACAATTGAGAGGCAAAAGTTCCTCTATACACGATGGTCCACGACATAGCCATACCGCAGTCACACTCTCAAATAGGACTATACAAAGCCAATCGATCTGCTACCCTATTTTTCTCACGCTTAATCTTTTGTGGAATAAACTCATGAAGTACTATAAGATGCTTGATCTCAGCTACCAAATGTCCATATGCCGACCGGGACAAGTTATCACCATACGATAAACTGGACACAATTCATGCAAACACAAGGAATTCATTCAACCAGACATAAGTTTGATATATTTTTTACATAAACCGGACGATATTTCCTACTGCTCGCAGCAGCCCTTGGTTGGCGACAGCGACGGTCTCGCTGAGAGAGCACTCCTCGTCGAGGCAACATAGTCACCGTGGCCGCCGGCCAGACCTTCGCGAGGCCGGGGTCCGCGCGGACCCAGGCCAACACCTAGTTGGACTTCATGAACCCAAGTGGCGCGTCGTTGTGCACCCAACCCACCGCGCCGCCTCCTTGGTCGTCCTCTCCTCGGCCGCCATGATGCTCCGCGACGACGAGTAGCCATGTTGTTGCGACAACCGAGGTAGTGGAGTTGGTGCCGCGCCATCGCGATCGCTAGTGGTACCTCCTTCTTCGTGGCCTTTTTGCGCCAGACGTGGCGCGTTGGCGATGCTGGCTAGTCGATGCGGCCGTACCGGTGGTGCGGTGGCAATGTTGGCTCCTCCTTCTTTCGACATCTGATTTGGATTTAGAAGTTGCACGTGGGCGGGGGGTGGAGGAATGTCAGCTCTGCCTTCACACGTCGGATAGGCGACGATGCTGACTCCTCCTTGATGTGGGTTCGCGGCGGCGGCGAACCATGGTCATGGAACGGCCGCTTGTCATGAGCTCCATTTGCCACTGGTACTCATCGCCTGTGACTGCTGCCTTTGCGAGGAGGGCCGGCTGCTCCTCCTCATCACCTGAGGAGATGATAATCTTCTCCTTCTCAGAGGATACGATCGTCCTGAAGGTCGAGGGCCCTGGAGAATGCCGGCGGCGCGCCAAGATCCGGATTCGGAAGGAAACCCGGAGCCGCCGCCTATCAACACAGAGAACCACAACTTCGGCATGGTGCAGTGTGATGTGAATGGTATGGTGTGGACACCGCTGTGGGGATCAATGTTTCACTATTTTGAGGCGGAGAGCCGAGCGTTGCAAAAAGGAATCAGATCGTGCTATTCTTTCAAACAGGGTTCATTCTATGCTGAAAGTTGCCATATAAAGGTCAAAACAATGATTTTGTCGCCCCGGTTACAAAGCTGGCCATCTAGGCCATGCCAGCTGGGTCGGCCCCGTTGGCACGCCAGCATGACACAGGTCAGGCACAACACATGCTAAGTGGGCCGTGCCCCGGCTGCTAGGCGGGGCACGCGGGAAGACACGGCACGACTCACTTATCTTATTATTATTATTATTATTATTATAATATATTAAGACATTTATATATAGTGTTACTATTCATCACCCAGGGTGCAGAATAAGTTATTCTTCATCCGAGGTAATCTTACGATCGCTTCCTAAATAATTACGTTTAGAATATAAATAGTTACATGCATATTGATTCAATATGTAAAATTTAGTATAAAAAACAAAAAAAATAGATTATAAGACCAGAAAAATCACATTTTATGTATGTTTTACACTATGTTTTTACATTCGTAATTTTACGTAACATAAAATATTTTTACGACGAGTACATATTTTTTACGTTCTATTTTTATGTATGAAATAAGACAAAATTTACGAAACACAAAAATACGATGCATTAATGTCAAAATAGAGAGAGGATGAAGAATAACTATTCCTCACCCAGGGTGACGAATAGCACGACCCTATATGCGTGTGTGTTGAAAACAACCAATAGGCTGAAAGTGGCCCAAAAAACTGCCCAGTAGACCGGACAACTCATGGGCTGGTGTGTCAGCCGATTAGCTAAGCGGTCGTGTCTGGGCAACTAGGCGCAACACATGGACCGACCCGTTTATTAATCGTGCCCCTGTGCGTCGTACTGTACCAGGCACGATTAATACTGCAGGATGTGCCGGGCCGTCCCATTTTGCCAGCTATGCCCAATTATTCCCTCAATATCAAAAGGGAACGTTTCCTTCTCGACGGGCGAACATTGGGCCAGTTGCGTCGCGATAGCGCATCACACGCGCACATCGTTCGGGAGGAACAATTAGACATGTGCTCAGGCCAGGCTCATCTTATTTCTCGGCTCCTTATATCTTTTCTTTGGAGCTCTCTCGTCCACTCGTTCTTCCCTCTTTTCTTCGCATCGAGAGCACAACTCCATTGCTCCCCTAGGCGCTGCTATGAGGGGTGGTGACTGCAGGGCGACGATGACGGGGCGATGTTGCTCTGAGCAACAACCGGGGTCACAGATTCTTTTGCTACATGTTTCAATCGGCGTCACAAATTGCTACAACCGGCATCACATCATGTTACAACCGGCACCGTGCTTTGTTACATCACACAAAATCAGTGTCACGGTGTTTGCTACAATCGGTGTCACGCCCTGCTACAATCATCGTCGTGGATTGCTACAACTTGTAGCGCGACGAGACATTGTTTTGCTGCAACCATTGTAATATTTTGCTACTATCAGTGTGGACATTTGCTACATCGCTAATGACGATGCTGAAGACGCGATGTCGGCAACCGCATTTTTGGTGCAGCCATGGTCAATTTTGCTACGACCGGTGACATAATTTGTTACCATCATTCCTTTTTTGCGGTGATCGGCAACATAAATTGGAAAACCTACAACCAACGACGAGAAAGCTTCAACCGGTTTCTGTAAAAACTTCAACGAGAGAATGATGAGCTGACAATGGCGACTACAACGACGGGAGCTGCTTTTCTGTCGACCCGCGGGGTGATGCGACGAGCACACGACACGATATGACGGCGGCTGGTGGCACTGCTGGAACCCCATCCGGCGTTGCTGCAACCAGAGGTGGAGCAGGGCGAGCCGCAAGGTCATCCGATGACTCTGGTGAGCGGCGGTCTTTGCTACGAGTGACGAACATAACAACGCAACGATGGGGGATGACGGCGACTAGCGCTCAAGAGCCCGCGGGTCTAGCAGCAGGGGCGTCGCATGCAAGATGCGGGGATGGGGTCGGGGTGCTAGGTGAGCTGCGAGAGGATGACAAAGAAGCAGAAAGATCCAATGATGCGGGGGGCTTCAATCGCACGGCTGCACGGACCGGCCGCTCGCCTGGCGCCTATCTCGCTGCATTAGAGCATCTAATGCCGCAGAGGACAAATATGACCTCTCAAATGCCCGTGGGCGCGCCCGGACGCGTCCATGAACACTGACCGGGCAATCCTTAAATAGGGTCGTCCACATCCGTGTATCTCATATCCGATCCCCTATATCTATACTAAACCATGCAACGTCGATCAAACTGCGTCGATCAACAAACGGACATAGGCAAGCACATTACTTTCACCAAAAGGTCAAATGTTCAAACGACCACCAAAGTTCACATGAACGACGAACAACTTGAAACTACATCTAAAACTTGAAACTAAAGTGAAGAAAAGCGACCGACCCCTTCCCCTTTAGGTCACCGGCGCAGCTGTAGCCATCGGCAGCTGGTGGAGGATCGTCCGAGTCATCGGACGAGGAACCGTCGTCGTCGTTGGAGGAGGAGACGATGATGAGGCCCTTGAGGCGCCGAACGACCCGGTCCTGCTGGCGCTTGAGCTTCGCCAGCCAAGTCGCCTCCGTCGCCTTCTCACTGGCCTCACGCTCGGACTGCTCGATAGCTAGCCGGAGAGCCATTGCATTCTTCTAGCGGAGCCGCCGAGCGTCGGTCTCCGCCGTCGTAAGAGACCGGCGGTAGACCCACACGAGGAGCCGCTCGTCCTTGTCGGGCTCCGCGGGTAACCCACGGCGGCGGCGGACAGAGCTCTCCGCCGCGTCGCTCTCCCTTGCCCACTGCCTCTTGTGGCGGGCGACGCACGCCTCTGACTTTAGCGTGCGTGTTTAGGACGACGCGGCGGCCACAAGAACCCACCGCCGCCCGCATAGGGGAACAACAGGCGGTAGGGCCAGGGGATGGCTTGGGGAGGCGCGGTCTGCGCAGCCCACGCGGCGCCAAGCGCGGGCCGTGAGGAGCAAGCACCGGCTTCCTCGCTGCGGCGGCGGCGGGGGGGGGGGGGAGGGGGGAGGCGAGGCCGATCCGGAACTGCCACCTGTGTCCAGTTTGGACCTCTCGAGGGCAATGCGGAGGGCTAGATCCTCGTCGGAGTCGGAGGAGGAGCGGCTGTCGGCGCTCGACATGGTCGCCGCAGTCACCGGAGTGATCGAAGTGGGTCGAATCGGAGAAATTGGAGGGAAGAAGAAGATATGTATCGAGAATGTAGTGAGCTAGGGTTTTCGGATTGAGAATATTTGTGTGGACGGAATGGGTCAGGGTGGGCCGAGCCGACATGGCAGGTGTGCCCGGCCGCGCCCGGCCTCTATATCCGCCTCATATTTGGGCTGTATAGGAAGAGCGCTCGACTGTAGATGCTCGACGTTTTTTTGACACCAGAGGAAGGTAGTGGGCAGAGCTACAAGATTTCAATTGATCCCTGTATAGACTACTGACGCGAGAGGTGCCCTTCGAAGTTCGTTCCCTCTTCAACCAAATTCAGCTGGTCTTTCCCATTCCCCATCCCCTCGCAGTCTATAAAATTTATAACGGCGGAACCTGCGATTTGAATTTGATCTTCCCCAGTGGCTTCTGAAGTAGAATCGAAGTACTCACCTTCAGCCAGGTAAGAGAATCGGACTTCGATCTTGCGCAGTGCTGGAATTTAGTCTATTTTGAGACAACCCAATAACTATTTCAGAAATTCCTAAATAAATCTTAGAGGCCCATTTAGCCTATTCGTGCAAGGCAAGAGATACTACAAAAATTTAGTCTCACATTGCTAGTTTAATAAGAGTTGGACTTCGAGGTTCTCTTCCCACTTATATAAGCAGAACAAGCCTCCGCTGCCCGCCTCGCCTCGAGCCACTGTGGCGACGGTGCTCGCTTATCCTCCCTCATGCACGCCGCGGAGAGGTTGTCGCCGCAGGAGCTCCTCTTAAATTGCCCTGCTTCCCGCGCCAATCGTGGAGAAGGTCGAGTGGGATTGCTTCTTTACAGAGTTTGCTCTTGTGTTTGGTTTTTGGCGTCTCGAGAGCATCATGGTCTTCAGAACGACAGACAATACAGACAGTGACTACTGGCGAAAGGAAGACACATGCTCGCAGCTCCGTCCAATTCATGTCCTCCACTTGGAGCTATCGGTCCTTGTAGGACTATTTTCTGTTCCTACCCAATCTACTGAATTTGCACACTGAAACTTCAATTCTTTATGCAGAATCAATTTGATGATGAAATGGACTTTGCACAAGAGATGGAGAAGCTTTTGGCTACCGACTTCTCAATATTGAAGCTAACTCTTGTGTCGCATCTCTTTGGGTTGCATCCGATTTGTGCCGTTACGAAAAGGCTTATAGTCGACATTCCAGTTTGGCACGAGGTAATTCTCCCCCTGCTTCTGTATCTTGCATTTATTTTTTGAAAAGGGGAGAGTCCTGACCTCTGCTTCTATATCTTGCATACATGGGAGGCATTAAGGCATACACATTACACGGTACATGTTTTTTCTTTACTTGTGGGTGGTGTATCTATTGGAGATATGATTATCAGATATGACCCACCCAGGAGGGCCGGGTCAACGATAATGGCGATTCATCTATATGAAGCCCAAGAAGATACAAGATGGCGGTTCACAGTTAGACTTGTAAGAGGCCTAAGCCCAGAGGCGGCTTAAGGCCCGTAAGTATAAACCGCCATGTACGTATAGACTTGTAATGTAAGGCATGTAAGATACGTCATCGAGCTGGACACGTTATATGAGCCGGCCGGGACTCTGTAGGCCGTAGGGCGTCAACCGTGTATATAAGGGGACGACCCGACAGAGCCTTAGGGAAAACAACAAGTCGAAAGCCAGGCAAAGCGTGTTTGCTCCCTGGTAATCGAAACCCTAGTAATACCACCTCAACTGGAGTAGGCCTTTACCTTCACCGCAAGGGGCCGAACCAGTATAAAACTCTCCGTGTCCTTTGTCCCGTTTAACCCCTTTAAACTAACCTCATCGCAATGGCTCCACAATTAAGTCCTTTTACAAGGACATCTGTCGTGACACTTCCACGATAGTTGGTGCCCACCATGGGGCCAGCGCACGGTGGTTTCGAGTTCTTAAAGGGCAGCTTCGAAGGGCTCAAGGGATACGCTGTGGGCCGGATGACTAAGAGTCGTTGCGGCAAGCTCTACATCGATGATGCAGGCTGGGGCCCCGAGGCCGACTCAATTGAGTACGGGTACCGGGTTCTCTTCGGCGGAATCCACGTCTTCATAGGCAAGATCGGCGAGCCGGGCCCTGAGCCGGACATCTGCACCGACATCATCGAGACGGATTAGCGTGCATGACCCGCCCTGGCTCAGCCAACCGTAAGACATGTCTTCGTTCGGTTTACCCATGGGGCTGAGTTGGAAGGCTCCGTCTCTGGCGGTGAGACGGAGATCTGCTCTGATGATGAGTCTACGGGCGAGACCAATTCAATGTATCAACTACAAGATGGAAGGCTTGGGGCTGTTCTGATGGTGACAGTATTCCGGACCCCCGTGAGCCGACCAACTGGGTGGCGATCTTCATGGCTGGCACGCAGCCGGCTCTTGGCTCGACAGCCGCCGCGGCTATAACCTCTGGTGCAGCTGCGGTCACGGCAGTCGGGGCTGGCGGTTCAGCTCGCCCGCCTGCTCAAGTCTTAACAGATCTACTGGATGCCCTGGCGACTCTGATGGAGGTTGAGGTAACCCCAGAAAACCAGTAGCAACAGAAGGTAAAAGTGGCTAAATTACGTGATGGAATGGCGCAAGCTAAGGCAGACTTAGCGGCAGAGAACGCTAGGATGGCCGCAGAACAAGCCGTTTTGGATGCCCAAGCATAGCGGATTCAAGCAGATTCATATCGGCTTAGGGTGGATCAGAACGCTTCACGTTAAGTCTTGAGGAGGAAGCACCGGAGTCGTTTGCCCTTGGTTTACGAGTCAAGGGACCTCTTCAACACCCCTGGAGCTGGGGCCAGTAACCCGCCGGGGGTGAACCGGATAGTTGAACCGCCCGGCCAACGATATATGAACAGCACTCCGCCTCAGCAAGTGATGACACCACCGGGTCATTACTCCACCCCTTTGGACAACATGATCGCTTCAGCTACATGATTGGCGGCTCTGCTCGACGAGGGTGAAACTCCAGCAGCGGTTGAAACCCTAAGGGCCAGGGAGCTTCTTCAAACAGCTCTGGTGCAGTAGCAGGCTTATTCTTACAGTCGTGATCGGATTCATGAGACCCCTCGTTCGAGCCGGAACTACAGCAGGCACATTGATTCGCCAGCGGTCTCAAGTACTGAAAGGCGCCGTAACCAACCTCATGACCCGGCACGCAATGGAGCCAACGCACAAGATTTGGTGGACCAGGCCAGAGCACGTCGGGAGGCTGAGCTGGCGGCTCATCAGCACGCGCCGGTTTACCCGACAGCTTCAATTGAGGTAGGAGTGACTTCCAAGGCTTTCCGTGTACCGTGTCTAACGGCAGCTATACGAAATGAGCGTCTGTCCAAGGACTTCAAAGGCCCTCGCAAGGTGCCTAATTACACAGCCGATCAACCTCCTGAGGCGTGGGTGGAGAGTTACGAGATGGCCATGGAGATGCTGGATGTTAGTGAAGCTGCTTACGCCAAGTACTTCACCATGATGTTAGAAGGGACGGATCGTACCTGGTTGAAGGGATTGCCGGCTAATTTCATCGGGTCATGGGCGGAGTTGAAGGCCCGGTTTATCCAGAACTTTAAAGACACATCACTACTAGGAAAAAGATTACTAGCAGCGCGGGTAAAATGCTACTAGTAGCGCGGGTACTCGCGCTACTAGTATCGTGCTACAGCTAAAAGTTAGTAGCAACGCGGGTGCTACTACTAACCTAACTACTAGTAGCGCTCACTTATATCCCACGCTACTACTAACCTAACTACTAGTAGCGCTCATTTCTTATTTCCCACGCTACTACTAACCTAACTACTAGTAGCGCTCATTTATTTCTCACGCTACTACTAATAATTTAGGAATTAAAAAAAATAAAAGTTAGATGTAGTATTCATGGATGGCAATACGTCTAGTGCAAACCAAACCAACGTCACATAACATTCTCAAGATTCCATTTAACTTCAGACACACACAATGATCATCGAAAGGTGGGTACCTTCCCTGGTGTTCCATCACCAACCTAAACAGACAACTTCCCTAGATGTATCTACCAAGGCTCAGAGCTTAGACGCCGGTGGACCCGAATCCTCCCTCCCCCGGACGGTGGCGTCGAGGTCCACCACCTCGGCAACCTCCGGCGTCGAATCACCTGGACAATCATCTACGCGACATGGCCACCAGCTTCACGGAGAAGTCCGCCTCTGAGTGGTTGAAGAGCACAGCACCCACCGGCTGCGCTAGTCAGCGTTGATCACCCCTGCGCCCATGTCGAGAAAGTGAAAACATGTTAGTACGCAAATTGCATCAGTTCAACTAAATGGTATATTCCAATTCACAAGACCCATTAATTAAGTTAAGATTCTTTCTCATCTAACAATTTAAAGGGGCTCATGCCGAAAATATATGCTTAATTCCTCACTGGCTATTCAAACTAAATGGTCCAAGAACTTTGGGACAATCAACAACCTTTCCGCTTGATCTCCGCTAGCTACTTTGGATTCAACAAGAAAAGGAACATTTATTTGAACTGAAAAGAACAAGCAGGCAAGCATGCTATCAATCTTCTGGCTAGAATTTCACAAAATGCACCTGTCAAGTGTACTCTAACAATCGACGTGTCCCATCTCCTCATGATTAAGGACTCTAGCTGAGCCGACAACATGGAGCAAGATGTAGTCGTTTCCGAGCATGAACCCTTGGCTATCATCAATGAACCTGCAACATCCATCATGCCCATTGTAAAATATGTTAGTTTCAGATAAGAAAAGAACTGAACTCTGAACATATGATGTTATCTAAATCCTTACTTTATGGAGATGTCATCGGCAGCAAAAAAGGAAATATATTTCACTGATTTTAGTGTTGCAACAACGTATATACTTTATCACATTATAAGCCCTCACACCATCAACTATGACAAAATCTGAGAGTATAAGTCTGGTTACATTCACCCAAGTCCAAACATAAAATTCTATCCAATATAGTACAACCCACTTTGATAATTTCATAGTATTTAATATGACGAACGAAACCTGACAAGTGATATGTGTTTAAGTATCTACAGAACAGCCTCTAAAATTTTCATGTTGTAACTTTATTTTAATACCACCTCTAATAGGGCGTAATCTCCCATATCAAAATACTGTACCCAGGAACATATATTTCGGGAAAATAAACAAAATTGATGGCTGCTCTCAAACCGTACATCCAAATGACACAAATAAATACTCTAAAGAAACCTTGGAACTTTATCTAAAACTTATGTAAATGGGCCAACTCAAAATTCTAAGCCTAGCTAACTCATTTTTCAGATCTAAGCTTGCTGTCCAAATTGGACAGTGCAGTTTTTAACTGAACCAAGTTCAGTTTACATCCATGATGCAGAACTAGATGCTAAAACTAACACCTTGTAGGGAGAGGCGATGCACCATTTTTACCTTGAATCAAAGGCTTCGCATATGCGCTTTGGCCCGATAAATAGATGATATCTCCCTTAACAGTATCCATGCCATGATGCAGAACTAGTATTTCCAAATTTCGCCAAATCACCACTCGAGCATTTCTAGAGGAAGTTAATTGATTCTCTACATAGCATCTGCCCTACAATAGCTAATCCTTAAACAGAAAATTGGGCAAAGCAAGCACCACACATGTTTAACTGGGGTACATGTACATCCAACAAGGACACAAAACTAAGTAAAACCGAATGAAGCAACTGAAGAGTACCTCTTCCACACTAGCCTTAGTCGCCGTCTCGCTGCTCACGCACAGACACTCCGTCCGCCAGAGCTTGAATATCTGCAGAACCAGAAACATTACTCCTCCAAACCCATAACAGAGAATTCGAGCCCGACCACACCCGGGCCACTACCCCCAAATCACAGAGACCACTCCTCCAAACATTTTTTGTGACTTTCATTCTCCATTACTACAAAAGGCAGAGAAACAAACATTTTTTGTGTTTTTCATTTTCTTTTGCTACAAAAGGCCGTAAAATGAACTAGCATTTTTGTGTGTGTTTTTTCCTGCGCGCGCTTCGAAAGACAATACATAGAGCAAACAAATGGAATCCTCTCGAGATCTTTACTTTCTCCGTGGTGATTTGTGAACACCGCTGCCAGCCTACATATATGAAGTAATTCTTAGAAAATGTATACGTGGAGTATCAATGGTTACTGTTTAAAATGATGAGAAAGATATATGCCTTGTGCGCGCAGATTGGTAATTAAATTTATTTTTTACAGTTGATTGGCAATTCCTGTTATTCAATCTAGTCTAGAATGTGAAAAAAGACAAGGAGCATATGCACCTTGATTCTCACAGGTGAAGATACACTGCTAGCTTAGCTCAATCAGAATACTACGATTTCTATAAAACTGTAGTTTTGAAAACTATGAGGTGTTTGGCTAAACCAACAACAGTAGTTTCATATTCACTTGTATTCCTGATACGATGTTTTTTTCTAACTTCTAGAAAAAGAGGTCCAGACCTCTTTTTTCTCAAACTGAAAGCTTGGTTTGTAACTCACAATTATCAACATGGAAAACTAGGCCTCTGCATAGCATGCTCCACACTAGTTAAACATGATGCCGAATTTTTCGAATACTGCGGTATTTTAAAAATTACACTGCCAATCTAGGCCTTACTGCATATAAGTTTCATAATGTAATTTCGTCCAAAGCATTGAGATTCAGAGATCATGGGACAACGGGATGAGGTACCTCTCTGAGCTGAGCAGGGGTGACGAATAATGTAATTTCGTTCAAAGCATTAATATAGCATGCTACCAGTACCTGCAAAATTTCACACAATCAGCAAAAACACTTACCTAACACCCGTACAGAACCATGCCCGTACATCTGTTCTCATTTTCACATGGTTTGTCCTGCCTTCAGAAACTACCATGGGAGGCCATGTGAAGCTCATAAACAGGCAGTGACTGAACTAGAAGGTTCTAAATGATCCACGACTAGCCAACATGGACTCTTGTTTAACAAAAAATGGCAGTTTCTGCCATGGAGGGCACATGCATACTGCACATATGTTAAGTTCGCAGGCTAAACATTTTCCCTTATGCTCAGGCTAATTAACCGGAGGCATACCCCAATGTCTTCAACAACTCAAGAAAAATTGCATATCCTTGATTGAAAAAGAATATATTAAACTGAGGGATAGTGAGATGATTGGAGATCTAAATTTCTTAAATGGCTCAGGATTCTCTCCGCTACTAGGGAACAACTTAGGATTAATCTCACCACTTTCTTCGTCATTAGAAACGCCTTCCGCCACGACAGCGCCTGCGAGAGGGACCTGTATGCGCGCCTCGTCCTCAGCCACGACCCCTCTCCCTCGTCGTCCTTGCCACCATGCTGCTCCTCTTCTCGGTGAGGCTGATGGCCCGCACCGACGACTCCACGGCCGTTGGGTGGCAGAGTCGCGTGCTGCTCCTCTTCGCCGTTTGCCTCTCCGCCGCCGCCTTCCCCCTCGCCGCCTCAATGCAAGGGTGCAGGCCTTGAGGCACGGATCTGGGAGGAGGGGAGGGAGGGGCGGAGCTTGGGGTGCTTGGGGGCGTATTCCGCGCGGCTGAAGCTCGCCGGAACCGGCCGGCGTGGGAGCTGGCGGCGGCAAGGAGGTCATGGGGAGATGAGTCAACTGAGGGGTGGGGGTGAGGTTGGAGAGAGAGAGTTTGGTGGGGTGGGAGCGGAAATTTTTTCTTTAGGATCGGGGTGGGAGTGGTGCGGCAAGGGAGGGATACGCTTAGTAGTAGCGTGGGTATCCTACCTGCGCTATAGCTATTCACTTAGTAGTAGTGTGGGTTTATACCCCTCGCTACTACTATGGCATGTCTCAGGGAGGTACGGTAGAGACCGCTTAGTAGTAGCGAGGGGTAAAAACCCGCGCTACTACTATCAACTTAGTAGTAGCGAGGGATAAAAACCCGCGCTACTAGTAAGTAGCAGTAGCGAGGGGTATAAACCCGCGCTATTAGTAAGCGTCTGTCTATAAGCTTTTCCCTAGTAGTGTGTGCAAGCAACCTATGTCGATTGTGGATCTGGTTTCTTGCTTTCAGGCCGAGGGAGAGTCCACGACCAGCTGGGTGCGCCGGGTCTCAACCATCATACATTCTTCAGATAACATCAACATCGGCTCAGCGGTTCTAATGTTGGAGAACAATTGCCGGTTGGGCGGCTCAAGCGTCATTGCAACGACATGGGGGAGTTGATGGCGGCTCTAGCTAAGTATGCCAACTCTGATGATACCAAGGACCCCGATTCAGAGGATGAAAGATCGGGAAAGGAAAAGAAGAGTAATGGCATGAAGGGACAATAGTACGACTCTGCCAGTCAGGGTGGCAATGGTAAGCGCAAGGCTGATGACTTTGTGGCTAACACAGGTGCACGCAATAACGACCAGCGCCATAGGGGGGCGCCGGGGCCGCCGGCTCCGAGGGCAGGATTCGACCTCGAAGCAATGTTAAACCAGCCATGTCCAAAACATGGCACGGATCGTAAACCGGCTACTCATTCATGGAAGGATTGCAGCATAATGAGAAGCTTTCAGGAATCCATCCAGCGCCACCATGGCCCAAATGACGGATCAGGGTCCGGATCTCACGGTCCTGGTCATGGAGGCGGCGGCTCAAGTTCCGGATTTCAAGGTCACAGTAACCAGGGTGGTTACAATCAACAAAATAGTTAGGGGAATCAACAGCAGCAGTCCGATTATCAGAACAATCCAAAACAATTGAATAGTGGGCAGTATCATGTTTTCAGCACTAGCTTATGTAAGCGGGACCAGAAACTTCATAAGAGGGCCGTGAATGCGATTGATCCGGCGGTGCCGCGTTATCTACGATGGTCAGAGCAGCCTATTGTATGGAGTCGAGAGGATCATCCGCCCCGGGTCGATAATCCGGGTCATCTGGCTTTGGTAGTAGCGCCGCAAGTTGGGGGTTATAAGTTTACTAAGGTGCTCATGGATGGAGGTAGCAACATTAACATCTTATATTATGAGACCTTCTGACACATGGGACTGACAGATAAGAATCTTAAGCCGTCAAACACTGTCTTCCATGGTGTCGTACCAGGTAAATCAGCTTACCCAGTGGGTAAGATATCATTGGAAGTTGCCTTTGGAGATGGGCATGATTCCAGGTCTGAGACGTTAACCTTCGAAGTGGTCAAGATCAAAAGCCCTTATCATGCTCTGTTTGGGCGGCCGGCTTATGCTAAGTTCATGGCGAGGCCCTGTTATGTCTACTTGCAGCTTAAAATGCTGGGTTATAAGGGCACCATCACAATGCATGGGAGTCGCAAGGTGGCCTTGGAATGTGAGGAAGGAAATGCGGCTTATGCTGAATCAGTTTGTGCAACGGGGGAGCTGAAATTTTATAAAGACAATGTTGACCCAGCAGACATGACGTCCTTGAAGAAGCCAACCACAGAGCATGATCCTTCGTTAAAGTTTAAATCGGCGAACGATACTAAGATGGTTGATTTCATCCCTGGCGATTCATCTAAACAGTTCAGCATCAGCGCTAATCTGAATCCGAAATAGGAAAGCGCGCTCATCGAGTTCATCCGTGAGAACCGGGACATCTTTGCATGGAAGCCTTCTGACATGCCGGGTGTACTGAGGGAACTCGCTGAGCACACTCTTAATATTGATCCGAAGTTTAAGCCGGTCAAGCAATTTCTTCGCCGGTTTAATGAGGAGAGGAAGAAGGCGATTGGTGAGGAAGTGGCCCGGCTTTTGGCAGCCGGGTTTATCATTGAAGTTTTTCATCCTGAGTGGTTGGCTAATCCGGTGCTGGTACTCAAAAAGAACGACACTTGGCGAATGTGTGTGGATTACACGGACTTAAACAAGGCTTGTCCGACTGATCTGTTTGCTCTCCCTCGTATTAATCAAATCATTGATGCTACAGTGGGTTGTGAGCATTTGAGTTTTTTGGATGCTTATTCTGATTATCATCAGATCAAAATGGCAATTAAGGACCAGGAGAAGACAACTTTCATTACTCCGTTTGGAGCCTTCTGCTATGTGTCTATGCCTTTTGGGTTCAAGAGCGCCCAGGCGACTTATCGGCGGTGTATACAAAATTGCCTTCACAATCAGATTGGGCGCAATGTTCATACTTATGTAGATGACATTGTGGTGAAATCAAGAGCGAAAGAGACCTTGATTGATGATTTGAAAGAGAAATTTGACAATCTCTGGGTCTACTAGATGATGCTTAACCCAGCCAAATGCGTCTTTGATGTGCCAGCAGGCAAGCTATTGGGATTTCTGGTTTCTAACAGAGGCATTGAAGCTATCCCGGAGAAGATCAAAGCCATTACGTCTCTGGCTAAACCGGCACGCGTCAATGATGTTCAGCGACTGGCGGGTCGTATTGCAGCTTTGAGTCGGTTCATAAGCCGGCTGGGTGAGAAGGCTATTCCCCTTTACCAGATGATGAAAAAGACGGATCATTTTGTTTGGAGTGACGCTGCTGATCGGGCGTTTGAGGATCTGAAGAAACAGTTGGCTGAGCCGCCCGTGCTTGCTGCCCCTGTTGATAAAGAACCTTTGTTGTTATATGTGGCTGCTAATAGCCGGGCCGTCAGTGTAGCCATTGTGGTGGAAAGGAAGGAGGCAGGTAAGGATTATCCGGTTCAATGGCCGGTTTATTATATCAGTGAGGTGCTTATTGAGTCTAAACCGAGGTACCCACACTGGCAGAAGCTTGTTTATGGGGTTTTCATGGCAAGCCGGAAGCTCAAACAATATTTTCAAGGTCATCCTATCACTATGGTAAGTTCTGCTCCTTTAGGAGATATCATTCAAAACAGAGAAGCCACGTGACGGGTTGCTAAATGGGCCATTGAGCTCGGTCCTCATGGTTTAAAGTATGTGCCACGCACGGCCATCAAATCCCAAACACTGGTGGATTTCATCAATGATTGGACAGAGTTACAGGCGCCCGAGGAAAAGCCGGATAACACATATTGGACTATCCACTTTGATGGATCCATACAGCTGGAGGGCTCGGGGGCTAGAGTTATTTTGACTTCCCCACGAGGTGACAAGTTTTCCTATGTTCTCCAGTTAATGTTCCCTTGTACTAACAATGCAGCTGAGTATGAGGCCTTACTCCATGGTCTTCGGATGGCTAAGGAGATGAGTTTAATCCCGGTGAGGTGCTTCGGCGATTCATATTTGGTGGCTGAGCAAGTTTCAGGCACTTGGGATTCCAAGGATCCTCTTATGGCGGCTTATCGCCGGGAGGTTGATGCCATTGCAAGTCATTTCAAGGGTCACCAAGTTGAACATATTGACCGCCGGAAGAACGAGGCGACTGATACTTTAAGCCGGCTAGGATCTCAACGTAAGCCGGTGCCGCCCAATACGTTTTTGGATATTCTGCTTAACCCATCTGTGAAAGTGCCTACAGAGGAGGACCTTGTTGTTCCTGACCCAGAAGCACAATTGGTGGCGGCTCTCCATGCTATTCCTGATTGGACGGTTCTGTATTTGGCTTACATGACCCGGGGTGAGTTAATAGAGGATCAGGTCTTGGACAGGCAGATAACCCAGCGGTCTAAGTCAATGACGATTGTCAATGGAGAATTGCACCATCGCAGCGTTACAAGAGCGTTTCAACGTTGCGTCTCTCCTGAAGAAGGCTGTGAGATTTTACGAGAAATCCACGAAGGAGATTGTGGTCATCACGCCGGCTCTAAATCTCTGGTAGCCAAGGCTTTCTATCAAGGATTTTATTGGCTAACGGCTCATGCTGATGCTGAGGATTTGGTAAGCAGATGTGGCGGCTGTCAGAAATTTGCATGACGAGCTCATGTGCCGGCTCAAGAATTGAGGATGATTCCAATTACTTGGTGGTTTGCAACTTGGGGGCTTGATATGGTTGGGCCTTTCAAAAGGTCCAAGGATAAGAAGACCCACCTCTTGGTGGCGGTGGATAAGTTTACTAAGTGGATTGAAGCAGAGCCGATTAGTAAATGTGATGAGGCAACGACGGTTCAATTCATGAAGAAGGCGATCTTCCGTTTTGGCTTTCCGCACAGCAGCATAATAGATAATGGCACTAATCTTTCTAAAGGTGCTATGGAAGAATTTTGTCAACGGGAGCATATCCGGCTTGATGTTTCCTCTGTAGCTCACCCTGAATCCAATGGACAGGCAGAACGAGCAAATCAGGAGATTCTGCGAGTTATCAAGCCCCGGCTTATGGTTCCTTTACAAAGAATGCCGGATTGTTGGGTGGAGGAGTTACCTTCAGTGTTATGGAGTATCAACACAACCCCCAACAGGTCTACATGTTACACACCCTTCTTCATGGTTTATGGGGCAGAGGAGGTTCTCCCTAGTGACATCCCTCATGATTCACCCCGGGTGGCGGCTTATGTTGAGGCCGACAATGAAAAGGCGCGTCAAGACGTGATACATCTCCAACGTATCTATAATTTATGATGTATTCATGCTATTATATTATTTGTTTTGGATGTTTATGGGATTTACTAAACACTTCTATATTATTTTTGGGACTAAAGTATTAACCGGAGGCCCAACCCAAATTGCTGTTTTGTAGCCTATTTCAGTGTTTCGAAGAAAAGGAATATCAAACGGAGTCCAAACGGAATGGAACCTTCGGGAGAGTTATTTTTGGAACGAAAGCAATCCAGAAGACTTGGAGTAGACGTCAGGGAAGCTTTGAGGAAGCCACGAGGCAGGGAGGCGCGCCCTACCCCCTGGGCGCGCCCCCACCCTCGTGGGCCCCTCATGGCTCCCCTGACCGACTTCTTTTGCCTATATATGTCCATATACCCTAAAAACATCAAGGAGCAGAATAGATCGGGAGTTCTGCCGCCATAAGCCTCTGTAGCCACCGAAAACCAATCTAGACCCGCTCCGGCACCCTTCCGGAGGGGGAAATCCCTCTCCGGTTGCCATCCTCATCATCCCGGCGCTCTCCATGACGAGGAGGGAGCAGTTCACCCTCGGGGCTGAGGGTATGTACCAGTAGCTATGTGTTTGATCTCTCTCTCTCTCTCTCTCTCTCTCTCGTGTTCTTGAGTCGGCACGATCTTGATGTATCGCGAGCTTTGCTATTATATTTGGATCTTATGATGTTTCTCCCCATCTACTCTCTTGTGAAGAATTGAGTTTTCCCTTTGAAGTTATCTTATTGGATTGAGTCTTTAAGGATTTGAGAACACTTGATGTATGTCTTGCATGTGCTTATCTGTGGTGACAATGGGATATCACGTGACCCACTTGATGTATGTTTTGGTGATCAACTCGCGAGTTCCGTGACCTCGTGAACTTATGCATAGGGGTTGGCACACGTTCTCATCTTGACTCCCCGGTAGAAACTTTGGGGCACTCTTTAAAGTACTTTGTGTTGGTTGAATAGATGAATATGAGATTGTTTGATGCATATCGTATAATCATACCCACGGATACTTGAGGTGACATTGGAGTATCTAGGTGACATTAGGGTTTTGGTTGATATGTGTCTTAAGGTGTTATTCTAGTACGAACTCTTGAATAGATCGATCTCAAAGAATAACTTTGAGGTGGTTTCGTACCCTACAATAATCTCTTCATTTGTTCTCCGCTATTAGTGACTTTGGAGTGACTCTTTGTTGCATGTTGAGGGATAGTTATATGGTCCAATTATGTTATTATTGTTGAGAGAACTTGCACTAGTGAAAGTATGAACCCTACGTCTTGTTTCAACGCATTGCAATACCGTTTACGCTCACTTTTACCACTTGCTACCTTGCTGTTTTTATATTTTCAGATTACAAAAACCTTTATCTACTATCCATATTGCACTTGTATCACCATCTCTTTGCCGAACTAGTGCACCTATACAATTTACCATTGTATTGGGTGTGTTGGGGACACAAGAGACTCTTTGTTATTTGGTTGCAGGGTTGTTTGAGAGATACCATCTTCATCCTACGCCTCCCACGGACTGATAAACCTTAGGTCATCCACTTGAGGGAAATTTGCTACTGTCCTACAAACCTCTGCACTTGGAGGCCCAACAACGTCTACAAGAAGAAGGTTGTGTAGTAGACACCAAGACACACTTGACTTATTGGATGAGGAGCGTGACCTCGCGGCGGCTCGTTCGGCGATTTACCAGCAAGACCTAAGGCGTTATCACAGCCGCCGGGTCAAAACCAGAACCTTTCAAGAAGGCGACTTAGTGCTCCGGCTCATCCAAGATCAGACAGATATGCACAAGTTATCACCACCTTGGGAAGGACCTTTTGTGGTCGTCAAGAATTTACATAATGGGTCATACTACCTTATTGACGTTCGAGACAACAAGGACTCACGCACATCGGAGGAGGAGACCTGTTGGCCGTGGAACATTGGTCATCTTCGGCCCTACTATACTTGAGCCTCCGGCTCTCATGATGGACATAGTTATCTAATGTATATATTATAAGCAGTATAATAAAGCCGACATCCCTAACAATTCAGGGCCTCTGTCATTTTACTTATCCAAAGCTAAGTCTTTATCATAAGAGGCTTGACACCCACAACTTCCAGGACCAAAGAGAGTTGGATGCATAGCACAGCTCAAACATAGGTCCCTGATGATTACTTGGGGGCTTCCTACTCATCGAGCATAGCTGTTAGTACCCACGTAATCGGCGCAAGGCCAAAAGGTTATATGATCACTTGGGGGCTTCCTGTTCAAACATAGGTGTATTCACCAAAGAGAACATAGCTGTCGGTACCCTCTTGATTGGCTCAACGCCACGTTTGTAAGTATGATCACTTGGGGGCTTCTTGTTCAAACATAGGTGTATTCACCAAAGAGAACATAGCTGTCGGTACCCTCTTAATCGGCTCAACGCCACGTTTGTAGGTATGATCACTTGGGGGCTTCCTGTTCAAACATAGGTGTATTCACCAAAGAGAACGAAGATGTCGGTACCCTCTTGATTGGCTCAACGCCACGTTTGTAAGTATGTCACTTGGGGGCTTCCTATTCAAACATAGGCGTATTCGACCGAAGAGAACATAGCCTTACTACCCTCTTGACTAGGTTTGTTCAAACATAGGCGTATTCGACCGAAGAGAACAAACTCTGACCGGGTCGTCTTACCTGTAACACCAGCCGCTTCAACTCCATCAGGTCATCCTGATTGACCCACCGAACTCTTAACGATCAGTCTTTACGGCATATTCAACCAAGATCTGAGCTTGGTTAAAGTTCAAATGGTGGCTTGTCATGCGAGAGTACGGTTTACAAAGTCAGATGGATCCAGGCTTCATAAGCCGCCTTCCTTGAAACTTGGATAAATCGGCCCATGATACTGTTGCTCCGGCCCCGCATACTCCTCATAAGTCTTTGAGCAAGACCAGACTTATCTATGGTTCAAATGTCGATTGGACACACTGTGACTCAGGATCACGGCAGCACGAACAATCCAGTGGCTCCAGCTAGTTTCATTGAAGATGACACTTTACTTTGATAGTCTACAAAAGCCCTGAATTTCTTTTGATTTCTTATTCGTGTTTGAGTTTTTTCGCTGCTTTCCATTTTTTTATAAGTCGGGCCCAGCTGCCCTGTTTACGGCTCACACTGGAAGCATGCTTTGGGTTTATACAACCTGTCGGGAGGACAAACTCTAAATCGCCAAGGTGTAATGAATACCATGGTTGAAGTTAAAGCTCTAATACCTATAAATTACAAGAAGCCGATAAGCCGACAGTTTAAGTATATATCACAGGTATGTTGTTTTCTTAGCAGTTATCAGACCGGCCCTGGTCATGGACTATTCGTCCCAGCGGCTTTAATTGGGTATCATGACCCGCCCGACGGTAAGCTGCCAGGGCCCTTGTGTTTTCTTTGTGTGCAGGATCATAATAATTCAAATCTGCGTAAGTCAAAGACTATCATACAAAGAGTGGTTTTTTAAACCAGTGGATCATCAGTGTTACGAAAAACAAAAAACGTGCGCGATGGTACGACCAATTCAAGTTTTAACTATCCTATTACATAGCTCCATGAGCCAACATGAGGTCAAGTGTTTTGTCAAAGCTTAAGTCTTCAACCCGCCTAGCGGCTCATTCTTCTTGATCTTGCTGACGGGAGGCCTCCGGTTCATCCCTTACCGGCTCTTCTTCCTCCTCCGCCGTCTGGAAGTTTGGTTTTGACCAGTCAAAGCCATGCAAGGCGAAGAATTCAGCTTCGTTGTCAATCAGATTGGAAGGGTCAATATCATGGGCGAAGGTGTGCTTACGAATCGTCGGAATTAAGTCCATCACTTTGTACGCAGGCGTATGCATCTTCTGATTATCCGCATCGTAAGCCGGCTGATATTTGGAAAGATTGGTCTCTTCAGCGATGACTATTGCATGAGGACGAATCTGTTTGACACAAGCGGCAAAGTCTTGCTGATCAAAAGAGGTTCCGTCTTCCTTTAAGCTAGGATACCCACTGGCCACATCTGCTGGGTCTAATTCCGGTACCCACGCTTTGGCACGGCTCAAGGCCGTCACAGCGTTGGCTCTTGCACAAGACCGCTTTATTTCTTGGATTCTGGTGGGCAGGATGGATAATTTCTTCAGCACATCGCTTAACAGATTGGGTTCTTGATTAGCCGGGGAGATGGTTGCCAATGTACATTGAGCTCCAGTATATAATTGCTCAACAAGAGTATAAACTGCCTTGAGCTTCACAAGCGTGTCTTGTCTAAGGTTGCTGCTTCTGGGACCCGAGTAAGTCATAGATTGGTTAAAACGGTAGCTTACATTATGATGACACGGACTTTGGATGAATAAAAAGGCGACTCACCGAAGATAGCAGAAACCATCTGTCGGAGTAATGGGCCACGGGTAGGCTAACCCGAGTCCCTGAACCTTTCAAGACATCGGGGCAGGCTGCGCCCCTCAAGACCCCAGGATGAAGAGCCGCCTTCCGAGAAGTCAGCGGCAAGGCAACCGACTGCCCACTCGCGGCCGAGTCCCGGGGACGACTTCAGGATGAGCCGACTCCTAACTAGCGACCTCCAGAGAAGCCGGCCATGGGAGCCGCCCCGCGACTCCAACAAATCCCATGCCCTCATCAAGAGGGACGGGACGGGGAGTGGCTACAGTAAAGCCCACTCCCACCCCTTTCCAAAGGCAGGCATGGCCACAGTACGCCGTACCCGCGGAGATCTCCGTCCGGCGTGACACTGTTGCCATGCCGGCCCTGACATCAGCACTAGTGGGCAGAATCCTGCGCCCACGACAGCTTGTCTGTATGACCCTGGGGCGGTGGGTCCCACCAGTCAGCGGGAGTCCAGAAGACGGCGAGAGCGCCACTAGTCGACCCGGTTGGGAGTCGGCCCCCAGGAGTCGGCCGGCCCCTCCCATGGGCCCCACACGCCATTAATCAGACGCGACAGGGAGTGGCCATAGTGATTGCCCGCCAGACGGCGGAGCTGTCGCCACGACCTCATGACCGAGCCCGTGTCATTAGAGGCACGACTACAGTAATCCACAGCTGGCAAGACCCGCCCGCGGCGGACGCGGCCTGTCAGCTCCGTACCGAGCCAGTCGGCGGGGCCCACCAGTCGGCGGGCCCCAGGAGTCGGGGATAAGACGGCGGCCAGAGAGACTGACGGCTGGGCCCGCGCCCAGCCGGATTGCCATTGTACCCCTGGGGGGTAGGCCTATATAAACCCCCAGGGCACCCATGCAAAGGGTTCGAATCCATTAGCACTAGACCGGATCATATAGGAAGGAGAGAGCTAGCCTAGCCTTCTCCTACCTCCAGGAAACAGCTCAAGGAGCAACCGTGTAACACTTTGCCATAGTGATCATGCGGAGACCCCGTAGAGCAGCAGTAGGGGTATTATCTCTCCGTAGAGCCCCGAAGCTGGGTAAGATTCGCCGGCGTGCATGCCTTCGCCTTATCCCGTTTCCAGGCACCGGCGACGTCCTACTCGCCCCCACCATGATAAGCCATCCCTTGGCATATGTCGCACCCAACCCCCGACATTTGGCACCCACCGTGGGGCCTGGTGCACCGTCATCCGGAGACCTGCTCTGGACGGGAACCCTTTTCCTCCCTGGCGAGCGCAGCCAGCCCGGCACGCTAGACGGAGTTTGCACCGACGCGCTGCATGGCGCTGAGATCGCCTGCGCAGCTAGCTGCCTCGCCGATCTTATCGGCGAGGTTCGCCTCTCCGACGAGCCTGCGTCCGACGCAGGCACGGGCGGCCCCGAGAGCCTTCTCGCGGGCCTCCTTGACCAACTCCACGTCGTCGGCGAGCCTGCCGTGGACTTGGAGTCTGTAGGCTCCACCGATACGATGTTGGTCAACTCCGACACCGTGTCGCTCGACGCGTTCCCCACCAACGTGGTGGTCTACGATGAGCCGCTCCCTCGCGCGGAGAGCGACGGAAGCACCGTCACAGAGGTGCTCGTCATCAGCCATGACGAGCATCCCGACGGAGGAGCGCATGACACACTTGGCGCGGCATTGCAAGACCTGACCGCGCCCATTCCGGAAGACGCTGACGCGGAGACGCTGGAGGCGCGCCGCCTCCAGCTCGTCGAAGGCGCGAAGAAGCTGGCTAGCATGAGACGTTTGTCAGAAGCCTACCAGCGTGAGATGGATCGCGCCGTGGGTGGCTCGCCAACCCCAGCTGGGCCCAGCCGCCTGGGCGCGGTCCAGCAGCGCGGCGTGGCCATCGCCAACCTATTCGGGGCAAATCGCCCTGTGTACGCCACGCCTGCGGAGAACATTCGAGCCGCCCAGGCGGCGGCGGACGAGCTGGACAACTTCGAGGGTGAAGAGCGCCGCCTGATGACGGAGCGAGTCCAGCGGATCCTTGACGCAGCTGCCGCGCAGAACGAGGCCGACTGCCGCACGGAGGCGCCGCAACGACAAAACGACGACCCGCCTCCACGCCGAGATCAAGGCGCGATGTCTCGGATGCCGACTGGCGGCGCCCGAGGAAGGAAAGACAAGGATCCGGTTGTCAGGCACAGTCGGACTCACATTACCATAGAGCGCGACCAAGACGGCCGCCCGAGAGCAGTGGAACGACGGGACGACTGTCCGCCTCCTCCTCCTCGCAAGGAAAGGCGAGTCTCCCCGCCGCCTGTTGACCATCCGACTCTCGGCGACTGCCTTGGCCGCCGAGAGGGAGTCGGAGAAAACGATGCCCGCCACCGGATCAATCGACTTCACCGATCCCTGGCGCTGGAAGAAGAATATGAGTTGGGTCCGCCTTGTTTCGGGCCCCGCATTCGAGACGAGCCCTTTCCCAAAGGGTTCACGCTCCCAAGATACACGCCCAAGTACACCGGCTCCGTGAAGCCGGAGGACTGGCTGGTTGACTACTCCACGACCGTCAGCATAGCGAACGACAACAAGCGTGTTGCCGTGAAATACGTTCCGCTCATGCTCCAGGGCACGGCCCGGACATGGCTGAACAACCTGAAGCCCCTCAGCATCAACACCTGGGTCGACTTCACCGATGCATTCGTTCGCAACTTCACGAGCACGTACAAGCGTCCTCTCAAGCCTCGTCAGCTTTCCTTGTGCATGCAAGGCCCCAACAAGTCGACTCGCGACTACCTCACGCGTTGGGCCGAGCTCCGGAACTCTTGTGAGGGCGTGCACGAGGTGCAGGCTATCGAGTACTTCACCGCCGGGTGTAGAGAAGGCAACCTCCTCAAGCACAAGCTCCTCTGTGATGAGCTAGAAACCCTCGACGAGCTGCTGATCATAGCAGACAAGTATTCCACGGCCGACTCCTCCATGAAGGCGGAGATTCAAGTTAGTGCGACTGTCAAAGTGGCCCCTCAGGCTCCTAGAACTCCGGCTGGAGACGCCAGTCGGCGACAACAGCAGAGCGACCACAAGCGCAAGGCCCCGCAGCCGGCTTCCAGCAGCCGGCAGGTGGCGACAGTCGAAGACCAGCAGCCGGATGGGCAACCTCCACCCAAGATACAGAAAGGCGGCAAGCCCAACTGGTTGCCGGCTTTCTCATACGAGCAAACTCTGGATGGTCCTTGCAAGTTCCATAGCGGCGCGAAGCCGTCGAATCACACCACCCGGAAGTGCCACTGGCTCACCAGGATCGCCAAAGGAGACGGCCTCCTGCCTCCCCCGCCTGCTGGGCAGCAACCTCCGCCTCCGCCCCAGCAGCCGGCTATTAGGCCAGTCGGCGCAGTACAAGACGACTACCCCGAAGAGCACGGAGCCTACATGATATTTACTAGCGTGGCTGATGATCGACACAGCAGGCGGCTGCAGCAGCAAGAGGTGAATGCAGTAGCATCAGAGACACCAGAATTCATACACTGGTCCGAGAAGCCTATCAGCTGGAGCAGGGCTGATCACCCAGAGGTGATGCCGAGTCCGGGCTCTTATGCCTTGGTCTTGGATGCCACCTTTGCCACGGATAGACGAGCTGCTCGTTTCTCGCGAGTTTTGATAGACGGAGGCAGCAACATCAACATCCTGTACAAGGACACCATGGAGAAGTTAGGAATCAAGCAAAGACAGTTTCAGAACAGCCGAACTATGTTCCACGGCATTGTTCCTGGCCTTTCCTGCTCACCAATCGGCAAGATCCTGATGGACGTCCTCTTTGGAGACAAAGATCACTTCCACCGAGAGTCAGTTTGGTTTGAGGTGGTGGATCTCGAGAGCCCATACCATGCACTACTTGGCCGACCCGTCCTGGCCAAGTTCATGGCGGTCCCCCACTACGCCTACCTCAAGATGAAGATGCCTAGTTCCAAGAGGATTCTGACCGTAGCCGGCGACTACCGGAAGTCGTCTGCCTGTGCGGCTGAGAGTAGTCGGTTGGCCGAGTCCTTGGTGATCGCGGCCGAGAAGCGGCTCCTTGACCGGGTTGTGGCGATGGCCGGCAAGCAGCTAGAGGTGTCTCCTAACCCCAAGGAGTCGGAGGCTGAGGGTTCGTTCAAGCCGGCCAAAGAGACAAAGAAGATACCCTTGGATCCGGAGCACCCAGAGAGGTACGCTGTCGTAGGCGCAAACCTCGACAGCAAATAGGAAGGCGAGCTCATCGATTTCCTCCATGGGAATCGGGACATCTTCGCATGGTCCCCCAAAGACATGCCAGGAGTAGCGACGGAATTCGCCGAGCACTAGTTACATGTCCAATCTGATGCAAAGCCAGTCAGGCAGCCCTTGCGCCGCTTATTACAAGAAAAGAGAAGAGTTGTCGGAGAAGAGATAGCCCGACTCCTAGCAGCCGGCTTCATTATGGAAGTGTTCTTTCCAGAGTGGCTAGCCAACCCGGTCCTGGTACTGAAGAAGAATAAGCAGTGGCGAATGTGTATTGACTACACAAGCCTCAACAAGGCTTGCCCCAAGGACCCGTTTGCTTTGCCAAGAATCGATTAGGTGATAGACTCCACAGCCGGATGCGAGCTGCTGAGCTTCTTGGATGCATATTCAGGATATCACCAGATCAAGCTAAACCCGGCTGACAGACTGAAGACCGCCTTCATCACACCGTTTGGAGCCTTCTGCTATCTAACCATGACGTTCGGCTTGAGGAATGCCGGCGCCACCTTTCAGCGTTGCATGCAGAAGTGCCTCCTCAAGAAACTCGGTAGAAACGCCCACGTCTATGTGGACGATGTGGTGGTGAAGACGGAGAAGCGTGGAACACTGCTGGAAGACCTCAAGGACACCTTTGAGAACCTGCGCCGATTCCAGATCAAGCTCAACCCTGAGAAGTGCGTCTTCGGAGTACCAGCCGGCCAACTCCTTGGCTTCCTGGTCTTTGAACGCGGCATAGAGTGCAACCCTGTAAAGATCAAGGCCATTGAGAGGATGGAGGTACCCAGCCGACTGCTGGACGTGCAAAAGTTCACTGGCTGCTTGGCGTCCATCAGCCGATTCATCAGTCGGCTGGGTGAGAAAGCTCTCCCCTTATATCAGCTCATGAAGAAGACCACTTTTTTCGAGTGGAACCACAAGGCGGACGAAGCTTTCCTCCAGTTGAAGAAGATGTTGACTACTCCACCCGTTCTGGCGGCTCTGACTCCTAAGGAGCTGATGCTCCTATACATCACTGCCACCAGCCGGGTAGTCAGCACAGTCATTGTAGTGGAACGCAAGGAGGAAGGCAAGGCACTACCTGTCCAGAGACCGGTATATTACCTGAGCGAAGTGCTGTCGACCTCCAAGCAGAACTACCCCCACTACCAGAAGATGTGCTATGGCATGCACTTTGCCACCAAGAAATTGAAGTCTTACTTTCAAGAGCATCCAATCACTGTGGTCTGCACGGCCCCACTTGCCGAGATCATCGAAAGCCGAGATGTTTCTGGCCAAGTGGCCAAATGGGCCATAGAGCTGGCTCCCTACACCATCTACTACCAGCCGCGCACCGCCATCAAGTCACAAGCACTGGCCGACTTCCTCGTTGACTGGGCCGAGACCCAGTACCTACCACCAGCGCCCGACTCCACCCATTGGCGGATGCATTTCGACGGCTCCAAGATGCGCACCGGCTTGGGAGCCGGCATTGTCCTCACTTCTCCTAAAGGCGACAAGCTCAAATACGCGCTGCAAATCCACTTTGCCGCCTCCAACAACGTCGCCGAATACGAGGCGCTCATTCACGGGCTCCGGCTTGCCAAAGAACTTGGCATTCGCCGGATCCTGTGTTATGGCGACTCGGACTTAGTGGTCCAGCAGTCGTCCGGCGACTGGGATGCCAAAGATGCAAACATGGCGAGTTACCGTTTCCTCGTGCATCAACTTAGTGGATATTTCGAAGGGTGCGAGTTCCTCCATGTGCCAAGAAACGACAACGACCAAGCAGACGCCCTGGCACGAATCGGCTCTACCCGCCAAGAAACCATCCGGCGTCGCCCTTCAACGCCTCCTCAGGCCGTCTATCAAGCCTTCACCAGAATCAGACTCCATATTCGTGCCGGCTCCTCCCGAAGAAGTCGGATCCGACTCCAGAGCCCCGGCAGATGGTACGAGGATTTTGGCAGATGGCTCCAAAGCCGCCACAGTTGAAGCCGGCCCAGGGACTGCAGAACCCGGCCCGGGGACTGCGGCGCCCAGCCCGAAGACTCCAGAACTTGACCCGAGGGCTGCACCAGTTGGTCCGGGGACTTCATTAATCTAGCAAGAGGTTGCTGACTCCAGCCCGCCGCCTTCCGGCCCAGCCGCCCTCGTCCAAGTCGCAGTTCTGGCAGTCGAAGAAATAGCAGCACCCTCATGGGCCCAGCCCATCCTCAAATACCTGGTGAGCAAAGAGCTGCCGACTGATGAGACCTTAGCTCGGCAAGTACAACGCCGAGCGACCGCCTACACCACAGTCAACAGAGAGATGGTCAGGCGCAGCGTCACTGGTGTCTACCAGCGCTGCGTAGAGCCAGAGCAAGGCCAAACAATTCTCAAAGACATCCATCAAGGCGAGTGCGGACACCATGCGGCTTCAAGAGCACTCGTCGGCAAAGCTTTTCGACACGGTTTCTTCTGGCCGACTGCCTTAGAAGAGGCCAAGGAATTGGTCCAAAAATGCAAAGGGTGCCAGAAGTTCCACTCCAAGCCACATCAGCTGGCTTCTGCACTCAAGACCATTCCCATTGCCTGGCCCTTTGCAGTTTGGGGCCTAGACATGGTGGGACCATTCAAGATGGCACGAGGTGGCTTAACTCACTTACTTGTCACGGTGGACAAGTTCACCAAGTGGATAGAAGCGAAGCCAATCAAGAAACTGAATGGTCCGACTGCCCTGACTTTCATCTCTAACATCACAATTCGGTACGGTGTACCACACAACATCATCACCGACAACGGCACAAATTTTGCCAAAGGCGCCTTGGCCCGTTTCTGCGCGACACGGGGCATCCGACTGGACTTAGCGTCCGTTGCCCATCCACAGTCAAACGGCCAGGTGGAGCAGGCAAACGGCCTCATCCTGTCCGGCATCAAGCCCCGACTGGTCGAGCCTCTGGAGCGCTCGGCTGGCTGCTGGCTCGATGAGTTTCCAGCCGTCCTCTGGAGTCTGCGCATGACTCCAGACAAGTCAACCGGCTTCACGCCTTTCTTCCTCGTCTACGGTGCTGAAGCCGTCATCCCAACGGACATAGAGTTAGACTCCCCACGAGTCACCATGTACACCGAGGAGGAAGCAGAAGAAGCACGTCAAGACGGCGTCGATCTGGTAGAAGAGGGCCGGCTGTTGGCACTCAGCCGATCCAGCATCTACCAGCAGAGCCTGCGCCGATACTACAACAGGAAGGTCAGGCCGAGATCTTTCCAAGAGGGCAACCTTGTGCTCTGACTGATCCAGCGAACAGCCGACCAGCACAAGTTGTCGGCGCCTTGGGAAGGCCCTTTCATCATCAGCAAAGTGCTGGGCAACGACTCCTACTACCTGATTGACGCTCAGAAGCCTCGAGCACGCAAGAGGGACGACTCCGGCAAAGAAACGGAGCGGCCATGGAATGCAAATCTCCTCCGAAGATTTTACAGTTGATGCAGTATGTACCACGCTACCTTTTGTATTAAAGTACCAAGACTTCGGCCCCCCGAGACGAGCTCGGGGACTGCCCTCTTTTATCTATATGATAAGAGTTATGCCTACGAGTATGTTACTCTTTGTTATGCCGCTTGGCACCGGGTTCGACTAGTCGGCCCGGGGACTTGCCGCCTTGCGCTGTGAAACGCTTCCTGCAGCCGGACAAGTAGTGTGTGGCGCCTAAGCCATCTCCTGTCAGAAGCCGCAGCTCCCAGAGCGACTGTCCGGTGGGCAGGAGTAAGGTAGAATGGGTGTTCGCATGAAAAATGGCTAAGGACTCAAAGCATAAAACATAGCTTAAGCCGACTTCCAGCCTTTTTTCGCAAACCGACTATTGAGCAGTCGGCTCGATGCCTTCTATTCAACTTGCTAAAAAAACTCTAAAAACGGCTAAGTACTTACCTTCCCAAAAGTAGCCAAGCACTTGATCCAGCGGCAGTCCGCAGAGCGGCTGTCCGACTGGCAAGACGGCAACTAAGGGAAGGCGGCAAAGGAAAAAGCCAAAGGAGCAATTAGCAAGAAAAGATAAAATTCGGATAAATATTTACATAACATAGGCCCTTGGCCGAATCTTCGAGCAGAAGTTCAAAATACACCCCGCGGGTGGAATTGTGCGAATTAACAAGTTGTTCAAAGGCTACTAAAGCAGATAAAATAAAGATAAGGCGGCAGCCTAGGAAGCGGCAGACGGATTCGGAGGGTCAGAGGAGACGGCGGTGTCAGGCGTTGGGGCGGCCGGCTGGGCAGTCTCGGCTTGATCGCCTCCGGCGGTAGTCGGCTCGGTCGCACGCGGCTCATTGCTGGAGGTGCGGTCGAGCTGAGGCTGGCCGTCCGCTCCGTCTTCTGGTGCCTCCGTCTCGCCTCCGTCCTCCGCCTCGCCTTCCTCCTCGACGCTGGAGCCGATCACCTCCGCCGAGTCCTCGCCGTAGTCTGGGTTCATCCCAAACCACTCCGGCGGTGCCTCCTCGCCGTCTTCAGCCCGCTCGGGGACGAAGATGCTGGTGTCGGTGTACTCGGCGATCGCCGCGGCATGCTTGACGAGGGCGTCTTCCGCGGCTGCCAGCTCCGGCTGGGCCTCTGACCGGAGTGTGGCCAGCCGGTCTAGGTCCAGCCCCGGATACCACACCTTGACGAATTCCAAGGCTCGGCGCGCTCCAGCCCGGGCCGAGGAACCTTTCGAGGCCTCAAGACGGCCAGCCGCGACCTCCATCCAGTCGGCAGTCCGACTGGGGGTGCGCGGAGCCTGCATGTCTCGCCACAGGGCAGCGATCGCCTGGGTGCCGACACGTTGAAGCCGGCGCAGCATCCGGTGAGCTGGCCGAAGGCGAGCCTCGATGCTCAGGATCTGCTCGTCAAGGATTCAGGGGGCGTCGACGGCGATCTCTGCGCCTTCCGCCCTCCGCCCTTCACGGTCAGCCTCGATGGCTTGGTTGGCGGCCTACAAGTGGCCAGGGAAGAAGTCTGCCAAGACGAAAAGAATGAAGAAGCAAGTCAAAAATCAGGAGTCGGCTCGACCTATAGTCGGCAGTTTGAAGAAAGAAAGTAAATAAACTCACCATCAACGATGTCCTCAATCTCGTGGAAGCCGGAGGCCAGCAATGCCTCCTTGTCAGACCAGGAGGAGCGCTCGCTTGCGAACTCGGCCAGGAGGGTGGTCTCCGCTTCTTCCGCCTCCTTCTGCATCTTCTTAAGCAGCTCCTTCTGCTCTGCCAATTGTGCGGCCAGCAGATCGTGCTCTGCGGCGAGCTTGCTGCACTCCTCCCCCTTGGCGTGCAACGCGGAGTTGGCTTCGCTCAGCTGCTGTTGAAGAGTGGCGTTGGCCTCTAAAGAGAAAGAAGAAAGAGGGCGTTAAGTCATCAATAAAGAAGGTCGCCGGGGAGATCCGGCCCGACTGCTCAGCAGTCGGCCCGAATCTCGGGGACTACAGCCCGCGGGTGCGCCAGCGCACCCCCGCAAAGAAGAAAAAGGACTCACTTCGGCTTTCCGACAAGTCGGCGGTCCGCTTGCCCAGCTCTTCAACGTTGCGGTTAAAGGCAGTGACACGGAGGTTGTGATAGTCCTGTGACAAGTATTTCAGACAAAAGTTAGTACCCGGAACTCACCAATTGGAGTTCCGGGCCGCCTGCTCAGTAGCCGGCCCAAAACTCGGGGACTACACCCAGTGGGTGCGCTGGCGCGCCCCCACAGAGAGGAACAAGAAAACAAGGACAAAAGAAAGCATACCCGGACGGCTGCCCGCGACGCCAGGTGCGCCTTGGTGCAGTTCTGGATGGCGTCGCCCTCAGCTCACAGCTTTGTCTGGACGTCCAGTAGCGCCTGGTTCAGCGGGCCCGTGCCACCTTCTCGCACCCACCCAATGGGCGCAGCGCTCATCGCTTTGGCGTCTGGGATCGCCGAGCTGGTGGTGCCGGTCTCCAAGGGGCGTGGCGCCGAAGTCGCCTTCTCAAGATGGCGGCGCGTTGGTGAGCCGACTTGAAGGAGTAGCCTCGCCACGACCTCGTCTTTAGTTGGCGGCACCGGCGGGTCCGCCGTCTATTTGCCTTGCGCGCTCCCAGACGGCGGCGGAGGCGGCGACGGAACGATCGCGTCCGGCATGGAGGCGTCGCCGCCTTCCCTCTCCATGATGGGGTTCTCGCCGCTGGCTTCCCCAGTCTGCCCCATGAACTCCGGAGGCGGCGGCGTAGAGTTCAGCGGGGTGACGAACACCGCCGATTGGCGGTGCATGGCCTCCTCAGCCTCCCGCCTCGCCGCAACAGCGGCTTCGGCCTCTGCCAGCTTCTTCTCGGCGGAGGCCTCCGCCTTCTCGGCCTCCACCTTCTCCAGGAGGGCGGCTTCTTCCTCGTCGCGCTTCTCCCGCGCGTTCCGCTCCGTCGCCTCCCGGAGGTCGGCGGCGGGGTCAATCCGCCGAGTGGTGGCGAACATCTCCGCCGACCCCATGACGGAGGCGGCGACGACCCTCTCAAGAGTGAGGGGAGCCCTAAAGCAAGGGAAGCAAGTAAAGACTCAGACAAAAGCCACAAAGAAGGAATAAAGGCGTTAAGATGGAATACTCACGCGGAGACCAGTGACGGCTTCTTTACTTCCTTGCGGAAGCGGATGGCCTTCGCGGCCGCCTCGTCCCGCTTGGTCGCCGCAGCCGAACTCTTGGGCTTCTTCGGCCGACTGCTGAACAAGGTCGGCATGGCCCTGCGCTTCTTCCCGCCGCCTGGAGCGCCCGGCGCGGCAGAAGAGCCCGCGCTGGGATGGCCGACTCCTGGCCGGTGGCGGGGGGCGACCTCCTCCTCATCATCAGGCCAGTCCTCTAGACTGGCCCCGAGCCGCGGGCCACCTCCTCCCTCGGCGTCGTCTTCCAAAGCCGCCGCCCCCAGATCGGGGTCGTCGACGTCGCTGAGGGAGTCCTGGATTAGGGGGTGTTCGTATAGCCGGACTATACCTTCAGCCGGACTCCTAGACTATGAAGATACAAGATTGAAGACTTCGTCCCGTGTCCGGAAGGGACTTTCCTTGGCGTGGAAGGCAAGCTTGGCGATACGGATATGTAGATCTCCTACCATTGCAACCGACTTTGTGTAACCCTAACCCTCTCCGGTGTCTATATAAACCGGAGGGTTTTAGTCCGTAGGACAACATACACAACAACAATCATACCATAGGCTAGCTTCTAGGGTTTAGCCTCTCTGATCTCGTGGTAGATCTACTCTTGTACTACCCATATCATCAATATTAATCAAGCAGGACATAGGGTTTTACCTCCATCGAGAGGGCCCAAACCTGGGTAAAACTTCATGTCCCTTGCCTCCTGTTACCATCCGGCCTAGACGCACAGTTCGGGACCCCCTACCCGAGATCCGCCGGTTTTGACACCAACATTGGTGCTTTCATTGAGAGTTCCTCTGTGTCGTCGCCATCAGGCTCGATGGCTCCTACGATCATCAATAGCGATGCAGTCCAGGGTGAGACCTTCCTCCCGGACAGATCTTCGTCTTCGGCGGCTTCGCGTTGCAGGCCAATTCACTTGGCCATCTGGAGCAGATCGAAAGCTACGCCCCTGGCCGTCAGGTCAGATTTGGAAGTTTAAACTACACGGCTGACATCCGCGGGGACTTGATCTTCGACGGATTCGAGCCACTGCCGAGCGCGCCGCACTGTCACGACGAGCATGATCTAGCTCTGCCGCCGAACAGTGCCCTGGAGGCCACACCCGCATCCGCTTCGACCCTTAATTCGGAGCCAACTGCGCCGATCAAGGATGGGCGGTTGGATGCCGCCTCGGGGGCTGTGATCCCAACGGCGATTGAGCCGAACACCAGCCCCGCACTCCGCGAGACTCGTGACTCCAAGGAGCCGGACTCCTCTCCGGACTTCGAACCCTCCGCGCCCCTGCCGATCGAATCCGATTGGGCGCCGATCATGGAGTTTACTGCCGCGGACATCTTTCAGCACTCGCCTTTCGGTGATATTCTGAAGACACTGGAGTCTCTCTCTTTATCAGGAGAGCCCTGGCCGGACTATGGTCAGCAAGGTTGGGGTAAGGACGATGAAGAAATTCAAAGCCCACCCACCACCCACTTTGTAGCCACTGTCGATGATTTAACCGACATGCTCGACTTCGACTCCGAAGACATCGATGATATGGACGCCGATGAAGGAGATGATGAAGAACCAGCGCCTACTAGGCCCTGGAAAGCCACCTCATCATATGACATATACATGGTGGACACCCCAAAAGAAGGAGATGGCGATGGAACAGCGGAGGATGACCCCTCCAAGAAACAGCCTAAGCGCCGGCGTCAGCGGCGCCGCTCAAAATCCCGCCAAAACAAATGCGGCAATTCCAGCACGGGAGATAATAATACTCCGGAAAGTGCCGAAGAAAACCCCCTCTAGCAAGATTTAGCACAGGAGGATGGAGAAACCAGCCCTCATGAGAGAGCGGCAGACAGAGAGGTCAAGGACGATAATTATATGCCTCCCTCCGAAGACGAGGCAAGCCTCGACGACGATGAATTCGTCGTGCCAGAGGATCCCGTCGAGCAAGAGCGTTTTCAACGCAGGCTTATGGCCACGGCAAGAAGCCTCAAGAAAAAACAGCAACAGCTTAGGGCTGATCAAGATTTGCTAGTCGACAGATGGACTGAAGTCCTTGCGGACGAAGAGCATAAACTCGAACGCCCCTCCAAGAGCTACCCAAAGCGCAGGTTGCTACCCCAATTAGAGGAGGAAGCACTCGATGCGGCCGACCGGCCACCTCGTGGCCACGACAGAGAGGCATCTCGGCCCTCCACTCAAGCCGCACCCCGTACCAAGGCACGGGAATATGCGCCGTACTTACGTGATATGTTGGAGGACAAGGCAAGGCAAAAAAGATCGATCTACGGATCGCGTGGGCACCCCACGGCTCGATACGGTAACCGTCACGCCGGCCACAAATTCGGCAGGGCCGAACACAGTAGACAAAGCTCATTGGAGCTACGTCATGATATAGCCCAGTACAGAGGCGCTGCACACCCACTATGCTTCACAGACGAAATAATGGATCATCAAATCCCCGAGGGTTTCAAACCCGAAAATATCGAATCATATGATGGCACAACAGATCCTGCGATATGGATCGAGGATTATCTCCTTCATATCCACATGGCCCGCGGCGATGATTTCCACGCCATCAAATACCTCCCACTCAAGCTTAAAGGACCAGCTCGGCATTGGCTTAACAGCTTGCCAACAGGATCAATCAGTTGTTGGGAGGACTTGGAAGCCGCATTCCTCGACAATTTCCAGGGCACTTATGTGCGACCCCCAGACACCGATGACCTAAGTCACGTAATCCAGCAGCCAGAGGAATCAGCCAGGCAATTCTGGACACGGTTCCTAACAAAGAAAAATCAAATAGTCGACTGTCCGGACGATGAGGCCCTAGCAGCCTTCAAGCACAATATCCGTGACGAGTGGCTTGCCTGGCACCTTGGACAGGAAAAGCCGAAGTCTATGGCAGCACTCACGACACTCATGACCCGCTTTTGCGCGGGAGAAGACAGCTGGCTTGCTCGTAGCAACAATATGACCAAGAACCCTGGTAATTCGGATACCAGGGACAGTAGTGGCAGGTCGCGTCGCAACAAGCAGAAGAGTCGCATTAACGATGACAATGCTGAGGATATGACAGTTAATGCCGGATTCAGAGGCTCTAAATCCAGTCTGCAGAAAAAGCCATTCAAAAGGAATCCTAGGGGCCCGTCCAGTTTGGACCGAATACTCGACCGCTTGTGCCAAATACATGGCACCCCCGAAAAGCCGGCCAATCACACCAACAGGGATTGTTGGGTGTTCAAGCAGGCAGGCAAGTTAAATGCCGAAAATGAAGATAAGGGGCTGCATAGCGATGACGACGAGGAGCCCCGGCCGCCGAACAACAGTGGACAGAAGGGTTTTCCCCCACAAGTGCGGACGGTGAACATGATATACGCAACCCACGTCCCCAAAAGGGAGCAGAAGCGCGCATTAAGGGACGTATACGCGGTAGAGCCAGTCGCCCCAAAGTTCAACCCATGGTCCTCCTGCCCGATCACCTTTGATCGAAGGGACCATCCCACTAGCATCCGTCATGGCGGATTTGCCGCATTGGTTCTAGACCCAATTATTGACGGATTTCATCTCACTAGAGTCCTTATGGACGGCGGCAGCAGCCTGAACCTGCTTTACCAGGATACAGTGCGGAAAATGGGCATAGATCCCTCGAGGATTAAGCCCACCAAAACAACCTTTAAAGGCGTAATACCAGGTGTAGAGGCCAACTGTACAGGTTCAGTCACACTTGAAGTGGTCTTCGGATCTCCGGATAATTTCCGAAGCGAGGAGTTAATCTTCGACATTGTCCCGTTCCGCAGTGGTTATCATGCACTGCTCGGGCGAACCGCATTCGCCAAGTTCAATGCGGTACCGCACTACGCATACCTTAAGCTCAAGATGCCAGGCCCTCGAGGAGTAATTACGGTCAATGGAAACACCGAACGCTCCCTCCGAATGGAGGATCACACGGCGGCCCTTGCAGCGGAAGTACAAAGCAGCCTCTCCAGGCAGTTTTCCAGTCCGGCCACTAAATGACCGGACACCGTCAAGCGCGCCCGGAGTAACCTACAACAAGACCGCCTGGCACGATCTGAGCAGGCGTAGCAATGCGGCCCCAACCCCAACCCTCGCAAAAAGGGACGCCAGTACTTCGCGTACATAACTACGCTCTAGAGATACCATGGGTACAGGGGGAGGGGCACCATCACGGCACGCCCGAAACACGGCTTAAACCGCACCAGGGGCTACCGATTTTTTAATTTTCTCTTACTTTCAGGACTCCACACTTCGGAAGGCCTGTTCGGCAGTTCAATTGCCGCACAAACGATGCAAGAACCAGGGAAGAAGACAAGCCGCGCCGCATTACGGAACTCCCAGGTGGTCTCTATCACGAGCAGTATACCTGTTTCGCATACTATTTCGCAGCTTGCCCCTGGAACGGACATGTTATATAGTCCAACCTTTTGCTTATCGCATTATTTGTATCGTTCTGCTTTGATCGCAGCCCTCTTTAATAAACAGTGCATAGCTTTTGTCTATTTTTGCATTACTCTTTATATATATATATATGTTCCTTAACGACATATTGCACCCGTACACTTTGGTACGGCCTAAATACGCCAGGGGCTTTAGTACCCCTCAACATGGTGTGGGAAGTCCGAACACTTTAACAAGTGCGGCACCCCGAACTTATAGCATTATATGCATCGGCTCCGAATCATGTCTTGGGTCAATAGTTGGGTTTGCCCGGCTCCTATGTTTTGGTGCCTTACGTTCCGCTATATCGGCTAAGGTAGCACTAGGAGAACCACTGCGATTGTGCCCCAGTTGAGCTGGGTCGAGCACCTCAGTGGAGAAAGCTAAAACTGACTGTCATGATAAAGCGAGAGCTGGTCGCTGTTCGAGAGGTTTTTTGAGTCCCTAAAGACTTATGCCGCTTAGGGTGAGGAGCCGGCTCTGTCCGGCCAAGGCGTGGATAGCGCCCCGAACTCGGTCTTCCGAATACCAGGGGCTTCGCCGAAATTTAAAATTATAGAATTCTATGGCTAAGTGAGAGTGTTCACGCATTATAGTCTGATTGCCTTGTTCGTTGGGCTGAGCGCCTCCCTCGAAGGACCCAAACATGGGAAAAAGAGCGCTCAGGTTTATCCCCGAACACCCCAGCACTAGCAGCACGGGGGCAGAAGCCGACGACTCGCCATCTCTCAGAATTGATAAACAGCCGCACAGAAGGTAATATTTTAAATTCCAATAGCATTGCTTAGCACATATGAACAAGTTTTCAGCGCACAGGACAAAACGAGCAAGTTTCACTCAAAAATTACATCCCTAGAACATTCATCCGCCACAAGGCAGGCACCCTTCAAAACATCCTTATAGTAATTTTCGGGCTTGCGATGCTCTTTCCCCGGCGGTGGCCCATCCTTCACAAGCTTCTCAGCATCCAGCTTGCCCCAGTGCACCTTAGCACGGGCAAGGGCCCTACGAGCATCTTCAATGCAGACGGAGCTCTTGATGACTTCGAGCCTTGGACAGGCCTCCACTAGCCGCCGCACCAGCCCAAAATAGCTCCCAGGCAGAGCCCCTCCAGGCCACAGCCGAACTATGAGGCCCTTCATGGCCTGTTCGGCCGCCTTGTGGAGCTCGACCTGCTGCTTCAGCTGGTTGCTCAGGGGCACGGGGTGTCCGGCCTCAGCATACTGAGACCAGAACACCTTCTCTGTCGAGCTACCCTCCTCGGCTCGATAGAACGCGGCGGCATCAGACACACTCCGGGGAAGATCTGCGAACGCTCCTGGAGAGCTCCGGATTTGGGTAAGTAACAAGTAACTCACGTTTATGTGTTTGCTTTGCATAAAGAATGCCTTACCCGCCGCTATCTTCTTCACCTCATCCAACTCCTGGAGGGTCTTCTGGGATTCGGCCTTGGCAGACTTGGCATTTTCAATAGCCGTCGCAAGCTCGGACGCTCGCATCTTTGAGTCAAGCTCCAAACTCTAATGTTTTTTCATGAGAACCTGGAGCTCTTGCCGCACCTTGCCAACCTCGGCCTCATACTTCTCCCGCTCGGTGCGCTCCGTGGCCGCCCTCTTCTCGGCCTCGACCAGCGCTTGCTTAAGGGTCGCCACCTCAAACGTGGCCCCTACAATAGCCACGATAATCCTGTCATTTTTTGCAATTGCACCTTTTTATATATATTTAAACAAGGTATTTCTTACCTTCATTGTCCTCGAGCTGCTTCTTGGCACGCCCGAGCTCTTGCTCGGACCGCTCGAGGTTCTGCTTTAGCGCGTCCACTTCCGCAGTCAGTGCGGCGGACGCAAGCAGAGAAGCCTGCATACGCATATTGACTCCTTTTTGTTAGACTCCTGCGAATTTTATTTGATCCTCTATTCGGCTTTTCTTCCCGAACGCCAAACAGAGCATCAGGGGCTACTGTCTATGCGGTAATATTATTTACACATTCTTTACTTACCTCAAAGCCTGTTAAAAGGCTAGTACAAGCTTCAGTCAGTCCGCTCTTGGTGGACTGAACCTTCTGGACCACCGCACTCATAATGGTGCGGTGCTCCTCGTCGATGCAGGCGCTTTGGAGCGCCTCCAACAGATTGTCCGGCGCCTCCGGTTGGACGGGGTCACCGGCACGGTGGGCTTGGTCCTCTTGGAAGGAGGTCCCCTGCCGGACTCTGGAACCTTTGAAGGTTCCGGAGCGGTGTCCGGCCTAGAGCCGGACTTGGAGCCCTGGGGGGTCTCATCCCCTTTACTCCTGGAGTCCGGGAGGTCGCCTTGCGGTGCCTCCAGGACCACCTCCTCCCGGCTTGGAACTTGTTGGGACAACACTTCGGTGTCGTCCGTAGGGCGGGGGGAGGAAGCCGTCGGAAGCGAGTTCACATCCAACGAATCCAGTGAGCCGCTCGACGACACGTCGAGCCGGTCTTTGGGTGGGCTGCATAAACATATTCGACATAAGGGAAAGCTGTGCGATAAACGAATACTATGAATTACTCTGGTATCCGGATACTTACGATTTTGCCAGGGGCTTGGCCCTGGGCGGCCACTCCTCTCCGCCGTCGTCGGCGTCGGTGGAGTAGTCCGGAGGAAGGGTTTTCCCCTTCTTGGACCCTCCGGCCTCACCAGGGAGGGCAGCCTTCCTTTTCTTCTCTCTTCCCGCTGGAGGGGGAGAGGTCTCTTCTTCTTCCTCCTCGTCTTCACGGGAGGAATGCGCCTCGGAACCGTCGGATGATGGATCCGACACCTCCTGGCGCCGCGCACTCTTTCGAGTCCCCGTGGCCTTTTTCGCGGCCTTCTTCTCCGGCACCACATAGGGTGCCGGAACCAGCAGCTTCGCCAAGCGAGCGTCTGCTGGGCCTTCGGGCAAAGGAGCCGGACAGTTGATCTGTCCGGACGTCACCTGCCAATCCTGTCAAAGGTAAGGGAGCTTAGATCCCGCATAGAGTCAAACTATGAAAAACTGATACCCTGTAAAAGGAAAAAAACAGCTTACCGCATGAGCGTGATGCTGCGTACTGAATCCGCGATCCTCGGTAGCGGATGCGGGGGCCTTGGCACCCTTGAAAAGCACCTTCCAGGCATCTTCGTACGTCATGTCGAAGAGCCTGCTCAGAGTTTGGTGCCGTGCCGGGTCAAACTCCCACAGGTTGAAAGCCCGTTGTTGACACGGGAGGATCAGGCGGATGAGCATAACCTGGACTACGTTGACAAGTTTGATCTTCTTGTCCACCAGGGTTTGGATGCATGTTTGGAGTCCGGTCAACTCTCCTTTTTTACCCCACGACAGGCCCGTCTCCTTCCAGGAGGTGAGCCGCATAGGGGGTCCAGATCGAAACTCGGGGGCTGTGACCCATTCGGGGTCGCACGGCTCGGTGATGTAAAACCACCCCGATTGCCACCCCTTCAGGGTCTCCACAAAGGAGCCCTCGAGCCATAAGACGTTGGCCATCTTGCCCACCATGGCGCCTCCGCACTCCGCCTGGTTGCCGCGCACCACCTTCAGCTTGACATTGAAAGTCTTGAGCCATAGGCCGAAATGGGGGCGGATGCGGAGGAAAGCCTCGCACACGATGATAAACGCCGAGATGTTGAGGACAAAGTTCGGGGCCAGATCGTGGAAATCCAGGCCGTAGTAGAACATGAGCCCCCGGACAAATGGTTGGAGAGGGAAGCCCAGTCCGTGGAGGAAATGGGGGAGGAACACCACCCTCTCATGGGGCCTAGGGGTGGGGATAAGCTGCCCCTTTTCGGGAAGCCGGTGCGCGATGTCGTTTGACAGGTATCCGACCTTCCTCAGTTTTTTGATGTGTCCCTCCATGATGGAGGAGACCATCCACTTGCCTCCCGCTTCGGACATGGATGGAGAAGGTTGAGGTGGGAGTGCGGACTTGGGCACTGGAGCTCGAGTGCATGAGAATGGATAGGCAAAGGAGGAAGAAGGCGTAGGTGAAAGGGTGGATCCTTATCCCCTTATATGGGTGGACGCAACTACGTGTCCCCACCAGCCTGGTAAAACTCGCTTATCTCCAAGCGCCGTAATCAAGGGCGCGGTTGGGTTACCCACGCCCGTATTGATGAGAATCCCGGAATAAGGGGACACGATCTCTGCTTTGACAAGACGTGCCAAGGAAACCGCCTCGCATGACGCGCTGAGGTGGGATAATGAAACGACTCGGATAAAGGCTTGGCCGTGGTGTGTCACACTACGGAATACGTCAGCAGATTAGATTTGTGTAAATATTATTCTCTCTATGGCGATATGTGGAAACTTATTTTGCAGAGCCGGACACTATCTTTGTGTTCAAAATCTTCTATGAAGTACTTGGAGGAGGAACCCGCCTTGCAATGCCGAAGACAATCTGCGTGCCGGACTCGTCGTCATTGAAGCCTGGTTCAGGGGCTACTTAGGGAGTCCTGGATTAGGGGGTGTTCGGATAGCCGGACTATACCTTCAGCCGGACTCCTGGACTATGAAGATACAAGATTGAAGACTTCGTCCCGTGTCCGGAAGGGACTTTCCTTGGCGTGGAAGGCAAGCTTGGCGGTACGGATATGTAGATCTCCTACCATTGTAACCGACTTTGTGTAACCCTAACCCTCTCCGCTGTCTATATAAACCGGAGGGTTTTAGTCTGTAGGAAAACATACACAACAATAGTCATACCATAGGCTAGCTTCTAGGGTTTAGCCTCTCTGATCTCATGGTAGATCTACTCTTGTACTACCCATATCATCAATATTAATCAAGCAGGACGTCGGGTTTTACCTCCATCGAGAGGGCCCGAACCTGGGTAAAACTTCGTGTCCCTTGGCTCCTGTTACCATCCGGCCTAGACGCACAGTTCGGGACCCCCTACCCGAGATCCGCCGGTTTTGACACTGACAGTCGCTCTCCGCCCGGTCGGCGAGGAACTCGCGGGCCGGCCCTGCGGTGCCGGCTGATGGATGGAGGAGGGGATTCTGACCAAAGCCGACTGGTCAGGTCAGACAAGACAAACTCGGCAAGAAAGAGGACAATTCAAAGAAAGAAGGAAAAAGGCAACTCACTGTGGACGGGGGGTTGGCGCGAGAGTACGGCTCCTTGCCGAACCGCCAATCCTCCAGGAGCTTGCTGTCCGAGAGGTAGTTCACCATGTAGGCCACCTCCTCGTGAGGCATGTCCTTGGTGCACATCCGACTCGGGTCACGGTGCCTGCTCATTTGGCATATCATGTGGGGGCGGCCTTGGAGCGGGAGAACTCGGTGCGCCACGAAGGCGGCCAGCAGATTCGGACCAGTCAAGCCCTCCGACTGCGTCAGCACTCGGAGTCGCGTGACGGCGCCGACTCCCGCAAGCGTCAGCGACTTGGCCCGATACGACCAATTGGGTAGCCTCCCAGCCGGCGGGCCGGCTTCGAAAGCCGGCAGATTGACCCAATCGCCCTCCGCGAAGATGCTCTTCACGTAGAAGTATGATCGCTGCCACATCTTCACCGGCTTTATCAGCTTGATGGTGGGGAAGGGGTTGTCGGCCCCCGACCTCCGCATGGCGATGAACGCGCCGCACTGAGCCGGCACGCCTGCGGCCTGGGTGCCGAGCTTGGAGTAGAAGAACTCTCCCCAGAGCTCGATGGTGGGGAGGACTCCGAGGAAGCCTTCGCACAGGGCAACGAAGGCGGAGAGCAGCACCACCGTGTTGGGCGTAAGGTGGTGCGGCCGGAGGCCGTAGAACTCCAGAAAGGAGTGGAAGAAGCTGCTCGCCGGCAGCCCTAGGCCGCGCAGGCAGTGCGAGCGGAAGATAACCCGCTCGCCCTCCTCCGGCACCGGAGAGATCTCCCCCCCCGGCGCAAGGAGTACCCGCACGTAATCCTCGCCGGGGAGCCGACGTGTCTTGCGGAGGAACTCGATGTGGTCTTCATGGACCTCTGAGCCATCCCAGGTGCCGGAATGCACCGAGGGAGGCACGGCGGCGGAGGAAGAGCTCATCATGAGCAGATCGCTGCAGCGTTCGGCAAAGCTTGCGCGCGCGGCGGTGCAAGGAAGAATAAGAAGAAGAGCAAGCAGTAGCGTGGAGGAGGGGCGCGCGTGCTCTGCCGCGCCCCCCTCCTCCCCCTACTTATAGCCTCATGGGCTGCGAAGCCGAGGGGGCGTTTCGTGGGATTTACTACGCCCACGACCCCACGACCCCCACGTTTCCATGCCAAAGTTACTGCGCGCAGTAACTTTACAGGAATCCCAACCGTCTGCTCGGGCCATAGAGGATCCGCTTGTGCGCCGAGGCGCGGTAATGGTGGGCCCCGCCTATGGGCCTGTCCCATCACGCGCGTGGGCAGGCAGACTGGCCCGGCCGCGTGTTGCCATGTGATAGGCCCGGAACGGGCGGCGGCCTGGAAGCTTAGCTAGCACTCCACTTGGATCCTGCCGCAGCGTTCAAAATATTGTACAAGTCAGAGTTGAGCGAGTCCGACTCCTTCTAGTCGGCCCAGCAGGAGTCAAGCAAGATCCATGTCTCGGGCACCCGAAAAGAGAAACTGCTGAGGCTCCTCGGCCGATCGTCCGCGACGCCTCATCAGCTTCGGGGACTACTGTCGGAGTAATGGGCCACGGGTAGGCTAACCCGAGTCCCTGAACCTTTCAAAGACATCAGGGCAGGCTACGCCCCTCAAGACCCCAGGACAAAGAGCCGCCTTCCGAGAAGTCGGCGGCAAGGCAACCGACTGCCCACTCGCAGCTGAGTCCCGGGGACGACTTCAGGATGAGCCGACTCCTAACTAGCGACCTCCAGAAAAGCCGGCCATGGGAGCCGGCCCGCGACTCCAACAAACCCCATGCCCTCATCAAGAGGGACGGGACGGGGAGTGGCTACAGTAAAGCCCACTCCCACCCCTTTCCAAAGGCAGGCATGGCCATAGTACGCCGTACCCGCGGAGATCTCCGTCCGGCGCGGCACTGTTGCCATGCCGGCCCTGACATCAGCACCAGTGGGCAGAATCCTGCGCCCACGACGGCTTGTCTGTACGACCCTGGGGCGGCGGGTCCCACCAGTCAGCGGGAGTCCAGAAGACGGCGAGAGCGCCACCAGTCGACCCGGATGGGAGTCGGCCCCCAGGAGTCAGCTGGCCCCTCCCACGGGCCCCACACGCCATTAATCAGACACGACAGGGAGTGGCCACAGTGATCGCCCGCCAGACGGCGGAGCTGTCGCCACGACCTCATGACTGAGCCCGCATCATTAGAGGCACGACTACAGTAATCCACAGCCGACAAGACCCGCCCACGGCGGACGCGGCCTGTCGGCTCCGTACCGAGCCAGTCAGCGGGGCCCACTAGTCGGCGGGCCCCAGGAGTAGGCGGATAAGACGGCGGCCAGAGAGACTGACGACTGGGCCCACGCCCAGCCGAATTGCCATTGTACCCCTGGGGGGGTAGGCCTATATAAACCCCCAGGGCACCCATGCAAAGGGTTCGAATCCATTAGCACTAGACCAGATCATATAGGAAGGAGAGAGCTAGCCTAGCCTTCTCCTACCTCCAGGAAACAGCTCAAGGAGCAACCGTGTACACACTTTGCCATAGTGATCATGCGGAGACCCCTATGAGCAGCAGTAGGGGTATTATCTCCCCGGAGAGCCCCGAAGCTGGGTAAGATTCGCCGGCGTGCATGCCTTCGCCTTATCCCGTTTCCAGGCACCGGCGACGTCCTACTCGCCCCCACCATGATAAGCCATCCCTTGGCATATGTCGCACCCAACCCCCGACACCATCTAAGACACATGGTGTTTTAAACCGGTGAGTTCAGTGGTAGCTTCCTGAAGATCCGCCTCTGCCTTCTCAGCATGCTGTATCAAGGCAGTCTTTTCTTCAGCCCAAGCCTTTTTATCAGCAGTAAAACTGGTCTTCAATTTTTCCGACTCAGACACACTAAACTAGAATTTTGACTCAGCTTTCTGGGTCTCAGTTTCCTGAGCCGCCAACCGGGTCTTGGCATCATTCAGTTGAGATTCCAATTCAGTGGTAGCAGCCTGCAGGCAGCACAGATTTATCAAACATACTTCATGGCGTATTACAACAATATAAGTCCCAAGCGCTTTGCAAGCAACGCAACCACACTTGGCACTTGGGGGCTAATGTCTATCAACGCAAATTTTCAACGGAAACAGCTTTTATAACTAAAAGTCCCAAGCGCTTTGCAAGCAACAACACTTGGCACTTGGGGGCTAATGTCTATCAACGCAATTTTTCAATGGAAACGGCTTCTATAACTAAAAGTCCCAAGCGCTTTGCAAGCAACAACACTTGGCACTTGGGGGCTAATGTATATTGCTTGTCTCTTCCTAAGGATGAGCCGGGTGTGCTGTAAACAGTCTCAGCCGACTCATGGGGGCTATGCAGTTAAGTTTTGCTCTTTTACACAGTGATTAATAGGACCAGTTCATTCATACTGATTAAACCGTCCCTTGGGGACTACAACTGCAAAATTATGCTATTTTCAGCATCCGTTTAGTTTTAAACCGGACTTGGAGGGAGTCTAGGATAGAAGCTTGTAAGTTTTTTAAGTCTACAAATTATTCAGTCTTATCATAATCAGAAGACTTGGGGGTTGGCAGGATATATAACTTATGTCAGCCAGATGACGTACCTCATACTTTTGGTGCATCTGTTTAACCATCTCAATTTCCAAGTCACGACTGGAGTGTACTTGACTGAGATAACCAGATAATACTTCACTATTACTCAATTGAGCATAGTGGGAGACATCAAACCTCACTTTCCGTCTTTCCATGACTTCTTGTTTGGCAGAATGTGTAGCTAATACAGTTGGATTCCCCGGTTCAGTAAAGCCAGTGCCAGTGATCAGAATGCCATCAACATGAGTCTCTGGCGGGTTAAGTGAGCTTGACGGTTCAGTAGTTGATGGGTCAATATTGGTTTCATCAATAGACAACTCAGGCATCTAGGTTGAGTATTGGAAGCAGGATCTTCTGGTGCGGAGACTCGCTGATCCGGTTCAGCAACTTTAGGATCTTCGACCGTTTTTGTCATCTTCGCCTTCTTGTTGGACTTTGCTTGACCGATAGAAAGAATTTGGACAAGTCAGCATAATGGTGAAGATATAAAGGTACAGAAGAAAGATAATTATTCTGACCCAGGGGTAGTCTTGAAAACCGACAGCTGAGTGTGAGATGAATCGCAAGAGGAAGAACGGGAAATCTCCCGCAAAATTGAAACAAAGGAATTGAGTGGTTAACAAAAGAAACCCGCCAGTAAATAAAAGAGTTAAGGCTAAAAAGAACCTCATTTTGGCGTTTTCGAGGAGTGTTTGGTAAACCGGAGGATAAATCTTCACCTCCACTGGTCCGGGTCTGGCGGCGGCTGTCGTGTTGCTGTCATTTCAAAAGAAAGTGAGGATCTAAATAAGACAAGGGGTGTGAAAACCTTACTTTCCGGGTTACCCGCCGAAGTTTCTGCCTTGGTAAAGGTTCTGAGTCGGAGGAAATAATAGTTACCTCTTCTTCAACTGCTTGGCTGGCTTTCGTGTCATCCTGGCAATAGTCAGTGTCAATAAGGTGGTTGAAAAACAAGCCAAGAGAGTCAATGGCTACCTCCGACTCAAAGGTATCGTCCAGCTTAAGCAGATCAAAGGCGCTTGATTTCTTCCTAGGTCTCTTGCTGGTCTTTTTGGCGGCTTTCGCGGCAGTCCTAGCCTTTTTGGCAGCTTCATGGTCATATTTTGCCTTCTAGAGGTCAGATCTAGCCTACGGAAGAATAACATACTTGAGTTCACGTAATGTTTGGGTGATGAAGTAAAGTAAGGGAAATCAAGAGAGTTACGTCTGGCGGTGGGTTAAGCTTGCAGAAAGGATTCAGACCCACTTTGCTGCAGTCTTCGAATTTGCTATTTACAAGTGTTGTTGCCATTTCAGTAATGCCCTCTTCAGTCAAACGCAGAGAGCTATGGCATAATGGATCGTCTGTTCCTCCGGTATAAGTACACATCAAGCCAGATCGATGACTTAAGGGTATGATCCGCCATGCGACCCAGCAGCGGATTAAATCAACTCTGGTTAAACCGTTTCCTAGCAGGGCTTGGACTTTTCTAATAGTAGGGACGAGTTTCTTATGTTCGGCGGCGGTAAGTTTCTCGGGGAGTTGATGTTTTGGGTTAAGACGTTCAACACGGTAACCCGACAATGGATTTTCATCAGTCGGCGAGATATCTTTACAATAAAACCACGTCTGGTTCTAGTCCTTGGGGTGACTCGGTAGAGCCGCTTGAGGGAAAATGGCATCTCTTCTACATTGAGTTGACATTCCACCAAGTTCTAAGCTGGGTCTGTTTGTGAATTCATTTTGGCGGTTCAGATAGAAGAATTCCCTGAAAAGCTCGACGGTAGGCTCTTCTTGAAGGTATACTTCACAGAAAACTTGGAAGTCACAGATGTTTGACACGGAGTTAGGTCCAATGTCTTGAGGATGGAGTTTGAAGAAGTGCAGAACATCCCTGAAGACCTTAGAGCCGGGCGGCGAGAAGCCCCGGTTCATATGATCAGTGAATATAATGACTTCACCGTCCTTTGACTGAGGTCTCTCTTCACCCGGGCCAGGAGTGCGGTAATGCATGACACTTTTCTCTGGAAAATATCCAACTGTGACAAAATCTTTTAAAGTACCCTCAGTGACGATGGAGGGAACCCAGTTACATGTAGTAACTGTCTTTGTCGGCATGGTGAAAAGACAACCTAAAGGAAGGAAATAATTTGCCGGCTCAAGTTAGTTGGTGAAATCACAAGTTAACAGTTGTAGTGTATGTTCAGAATGGCGGCTTAAGCGAGGGCTAATGATATATGAAGTAACGATAAGCCGACAAAGTAAGCCGCCATGACTAAAATAGTCAAGATCTACCAAGAGAAAAAATTGCTAAGTGTTGGGATAAACAGGTTCCACAGGTTAAAGCTATAAATTCGGATCCACAGCTGTTCAGAAAAAGGAAATAAATTCTAAACCTAGAGAGGCGGCAATAGAAAAGTGGAGATGCCCCAGAAGAGATCTATCGCAATGAGGATATGTTCTAATATAAAAAGCGGGTGCTAAAACTGCTATCGCACAGTTCATACATTATTTTCAGATCAAAACTACGTGATCTAGCAAGAAGAAGGAGGAGCAGTGATGAACATGTTGGGGAACGTTGCAGAAAACAAAAAATTTCCTACGGTTTCACCAAGATCCATCTATGAGTTCATCTAGCAACGAGTGATTGGATTGCATCTACATACCTTTGTAGATCACGCGCGGAAGCGTTAAAAAAACGGGGATGAGGAAGTCGTACTCGACGTGATCCAAATCACCGGAGATCCTAGCGCCGAACGGACGGCACCTCCGCGTTCAACACACATACGGTCAGCGTAATGTCTCCTTCTTCTTGATCCAGCAAGGGGGAAGGAGAGGTTGAGGGAGATGGCTCCAGCAGTAGCACAACGGCGTGGTGGTGATGGAGCTGCAGTACTCCGGCAGGGCTTCGCTAAGCACTATGGAGGAGGAGGATGTGTTGGAGAGGGAGAGGGAGGCACCAAAGGCGTGTTGTGAGAGGCCCTCCTTTCCCCACTATATATAGGGAGTCCAAGGGGGGGGGGGCGCCGGCCCTAGGAGATCCAATCTCCTAGGGGGGGTGCGGCCAAGGGAGGAATCCCTCCTCCCCAAGGCACCTAGGAGGTGCCTTCCCCCTTTGGGACTCTTCCCTTCCTTGAACCCTAGGCACATGGGCCTCTTGGGGCTGGTGCCCTTGGCCGATATAGGCCAAGGCACACCCCCCTAAAGCCCATGTGGCCCCCCGGGGCAGGTGGCCCCACCCGGTGGACCCTCGGGACCCTTCCGGTGGTCCCGGTACAATACCGGTGACCCCGAAACTTGTCCCGATGCCCGAAATAGCACTTCATATATATAATTCTTTACCTCCGGACCATTCCGGAACTCCTCGTGACGTCCGGGATCTCATCCGGGACTCCGAACAACATTCGGGTTACTGCATATACATATCCCTACAACCCTAGCGTCACCGAACCTTAAGTGTGTAGACCCTACGGGTTCGGGAGACATGTAGACATGACCGAGACGACTCTCCGGCCAATAACCAACAGCGGGATCTGGATACCCATGTTGGCTCCCACATGCTCCTCGATGATCTCATCGGATGAACCACGATGTCGAGGATTCAAGCAACCCCGTATACAATTCCCTTCGTCAATCGGTATGTTACTTGCCCGAGATTCGATCATCGGTATCCCAATACCTCGTTCAATCTCGTTACCGGAAAGTCACTTTACTCGTACCGTAATGCATGATCCCGTGACCAGACACTTGGTCACTTTGAGCTCATTATGATGATGCATTACCGAGTGGGCCCAGTGATACCTCTCCGTCATACGGAGTGACAAATCCCAGTCTTGATCCGTGTCAACCCAACAGACACTTTCGGAGATACCCGTAGTATACCTTTATAGTCACCCAGTTACGTTGTGACGTTTGGTACACCCAAAGCACTCCTACGGTATCCGGGAGTTACATGATCTCATGGTCTAAGGAAAAGATACTCGACATTGGAAAACTCTAGCAAACGAACTATACGATCTTGTGCTATGTTTAGGATTGGGTCTTGTCCATCACTTCATTCTCCTAATGATGTGATCTCGTTATCAATGACATCCAATGTCCATAGTCAGGAAACCATGACTATCTGTTGATCAACGAGCTAGTCACCTAGAGGCTTACTAGGGACATGTTGGTGTCTATTATTCACACATGTATTACGATTTCCGGATAACACAATTATAGCATGAATAAAAACAATTATCATGAACAAGGAAATATAATAATAATGCTTTTATTATTGCCTCTAGGGCATATTTCCAACAGAACATCGACGAACACCGAAACCCTAAAGAATAGATCCATGAAAAGGAAAAGGGGAGACTTACTGATGCTAGCTGACAGCGGAGGGGTGTTGTGGTGTTTTCTGGACCGTTCAGGGCGATGCAGCGACCGGAGTTGATGAAGGGGACGGAGGTCGACATTGGCGGAGCTCGTGAGGGCTGGTGCGTCGCGAGGAAGAAGAAGACGAGAAGGGGAAGAGAGGAGAATGAGAAAGGGGTGGATTGACCCTATTTATAAGGAAAGAGGCAACAAGCAGGCACGAAAAACGAGGAGGCCAAATGATGATTATCCAGCTAATTGGATGCCTCGATTTTTGGAAGGACATTAAAGATAAAGATCCGTTAAAGTGACGTCGTGGCGGATTTCCAAAATTCCTGGAGATGACGTCATGGCGGGTTATAAGGTTTTCACAGCATATGTAGAATGGTTTTTCTAAGTGTTGAAGATTGACATGAACAAATTCAAATCAACCTCGGGCCTAATGTCGGGGATATGACTATCAGATATGACCCGCCTAGAAGGGACCGGGTCAACGATAATGGCGGTTAATCTATATGAAGCCCAAGAAGATACAAGATGGCGGTTCACAGTTAGGCTTGTAAGAGGCCCAAGCCGAGAGGCGGCTTAAGGCCCATAAGTATAAACCGCCATGTACATATAGACTTGTAATGTAAGGCATGTAAGATACGTCACCGAGCCGGACACGTTATATGAGCCGGCCGGGACTCTGTAGGCCGCAGGGCGTCAACCCGTGTATATAAGGGGACGACCCGGCAGCGGCTTAGGGCAAGAAACAACAAGTCGAAAGCCAGGCAAAGCGTGTTTGATCTCTGGTAATCGAAACCCTACCAATACCACCTCAACTGGAGTAGGCCTTTACCTTCACCGCAAGGGGCCGAACCAGTATAAAACTCTCTGTGTCCTTTGTCCCGTTTAATCCCTTTAAGCTAACCTCGTCGCAATGGCTCCACAACTAAGTACTTCTATGAGGACATCTGCCGTGACACTTCCACGACAATATCCGTTTTTCTTCTTGCTGGAGACGTACACATTACGCAACACATGTTCTTTTTTCCTTGCAGGAGATGTACACATTGCACGCTGCATGCTGTTTTTTCTTCTTGCGAGAGGCATACACATTACAATGCATGTTCTTTTTCCTTCTTGAGGGAGGCATTAATAGTACTTGCATGTTAAATACTAGTACAAGATAGCATTGAGATAATGTCTCAACTCTGGAGCATAAAGAAAATGCATGTTAACACTCTTCACCTGCTTTAGGGGAGGCAAGCATGCCCAGAAAATTGCCCTTGTGACGAGCCAAAGAATTGGAGATGCCAAAGTATCTCGCTGACCTGTCTCGAAGAAGTGCAGATCCACGGCTTCACTAGAGAAGATCATGAACAAGATTTGTTAAAACTGATATTCAGGTCCTCGCCAATGCTTAACAGAGTGATTCTGAAACTAGTGCCTGGGTTTGGAGGTTGCATCAAGGAAATCTACGACATTTTCTTGGTGAATCCTTCTATGGAGGTCTGTGTTTATGCCAGCAATGGTGGACTGGTTCAGCGACCATCTATGTTCTTAAGTTAGGGGGAGACTCTGTGACGCAACAAGATTGTTTTGTGTGAGGGAGATGCAACTAGTGTATTTGTTATCCTCACCTTGCACTGTTCTTAAGTTAGGGGGATTCGACTATGTAATCCTTATCCTTAGATGTTACCTATAAAAGCTGAGACTTGCATGGTTCTCGTAAGTGTCTTTCATTAATTTAGAACAGAGTGTTCTTCTTCATTTTTGTACTTCTTGAAATGCTCTTGAGTGACCGACTGTATACACCTCAAAAAAGGCATCCAGAACCAGCAGCAGCTGTATAGGTACGATGGCTTTAACAACAGCAGAGGTCTATTTTCTGCTACTTTGCCTCAGTGGACTTTAAGGTTTTTACTGCATCCTCTATTCTTTCCCGCGTTTACATGATTGACACCCTCTGTTTACATGGCTGTTAGTGTTTTTACTTGTTTTCTTTTCAAATCCAGATGCATTTATGCGGCACTGCAAGAAGCATACAATGGTCGCGCAAGAGTGTGGAATGCAAGTTCAGTAACAAGATGTCCTGGAGCTATCAATAAACAGCATGTTCAAGTTCTTGCTTACCTCACTGTAACCACACCCTTCTAGCATTTGCCACACTGCTCCAGCATTACCCAAAAGCAATCGGGGTTTTTATTTGTCGTCATTTAAGCTTTTCATCGATGCCTGCGAAGCTACTACAAGAGTTTGAGGTTTGAGATCCAGGTAGCACGGCGTTTGCATGGCTAGTGTCCAATCGTTTCGAAGGATGATAATGTAAGCAAATGTGGAGGAAGAAGGAAAATAGCCTCCGTTTTTTGCTGGGTGGATGGAAAGGAATGGCAAGACAATCATACTAGTTGCAAGAGGATTGCATGGAAACAGTACAGTTTTCCTACAAGAAAATCTCGAATATCTATGATTGGTTACTCAACTCTAGTACCAAGAAACCTTGGTCACTCCATTGTATAAATTGTCAAGAAATTTTCCTTTCCTTTGCCTCATTAAATTAGTTTCAGTGACGTGGCAGCAGCTTTGCACACGTGGTAGCCTAGTGAAAAAATAGAACCAGGAGGTTGTAATATATTTTCTAGAAACAAATGACAGAAATTATGGGGGGTATGTTTAAAATTAGATTAGCTCAACAAATGATATCACCTTCCATAAAACATAAATTTAATTATAATCGTTGTAAATCAAAATTTAGAAACTGCACTCCTAACCTGCTAAGTCAGTCCGGCTGTGTGTATTTTCTTTCCCTTCATTCCCAGTTTATTTCGTGCATTCCACCACATCCATGCTAGTGCGATGATAATTGTTTTTCCATTCCAGATCACCTTGCAAAAGCTCCTGTATTACTCCCTCCGTTCCATAATATAAGAGTGTTTTTTACAGTACACTAGTGTCAAAAACACTCTTATATTATGGGATGGAGGGAGTACTTCTTTTCGGTCATGCATTACCATACACTTGGTCTGCACCGCCTCTAGTTCTTGGCAGGAGCATGCCAGTTCTTTAATCACTCCGTCGACCCTGAAGCTGTGGAGATTCTTGCTTGTAGAACGGGCATACAGCTTGCGATCGAGCGAGGCTTTCAGAGAGTTCACCTAGAGCTTGACAATATGCCTGTAGTGCAAATGCTTAATGATCCTCGGAAGAACCTGGCGGTTGTTGGATCGTGGATTGAAGAGATCAAGGAGCTGCTGGGTACCTGCATTGAGTACCGTGTGACCTGGGTTCGTTGTTCTGCCAACGTTGCTGCGCACAAGTTCGCTAAAGTAGGTGTAGGTGATGAGTCGTGTACGGTGTGGTTGGGGTCTCCCCCAGACTTTGTTCTTTCTGTAATTTCTGATGACATTCCCAGCTATGCTAGCTAAATAAGAAGCAGCAATGTTGATGCTAAAAAAACTCCCTCCATGCCTGAACGGATTGCATTTGAAATAAAACATGGCAACCATCTTCATCTCTTCTCTTTAGGTTTGAGCATGGGGGGGGGGGGGGGGGGGGGGGCTGTTGTGTGCCAATCTCTAAAGGAATTGCTGCACTTTCATTCATTGGGCACGGTGCATGCCATATGGAACTCCATCTGAAGCTACTATCACTGTCCACGTTTGCCTGACTTAGATTTTCCCCGTCCACCATTTGAAGTTGTCTGCACATCTTATATGCCAACCTCACCAAAAATCAGCCTCGGTGATCGGGGTGCCATGCCCAAGCATCCTCCGCGTCTTCCTTAATGGGCAATGCAAGGATGAGTGCCGCATCCAGCGCCCAGAAGATCAACCGCACTAGCTATTCATCCCAGGATGCAGTGTAAGGACCCATCAGTTCAGCTGCTGTTGAGACGACGGCATTCCCTCGGTGTGTCATTGGTTTCCTGTCCCCAAAGAAAAATCTCTTGGAAGCCATGGGTCCTCCCAAATCTTCATGGTCGTACCGTCACCGACACGCTTAATGATACCCTTCTTAACCACTTCGACTCCATGTAAGATACTACGCCACGCATATGACATTCCCTTCTTTGGTGTTGCATGAAGTATATCAGTGTCAGGGAAGTACTTTGCCTTAAGGACCCGAGCGCAAAGTGAATCAAGGTTTCCAAGCAATCTCTAGCCTTGTTTCACGAGCATGGCCAGATTGAAGACATGTACTCCCTCCGGTCCTAAATATAAGTCTTTCTAGAGATTCCACCAAGTGACTACATACGAAGCAAAATGAGTGAATCTACACTCTAAAATATATCTACATACACCCCTTTGTTGTATTCCATTTGAAATATCTAAAAAGACTTATATTTAAGAACGGAGGGAGTAGATCCTTATACCCTGAACCCCCTTCCTTTTTGAAAAGGGTCAACTTCTCAGCAGACAACCAGTGTATCCATTATCTTGTTGTGCCCAAAGAAATTGCATAACACGGAGGTCATCTGCTCACACAGCCCCTTAGTAAGATCAAACACCGACATCACAAAAATTGGAATAGCCTGAGCACATACTTTAACCAGGATCTCCTTGCCTGCTTTGGTAAGCACTTTTTCCTTCCAACCTTGGATGCACTTCCATATCCTATCCTTGAGATAAGCAAACACCTTAGTCATTGATTGCACCACATAAGCCGGAAGACCGAGGTATCGCTCATTCCAAGTCTCTCTAGTCAGCCCCAACCGGTCCATCATTTTCTTATGCATTCCTAACTTTGCATTTTTGCTGAACATTATTGTTGACTTGTCAACATTAACTGTTTTCCCTGAGCTCTCATCATATAACTTCATTATACTTTGCAGGTGAAGCGCACTATCTTCTGAGGCTTTCAGAAGAATCACAAACAATAGATGATTAAAACTCGGCGCCTCTCGACACACTTTTACTCCTTCCATAATCCCTCCTTGCTCAACACAATCCAGTAGACTTGAGAAGGCTTCAGCACAAAAAAGAAACAGATACGGAGGGATGGGATCTCCTTGCCTTAAACCACTCCCTGCTACAATTTCCTCAGTAAGTGTGTCATTGAACTGGAATTTGTATCTCATACAAGTAGAATATCTCATTACTAATTTCACCCAAGTCATCGCAAATCCCATTTTTTTCATCATCTCCTCCATTGAGCAAGTCATCATTTGGAAGATGATTAGAAAATATTCTTCCATTTTTATAGAAGAAAACAACTGTAGTACAGGAGTAGATGGAGATTTTTTCCGAAAGAGATAGGTATTGCTTTAATTCCCGAAATCACCTGGACCAAAGAAAGATCTGGATAGCACTAGGTTGTGATACCGATGTCAGATTTTACTCATATACATCCGATAGTGAAGGCCATGAAGTTTGAACAACCTCACTTAACCCTGGTTCGGTAACCTTTCTAGCGCCCAGGTATCCATGACCTGTAGATAGAGGCACACTTTCCATTGGATACTTCAAGAAGAAGAAACTGTAGTTTTTGTTTGAGGATCGGAAGAAACAGTAGCTTTTATTTGAGGATCGGAAGAAACGGTAGTAGTATAATCATTTCATAGGTGGATTTTGTTTTTATAACCGGCGCGTGGGCCTTGGAGTGTTTTTTTCGTTCCAACTGAGAATTGTATATGACTCAATCTTTTTTCCAGGGATATATATTACTCAATCTACACCATTATAACTTTGTCCCACGATATTAACGGCTTGTAAATTTTAAATAACGTGGGAATTTCTTGGGAGTCTCTAATCCTTATAGGTATTGATGAGAGAATGAGCAAAGAAAGAGTTTTGGATGAATTCAGAAGTGTTACGTTTGATCACTGAATGGCTTTGGGAATTCTGAAAAAGTTTTAACACGTCTGGAAAAGTTTGGATCAATATATGGAAAGTTTCAGAACGTTCGAGAATGGGTTCAAGAAACTTCTAGAAAATATGGTATTTTATTTGTTGAAGAAGTCCATCTTGGGCTGACCTAAGAGGGCACGCCCTATTGGGACTTTTCAACCCAAAGTGGGGACCCCCATAAGAAGGAAACGAGGGGGTCAAATCCTACTTGGGGAGGAAACCTTCCTCCCTAGGTCGGCCGAACTGAGGGAGGTTTCCTTCCCAATTTGGTTTGGGATTTTGCCTCTCAACTTATATATGTGTGTGTGTGTTGGGGGGTGATACGTCTCCAACGTATCTACTTTTCGTAACGCTTTTCCTTATGTTTTGGACTCTAGTTTGCATGATTCAAATGAAACTAACCCCGAACTGATGCTGTTTTCAGCAGAACTACGATGGTGTTGTTTCTGTGCAGAAATAAAAGTTCTCGGAATGGAACGAAACTTTGCGAGGATTTTTTATACAATAAATAAGAATTTCTGGAGCCAAGATCCACCGGAGGGGCACAACTGGGTGGGCACAACCCACCAGGACGCGCCGCCCCCCTCCTGGCGTGCCCAAGTGGGTTGTCCCCACCCGGTGCCCTGCAGACCCTGAAACCGACGCTATAAAATCCTATTTTTCTAGAAAAACAAGGGAAAAAGAATTATCGCAATCCACGAGACGGAGCCGCTGTCACCTCCTGTTCTTCATCGGGAGGCTAGATCTGGAGTCCGTTTGGGGCTCCGGAGAGGGGAATCTTCATTCTTCGTCATCACCAACCCTTCTCCATCGTCAATTCCATGATGCTCCCCACTGGGAGCGAGTAATTCCTTCGTAGGCTCGCTAGGAGTTGGATGAGATTCATCATGTAATCGAGTTAGTTTTGTTAGGGCCCGATCCCTAGTATTCACTATGTTCTAAGATTGATGTTGCTATGACTTTGCCATGCTTAATGCTTGTCACTTTGGGCCCGGGTACCATGATTTCAGATCTGAACTGTTTATGTATCACCATTATATCCATGTTCTAGATCCGATCTTGCAAGTTATAGTCACCTACTACGTGTTATGATCCGGCAACCTTGGAGTGAAAATAGTCGGGACCACTCCCGGTGATGACCGTAGTTTGAGGAGTTCATGTATTCACCGTGTGTTAATGCTTTGTTCCGGTTCTCTATTAAAAGGATGCCTTAATGCCCCTTAGTTTCCAATAGGACCCCGCTGCCACGGGAGGGTAGGCAAAAGATGTAATGCAAGTTCTTTCCATAAGCATGTATGACTATTTACGGAATACATGCCTACATTATATTGATGAACTGGAACTAGTGCCGTATCTCCCTAGGTTATAACTGTCTCTCATGATGAATATCATCCAACAAGTCGCTGATCCAATTCCTACGAATTTATCTTATACTGTTCTTGCTAAGTTACTACTGCTATCGTTACTATTGCACTTGCTACAAAACTACTGCTATCACTATTACCGTTACTTTTACTACTGTCACTATTATCAAAACTATCATATTACTTTGCTACTGATCATGTGATGTAGATAATTAATCTCCAGGTGTGGTTGAATTGACAACTCAGCTGCTATTACCTTCAAATATTCTTTGGCTCCCCTTGTGTCGAATCTATAAATTTGGGTTGAATACTCTACCCTTGAAAACTGTTGCGATCCCCTATATTTGTGGGTTATCAGGGGGACCCCATAGCGGCACACCCATACTAACGGGATCTCTCCCACATAGCATTCCAGTCTAATTGCTCTAAAGTTTAGGCTCCTAATTAGATAGGCTCTACCCTCGGTCTATTGGTCTAATAGAATTAGACTCCTAATTAGATGGGACGCCACTAGGCTGTCTCTCTCTAGTTTATCAAATAAATTTAATTGAAGCAAAAGAGAATTTCTTCAAAAATACTAAAGCACACTGTGCTCAAAAAGATATAAGTAAAGCACTAGAGCAAGTCCATAGCTCATAAAAAATTTAAGTGAAGCATATAGAGCAACTCTAACAAGTCATGGCATAATTTTGGCTCTCTCAAATAGGCGTGTCCAGCAAGGAATCAAGACTTAAAACACAAAATAAAACAAGCAAAGACTCATATCATACAGGACGCTCCAAGCAAAACACATAGTATATGACGAATAAAAATATAGCTTCGAGTAAAATACCGATGGTCGTTAGAAGAAAGAGGGGATGCCACTCGGGGCATCCCCAAACTTAGTTGCTTGCTCTCTTTTGGATAATAGTTTGTGTCGGAGCCATGGGCCACGGGTAGGCCAACCTGAGCCCCATGACTTTTCAAGACATCGGGGCAGGCTGCGCCCCTCAAGACCACAGGGCAAAGAGCCGCCTCCTGGGGAGTCTACGGCAAGGCGGCCGACTGCCCGCTCACGGCCGAGTCCCAGGGACGACTTCCAGAGAAGCCGGCTTTGGGGAGTCGGCCGACGACTCCAACAAACCGTGACCTCATCGAGGGGGACGGGGCAGGGGCGTGGCTACAATGAAGCCCACTCCCCGCCCCTTACCAAGGGCAGGCATGGCTATAACGCACCGTACTTGGGAAGATCTCCCCGCGGCGTGGCACTGTTGCCCAGCCCGCCCTGACATCAGCACCACTGTACCTGGTCTTGCGCCCACGACGGCTTGTCTGTACGGCCTGGAGGCAGCAGGGCCCACCAGCCAGCGAGACCTTGGGAGACGGCGGGAGCACTGCCAGTCGGACCCAACAGGAGTCGGCCCGGGAGAGTCGGCCGAGCCCTCCCCCGGGCCCACACGCCATTAATCAAGAAGAGATGGGGAGTGGCCACAGTGATCGCCCGCCAGGCGGCGGGGCTGCTGCCACGACCCCATGACCAAGCTTGCATCATCAGGAGCACGGCTACAGTAATCAGCAGCCGGCAAGACCCGCCCGCGGCGGACGCGGCCTGTCAGTTCCGTACCAGACCAGTCGGCGGGGCCCACCAGTCGACGGGCCCTAGCAGTCGGCGGAGAAGTTGGAGGTGGATACACTGATGGCTGGGCCCGCGCCCAGTCACATTACCATTGTACCCCTGGAGGGTAGGCCTATATAAACCCCCCAGGGCACCCATGCAAAGGGTTGGATCCCAGTAGTTCGATACCTCACCAGATAGAGGGAGAGAGCTAGACTTGCCCTCTCCTACCACCATACACAGCTCAAGGAGCGATCGTGTAAACACTTGACCATAGTGATCATGCGGAGACCCCGCAGAGCAGCGGTAGGGGTATTATCTCCCCAGAGAGCCCCGAAGCTGGGTAAGATTCACCGGCGTGCATGCCTTCGCCTCATCCCGTTTCCAGGCACCGGCGACGTTCTACTCGCCCCCACCATGATAAGCCATCCGTTGGCATATGTCGCACCAAACCCCCGACATTTGGCGCCCACCGTGGGGCATGGTGCACCGCCGTCCGGAGATCTGTTCTGGACGGGAACCCTTTTCCTCCCTGGCGAGCGCAGCCAGCCAGGCACGCCAGACGAAGTTTGCGTCGACGCGCTGCGCGGCGTGGAGATCGCCTGCGCAGCCAGCTCCTTGGCAGAACTTGTCGGCGAGGTCCGCCTCTCCAACGAACCTGCGTCCGACGCAGGCGTAGGCGGCCCCGAAAACCTCCTCGCGGGCCTCCTCGATCAACTCCATGTTTCCGGCGAGCCTGCCGTAGACTTGGAATCCGTAGGCTCCACCGACCCGATGCTGGTCGACTCCGACACCGCGTCGGTCAACGCTTTCCCCTCCAACGTGGTGGTCTACGACGAACCTCTCCCCCACGCGGAGAGTGACGGGAGCATCGTCACTAAGGTGCTGGTCATCAGTCATGACGAGTTCTCTGGTGGAAGGGCGCCCGACTCACTCGGCGCGGCGCTGCAAGACCTAGCTGCGCCCATTCCAGAAGATGCTGATGCAGAGACGTTAGAAGCGCGCCGCCTTCAGCTTGTTGAAGGCGCGAAGAAGCTAGCCAGCATGAGACGCTTGTCAGAAGCTTACCAGCAGGAGATGGATCGCGCTGTTGGCGGCTCGCCGGCTCCGGCAGGGCCCAGCCGCCTTGGCGCGGTTCAGCAGCGCGGTGTAGCCATCGCCAGCCTGTTTGGGGCTAGCCGCCCCGTGTATGCCACGCCAGCGGAGAACATCCGAGCCGCCCAGGCAGCGGCAGATGAGCTGGACAATTTCGAGGGCGAAGAGCACCGCCTCATGATGGAGCGAGTCCAGCGGCTCCTCGACGCGGCCGCCGCGCAGAACGAGGCCGACTGTCGCACGGAGGCACCGCAACGGCCAAACGACGACCCGCACCAAGATCAAGGCGCGACGTCTCGGACGCCGACTGGCGGTACCCGAGGAAGGAAGGACAAGGAGCCGGCTGTCAGCCACAGTCGGACTCGGATTACCATAGAGCGCGACCGAGTCGGCCGCCCGAGAGCAGTGGAACGGCGGGACGACTGTCCCCTCCCCCTCCCGCAAGGAGAGGCGAGTCTCCCCGCCGCCTGTTGACCATCCGACTCTCGGTGACCACCTCGGCCGCCGAGAGGGGGTCGGAGAGAATGACGCCCGCCACCGGATCGACCAACTTCACCGGTCCCTGGCGCTGGAAGAAGAAGACGAGCTGGGTCCGCCTTGTTTCGGGCCCCGCATTCGGGACGAGCCCTTTCCCAGAGGGTTCACTCTCCCAAGAGACATGCCCAAGTATATCGGCTCCATGAAGCCGGAAGACTGGCTAGTCGACTACTCCACGGCTGTCAGCATAGCAAACGGCAACAAGCGTGTCGCCGTAAAGTACGTTCCGCTCATGCTCCAGGGCACGGCCCGGACATGGCTGAACAGCCTAAAGCCCCGCAGCATCAACAGCTGGGTTGACTTTACCGAAGCATTCGTACGCAACTTCACCAGCATGTACAAGCGTCCTCCCAAGCCTCGCCAGCTCTCCCTATGCGTGCAAGGTCCTGATGAGTCGACTCGCGACTACCTCACGCATTGGGCTGAGCTCCGGAACTCCTGCGAGGGCGTGCATGTCATGCAGTCCATTGAGTACTTCACAGCCGGGTGCCGAGAAGGCACCCTCCTCAAGCACCAGCTCCTCTGCGACGAGCCAGAAACCCTCGACGAGCTGCTGATCATAGCGGACAAGTACGCTACGGCCGACTCCTCCATGAAGATGGAAATTCAAATCAGCATGATCGGCAAGGTAGCTCCTCAGGCTCCGAGAACTCCGGCAGCAGACGCCGGCCGGCGACAACAGCAGGGCGACCAGAAGCGCAAGGCCCCGCAGCCGGCTTCCAGCAGCCAGAAGAGCAGCCTCCGCCCAAGCGACAGAAAGGCGGCAAGCCGAACTGGTTGCCGGCCTTCTCCTATGAGCAGACCTTGGATGGACCTTGCAAGTTCCATAGCGGCGCAAAGCCATCAAATCACACCACCCGGAAGTGACACTGGCTCACCAGGATAGCCAAGGGAGACGGCCTCCTGCCACCCCCGCCTGCTGGGCAGCCGCCTCCGCCTCCGCCCCAGCAGCCGGCAGTCAGGCCAGTCGGCGCAGTACAAGACGAGTACCCTGAAGAGCATGGAGCCTACGTGGTGTTCACCAGTGTGGCTGACGATCGACGCAGCAGGCGGCTGCAGCGACAAGAGGTGAACGCGGTAGCCTCAGAGACGCCAGAGTTCATGCACTGGTCAGAGAGGCCCATCAGCTGGAGCAGGGCTGACCACCCAGAAGTGATGCCGAGTCCGGGCTCCTACGCCTTGGTCCTGGACTCCACCTTTGGCACGGGCAAACGGGCCACGCGTTTTCGCGAGTTCTGATAGATGGGGGCAGCAGCATCAACATCCTGTACAAGGACACCATGGAGAAGTTAGGAATCAAGCAGAGACAGCTTCAGAACAGCCGGACTGTGTTCCACGGCATTGTTCCTGGGCTTTCCTGTTCACCAATCGGCAAGATCCTGATTGACGTCCTCTTTGGGGACAAAGATCACTTCCGAAGAGAGTCTGTTTGGTTTGAGGTGGTGGACCTCGAGAGCCCGTACCATGCGCTACTTGGCCGGCCCGCCTTGGCCAAGTTCATGGCGGTCCCCCACTACGCCTACCTCAAGATGAAGATGCCAAGTTCCAGGGGAATTCTGACTGTGGCCGGCGACTACCGGAAGTCGTCCACTTGCGCGGCCGAGAGCAGTCGGCTGGCCGAGTCCCTGGTGATTGCGGCCGAGAAGCGACTCCTTGAGCAAGCTGTGGCGATGGCCGGCAAGCATCCGGAGATATCGCCCGACCCGAAGGAATCGGAAGCCGAAGGTTCGTTCAAGCCGGCCAAAGAGACAAAGAAGATACCCTTGGATCCGGAGCACCCAGAGAGGTATGCCGTCGTAGGTGCAAACCTCGACAGCAAATAGGAAGGTGAGCTTGTCGATTTCCTCCGTGAGAATCGGGACATCTTCGCGTGGTCTCCCAAAGACATGCCAGGTGTGCCGACGGAATTTGCCGAGCACAAGTTACACGTCCGATCTGATGCAAAGCCGGTCAGGCAGCCCCTGCGCCGCTTATCAGAAGAGAAGAGTTGTCGGAGAAGAGATAGCCCGACTCCTAGCAGCCGGCTTCATTATGGAAGTTTTCTTCCCGGAGTGGCTGGCAAATCCGGTCCTGGTGCTAAAGAAGAACAAGCAATGGCGAATGTGTATTGACTACATGAGCCTCAACAAGGCCTGCCCCAAGGACCCGTTTGCTCTGCCGAGAATTGATCAGGTGATAGACTCCACAGCCGGATGCGAGCTGTTGAGTTTCTTGGATGCATACTCAGGATATCACCAGATCAAGCTGAACCCGGCTGATAGATTGAAGACCGCCTTCATCACGCCGTTTGGAGCATTCTTCTACCTCACCATGACGTTCGGCTTGAGGAATGCCGGCGCCACCTTTCAGCGTTGCATGCAGAAGTGCCTCCTCAAGCAGCTCGGTAGGAACGCCCACGTTTACATGGACGACGTGGTGGTGAAGACGGAAAAGCGAGGAACATTGCTGGAAGACCTCAAGGAGACCTTTGAGAACCTGCGCCGGTTCCAGATCAAGCTCAACCCTGAGAAGTGTGTCTTCGGAGTACCAGCCGGCCAGCTGCTAGGTTTCCTGGTCTCTGAACGCGGCATAGAATGCAACCCAGTAAAAATCAAGGCCGTCGAGAGAATGGAGGTACCTAGCCGACTGCTGGATGTGCAGAAGTTCACCGGCTGCTTGGCGTCCATCAGCCGATTCATCAGTCGGCTATGCGAGAAAGCTCTCCCCTTATACCAACTCGTGAAGAAGACCAGTTTTTTCGAGTGGAACCATAAGGCGGACGAAGCTTTTCACCAGTTGAAGAAGATGCTGACTACTCCACCCGTCCTGGTGGCTCCGACTCCCAAGGAACCTATGTTCCTGTACATCGCCGCCACCAGCCGAGTAGTCAACACAGTCATTGTAGTAGAGCGCAAGGAGGAAGGCAAGGCGCTACCTGTCCAGAGACCACTATATTACCTGAGCGAGGTACTGTCGACCTCCAAGCAGAACTACCCCCACTACCAGAAGATGTGCTATGGCGTGCACTTTGCTGCCAAGAAATTGAAGCCTTACTTTCAAGAACATCCAATCACGGTGGTCTGCACGGCTCCACTTGCCGAGATCATCGGCAACCGTGATGCCTCTGCTCGAGTGGCCAAGTGGGCCATAGAGCTGGCTCCTTACACCATCTACTACCAGCCCCGCACCGCTATCAAATCACAAGCACTGGCCGACTTCCTCGTCGACTGGGCCGAGACCCAGTACCCGCCTCCAGCACCTGACTCCACCCATTGGCGGATGCACTTCGACGGCTCCAAGATGCGCACCGGCTTGGGAGCCGGCGTCGTCCTCACCTCTCCCAAAGGCGACAAGCTCAAATATGCACTGCAAATCCATTTTGCCGCCTCCAACAACGTGGCCGAGTACGAGGCGCTCATTCACGGGCTCCGGCTTGCCAAAGAACTTGGCATCCGCCGGATCTTGTGTTATGGCGACTCGGAGTTAGTGGTCCAGCAGTCGTCTGGCGACTGGGACACCAAAGACACAAACATGGCGAGCTACCGTTTCCTCGTGCAGCAACTCAGCGGGTATTTCAAAGGGTGCGAGTTCCTCCATGTGCCAAGAAACGACAACGACCAAGTAGACGCCTTGGCACGAATCGGCTCTACCCGCCAAGCAATACCATCTGGCGTCGCCCTTCAACGCCTCCTCAAGCCGTCTGTCAAGCCTTCACCAGAATCAGACTCCATCTTTGTGCCGGCTCCTCCCGAAGACGGCGGACCCGACTCCAGAGTTCTGGCAGTCGGAACGGGGACTTTGGCGGGCAACTCCAAAGCTGCCACAGTCGAGCCCGGCCCAGGGACTGCGGTGACGGACTTGAAGATTCCAGAACTTGGCCCAAGGACCGATCCAGTCGGCCTGGGGACTTCATCAGCCCAACAAGCGGTTGTTGACTCCAGCCCGCCGCCTCCCAGCCCAGCCGCCCTCGTCCAAGTCGCAGTTCTGATAGTCGACGAAATAATAGCACCCTCATGGGCCCAGCCCATCCTCAAATTTCTGGTGAACAAAGAGCTACGAACTGATGAGACCTCAGCTCGGCAAGTACAACGCTGGGCAGTAGCCTATACCATAATCAACAGAGAGCTGGTCAGGCGCAGTGTCACTGGTGTCTACCAGCGCTGCGTAGAGCCAGAGCAAGGCCAGGCGATCCTCAAAGACATCCATCAAGGCGAATGTGGCCACCATGCGGCTTCAAGAGCACTCATCGCCAAAGCTTTTCGGCATGGTTTCTTTTGGCCGACTGCCTTGGAAGAGGCCAAGGAGTTGGTCCAAAAATGCAAAGGGTGCCAGAAGTTCAGCTCCAAGCCGCACCAGCCGGCTTCCGCGCTCAAGACCATCCCCATTGCTTGGCCTTTCGCTGTTTGGGGCCTAGACATGGTGGGACCATTCAAAACAGCATGAGGTGGTTTGGCTCACCTACTTGTTGCAGTGGAAAAGTTCACCAAGTGGGTGGAAGTAAAGCCAATTAAGAAACTGAACGGTCCGACTGCCGTGACCTTCATCACCAGTATCACAATTCGGTACGGCATACCACACAACATCATCACCGACAACGGCACAAATTTTGCCAAAGGCGCCTTGGCCCGTTTCTGCGCAACACAGGGCATCCGACTGGACCTAGCGTCCGTCGCCCACCCACAGTCAAACGGCCAAGTGGAGCGAGCAAACGGCCTCATCCTGTCCGGCATCAAGCCTCGGTTGATCGAGCCTCTGGAGCGCTCGGCTAGCTGCTGGCTCGACGAGCTGCTAGCCGTCCTCTGGAGTCTGCGCACGACTCCAAACAAGTCAACCGGCTTCATGCCCTTCTTCCTCGTCTACGGTGCCGAAGCCGTCATCCCAACGGACATAGAGTTCGACTCCCCACGAGTCACCATGTACACCGAGGAGGAAGCAGAAGAAGCACGACAAGACGGCGTCGATCTGCTGGAAGAGGGACGGCTGTTGGCACTCAGCCAGTCCAACATCTACCAGCAGACCAGCGCCGATACCACAACAGGAAGGTCAGGCCAAGATCTTTCCAAGAAGGCGACCTTGTGCTCCGGCTGATCCAGTGAACAGCCGGCCAGCACAAGCTGTCGCCGCCTTGGGAGGGCCCTTTCATCATCAGCAAAGTACTAGGCAATGATTCCTACTACCTGATCGACACTCAGAAGCCCCGAGCACGCAAGAGGGACGACTCCGGCAAGGAGATAGAGCGGCCATGGAATGCAAATCTTCTCCGAAGATTTTACAGTTGATGCAGTATGTACCACGCTACCTTTTGTATTAAAATACCAAGACTTCGGGCCCCCCGAGACGAGCTCGGGGACTGCCCTCTTTTGTCTGTATGATAAAAATTATGCCTACAAGTATGTTACTCTTTATCATGCCGCTTGGCACCGGGCTCGACAAGTCGGCCCGGGGACTTGCCGCCTTGCACTATGAAATGCTTCCTGCAGTCGGACAAGTAGTGTGTAAACGCCTAAGCCGTCTCCTGCCAGAAGCCGCAGCCCGCAGAGCGACTGTACGGTGGGCAGCAGTAAGGTAGAATGGGCATTCGCATGAAAAATGGCTAAGGACCCAAATCATAAAACATAGCTCAAGACGGCTTCCAAGCCCTTCTCGCAAACTGACTCTCGGACAGTCGGATTGTCGTTTTCTATCCAACTTGCTCAAACAATATTGAAATCGGCTAAGTACTTACTTTCCCAAAGTAGCCTAGCACTTGATCCAGCAACAGTCTGCAGAGCGGCTGTCTGATTGGCAAGGCAGGCAACTAGGAGAAAGCGGCAAAGGAAAACAGCCAAAAGAACAATGAGCAAGAAAAGATAGACATATATATATATATATATATATATATATATATATATATATAACATAGGCCCTTGGCCGAATTGTCGAATAAAGGTTCAAAATACACCACGTGGGTGAAATTGTGTGAATTAACAAGTTCTTCAAAAGACTACTGAAGCAGATAAAACAAAAGACATAGCGGTAGCTTAGGAGGCAGCAGACGGAGTCGGGGGGTCGGAGGAGGCGCCAGCGTCAGTCGTCGGGGCGGTCGGCCGGCTGGTCTCGGCTTGATCGCCTCCGGCAACAGTCGGATCGGTCGCACGCGGCTCGTTGTTGGAGGCGCGGTCGGGCTGAGGCTGGCCGTCTGCTCCGTCTTCTGGTGCCTCCGCCTCGCCCTCATCCTCCGCCTCGTCCTTCTCCTCGACGCTGGAGCCGATCACCTCCGCCGAGTCTTCGCCGTAGTCTGGGTTCATCCCAAACCACTCCGGCGGGACCTCCTCGCCGTCTTCAGACCGTCGGGGATGAAGATGCTTGTGTCGGTGTACTCGGTGATCACTGCAACACGCTTGACGAGGGCGTCTTCCATAGCCGCCAGCTCCGGCCGGGCCTCCGACCGAAGTGTGGCCAACTGGTCTAGATCCAGCCCCGGGTACCACGCCTTGACAAACTCCAAGGCCTGGCGTGCTCCAGCCCGGGCCGAAGAGCCCTTCCAGGCCTCGAGGCAACCAGCCGCGACCTCCAACCAGTTGGCCGTCAGGCTGGGGGTGCGCTAAGCCTGCATATCCGGCCAAAGGGCGGAGATCGCCTGGGCGTCGACACATCATCCGGTGAGCCGGCCGGAGGCGAGCCTCGATACTCAAGATGTGCTCATCAAGAGTTCGGGGGGCATCGACGGCGATCTCTGCGCCCTCCGCCCTCTGACTTGCACGATCGGCCTCGATGGCTTGGATAGCGGCCTGAGACTGCCCAGGGAAGAAGTCTGCAAAAGACACGAAGAAACAAAAAAGCGAGTCAAAAACTAGGAGTCGGCACGACCTAGGTCGGCGGCTCAAAGAAAGAAAACAAAGAGACTCACCATCAACGATGTCTTCGATCTCGTGGAAGCCGGAGGACAACGTCGCCTCCTTGTCAGACCAGGAAGAGCGCTCGCTCACGAACTCGGCCAGGAGGGTGGCCTCCGTCTCCTCCGGCTCCCTCTGCGACTTTGCGAGCAGCCCCTTCTGCTCTGCCAACTGAGTGGTCAGTAGATCGCGCTCTGTGGCGAGCTTGCTGCACTCCTCCCGTTTGGCGAGCAGGGCGGAGTTGGCTTCGCTCAGCTGCTGTTGAAGAGCAGCGTTGGCCCCTGAAGGAAAGAAAGAAAGACATCAGTCGTCAGTAAAGTAGGTCACCGGGGAGATCCGGCCCGACTGCTCAGCAGTCGGCCTGAATCTCGGGGACTACAGCCCGCGGGTGCGCTAGCACGCCCCCGCAGAGAAGAGAAAAAGGAGGACTTACTCCGGCTCTCCGCCAAGTCAGCGGTCCGCTTGCCCAACTCTTCAAAATTACGGTTGAAGGTGGCGATGCAGAGGTTGTGGTAGTCCTGCAACAAGCATTTCAGACAAAGTTAGTACCCAGAAGTTCATTAAATTGGAGTTCCGGACCGCCTGCTGAGCAGCCGACTCGAAACTCGGGACTACACCCAGTGGGTGCGCTGGCGCGCTCCCACAGAGAGGAACAAGAAAAATAAAGGCCCAAAGAAAAGACATACCCGGACGGCCGCCCGCGACGCCAGGAACGCCTTGGTGCAGCTCTGGAGGGCGTCGCCCTCAGCGCGGAGCTTCGCCTGGACGTCCAGGAGCGCCCGGTTCAGCGGCCCTATGCCGCCTCCCCGCACCCAGCCAACAGGTGCAGCGCTCGTCGCCTTGGCATCTGGAGCCGTGGAGCTGGCGGTGCCGGCCTCCAGGGGGCGGGGTGCCGAAGTCGCCTTCTCCAGACGACGGCACGCTGGCGAGCCGACCTGGAGGAGTAGCCTCGCCACGGCCTCTTCTTCGGTCGGCGGCACCGAAGGGTCCGCTGGCTGCCCGCCTCGCATGCCTTCAGACGGCGGCGGAGGCGGCGGCGGAACGTTCACGTCCGGAGTAGAGGGCTCGCCGCCTTCCCTCTCGTCGACGAGGTTCTCCCCGCCGGCTCCTCCAGTCTGCCCCGTGAATTCCAGCGGCGGCGGCGCAGAGTTCAGCGGGGTAACAAGCAAGGCCGCCTGGCGGCGTGCGGCTTCCTCAGCCCGCTGCTTCGCTGCGGCGGCGGTTTTGGCCTCCGCTAGTTTTTTCTTGGCGGAGGCCTCCGCCCTGTCGGCCTCCGCCTTCTCCAGGCAGAGGGCTTCTTCTTCATTGCGCTTCTCCTGCGCATTCCGCTCTGTCGCCTCCCGGAGGTCGGCAGCGGGGTCTATCCGCCGAGTGGTGGCAGGTGTCCCCACTAACCCCATGACGGAGGCAGCGGCGACCCGCTCAAGAGAGAGGGGAGCCCTGAAGAAAGAAGGGCGAGCAGAGACTCAGGCAAAACACGAAGAAAGAATAAACTTTGAAGTCGGAATACTCACGCAGAGACCAATGGCGGCTTCTTCACTTCCTTATGGAAGCGGATGGCCTTCGCGACTGCCTCGTCCCGCCGGGTCACCGCAGCCGAGCCCTTGGGCTTCTTCGGCCGGCTGCCAAACAAAGTCGGCGCAGCCCAGCGCTTCTTCCAGCCGCCCGGAGCGCCCGACGCGGCAGAAGAGCCCGCGCCCGCCTGGCTGGCTCCTGGCCGATGGTGAGGGGCGACTCCTCCCTCGGTGTCGTCTTCAGACCAGTTGGCAAAGGTAGCCGAGGGCCTGAAGTCGCCTGTCGTTCCTCCTCCTCCCTCGACATCATCTTCCAGAGCCGTCGCCCCCAGATCGGGGTCGTCGACGTCGCTCTCCGCCCGATCAGCGGCAAACTCACGGGCCGGCCCCGAGGTGCCGACTGGTGGGTGAAGAAGGGGATTCTAACCAAAAAGCAGACTGATTAGAACAAGACTCGGCAAGAAGAAGACAATCTAAAGAAAAGAGAGGCGACTCACCACGGGCGGGGGGTTGGCGCGGGAGTATGGCTCCTTGCCGAATCGCCAGTCCTCCGGGAGCCTGCTGTCCGAGAGGTAGTTCACCATCAAGGCCACCTCTTCGTGAGGCATGTCCTTGGTGCACATCCGACTCGGGTCGCGGCCCCCGCTCATCTGGCATATCAGGTGAGGGCGGCCTTGGAGTGGGAGAACTTGGCGCGAGACGAAGGCGGCCAGCAGGTCCGGGCCGGTCAGACCCTCCGACTGCGTCAGCACTCGAAGTCGCGTGATGGTGCCGGCTCCCGCAGGCGTCAGTAACCTGGCCCGATATGACCAGTTGGGCAGTCTGCCAGCCGGCAGGCTGGCTTCAAAAGCTGGCAGATTAACCCAGTCGCCCCTCGTGGCGACGTTCCTGACGTAGAAGTAGGACCGCTGCCACATCTTCACCGACTTCAACAGCGAGATGGAGGGGAAGTGGTTGTCGGCTCCTGTCCTTCGCATGGCGATGAAGGCGCCGCACTGAGCCGGCACGCCCGCAGCCTGGGTGCCGAGCTTGGAGAAGAAGAACTCCCCCCAGAGCTCGAGGGTGGGGAGGACTCCAAGGAAGCCCTCGCACAGAGCCATGAAGGCGGACAGCAGCACCACTGTGTTGGGGGTGAGGTGGTGCGGTTGGAGTCCGTAAAACTCCATGAACGACCGGAAGAAGCTGCTCGCCGGCAGCCCCAGCCCGCGCAGGCAGTGCGAGCGGAAGATGACCCGCTCACCCTCCCGCGGGGCGGGGAAATCTCCCCCTCCGGCGCGAGACGCACCTGCACGCGATTTTAACTTATGGGAGTTTGACCCGGCCCGGCACCGGACTCTAAGCGAGCTCCTCGACACGACGCACAAGGACGTCTGGAGGGTGCTGTTCAAGGGCGCCGAGGTCCTTCCTTCTCTTACCGAGGATCGCGCGCTAAGCGTGAAGCACCTAGCGCATTGGTGAGTTCTATACATCCGATAGGATATTTATTTCCCCTAGCTTAACCATGTGCGGGGTCTGAGCTCCATGCCATTGACAGGACTAGGTGGAGACGTCGGGGCAGATTAACTGTCCAGCCCCTCTGCCCGAAGGCACCGCGGACGCTCTCCTGACGGAGATGCTGACTCTGGCTCCTTACAAGGTGCCGGAGAAGACCAAGAAGGCCAAGGGAACCCAAAAGAGTTCCCGGCGCCAGGTGGTATCAGACTCATCGTCCGATAACTCCGCGACACACTCCTCCCCCGAAGACGAGGAGGAAGATGAAGATGCACCCCTTCAGTCGGGGGAGACAAGAAAAGGAAGGCCGCCCCGACCAGGGGGGCCGAAGGGTCCAAGAAGGGGAGGGCCCACCTTCCGGACTACTCCACCATCGCCGCCGAAGGCGAAGACGAGTGGCTGCTCAGGGCCAAGCCCCTGGCGAAGTCGTAAGTATTCGGATACCAGAGTAACACATAGCATACCTTTGTCGCACTGCTTCCCCTAACGCCGAATATGATTATGGAGACCGCCCCAAGCCCGTATCGACGTATCTTCGTCGGGCGGCTCCTTGGACTCGTCGGATATGGATAGCGATCCACTTCCGACCGCTACCTCCCCTTACCCTATGGACAATGCCGAGGTATTGTCTCAAGAGGCACCGAGTCAAGGGGAGACAATCCCGGAGGCGCCTCAAGGCGACCTTCCGGACTCCAGGAGCAGGGGGAGGGAGGCTCCCGAGGGCTTCAAGTTCGGCCTTCAGCCGAACACCGCGCCGGAACCTCCAGTGGTTTCGGACTCACGCAGGCGGCCTCCTTCTAAAAGGAGCAAGACGCCTGTGCCGGTGACCTCTGCCCATCCAGGGGCACCAGACAATCTGCTGGGAGCGCTTCGCAGCGCTTCCGTCGACGAAGAGCACCGCACTATTATGAGTGCGGTGATCTAGAAGGTTCGGTCCGCCAAGAGCGGACTGACTGAAGCCTGTGCCAGCCTTCTAACAGGCTTTGAGGTAAGTATTTGAAATATAGGAAAAATATTACCGCATAGACAGTAGCCCCTGATGCTCTGTTCGGTGTTCACAAAGAAAAGCCGAATAGAGGATCAAACAATATCACAGGAGTCTGATATAAGTATGTCTATATGCGTATGCAGGCTTCGCTGCTGGCCTCTGCCGCACTGACTGCGGAGGTCACCGCACTGAAGCAGGACCTCGAAGGGTCCAAGAAAGAGCTTGGCCTTGCCAAGAGGCAGCTCAAGGAGAACAAAGGTAAGTAATACCTAGTACGTAGATATGTATATATATATATATATATATATATATAAAAGGGATGCGATTGCAAATGACATGATTATCTGTGATTTGCCAGGGGCCACGACCGAAGTGGCAACCCTGAAGCAAGCGCTATCCGAGGTCGAAAACAAAGCAGCCCAGGAGCGCACCGAGTGGGAAAAACAAGAGGCACGGGTGGGCGAGGTGCAGCAAGAGGTCCACGCTCTCGTGACGAAGCACGAGGCGTTGGAGCTTGACTTGAAGGCACGAGAGTCCGAGCTTGCCGCGGCCCTTGAGAGTGCAAAGAGTGCCAAGGCCGAAGCCCAAAAGGCCCTCCAGGAGATTGATGCGATGAAGAAGATAGCGGCGGGTAAGGCATTCTATATGCAAAGCAAGCATGTGAAAGTAAATTACTTGTTACTTACCCGAATCCGGAGCTATCCAGGAGCATTCGCAGATTTGCCCCGCAGCGTGTCGGATGCCACAGAGTTTTACCAGGCCGAGGAGGGAAGCTCAACGGAGAAGCTGTTCTGGTCTCAGTATACTGGTACCGAACACCCGATGCCTTTGAGCGACTAGCGAAGCAACTGGTCGAGCTGCACAAGGCGGCTGAACAGGCCATGAAGGGTTTTATAGTTCGGATGTGGCCTGGCGACGCCCTTCCCAATAGCTACTTCGGCCTGGTGAGGCGGCTTGTGGATGCCTGCCAACGGCTGGAAGTCATCAAGCGGTCCGTCTCATCGAAGGTGCACGCCGGGCTTTCGCCCGTGCGAAGGTGCACTGGGCCAAGATGGACGCCGTGAAGCTGGTGAAGGAAGGGCCGCCGCAGGGCAAGGAGCATCGCCACCCCGAGATGTACTATGAGGGTGTCCTGAAGGGTGCCCGTCTTGTAGAGGACGAGTGTGCGAAAGATGTAATATTTGAATAAACTTGCTCTCGTGTAATCCTGTATTATGAAAACTTGTTCATATGCGCTATGCAACACTTGTTTGAATTTAAAATATTGCCTTCTGTCCGGCTGTTTATCAAATCTGAGAGATGGCTAGTCGTCGGCTTCTGCCCCCACGCCACGAGTGCTGGGGTGTTCGGGATAAACCTGAGCACTCTTGTTTCCATTGTTGGGTCCTTCGAGGGAGGTGCTCAGCACAACGAACAAGGCAATCGGACTATAATGTGTTATCACTCTCACTTAGCCATAGAATTCTATAATTTTAAATTTCGGCGAAGCCCCTAGTATTCGGAAGGCCGAATTCGGGGCGCGATACACGCCTTAAGCCGGACAGGGCCGACTCCTCGCTCTAAGCGACATAAGCCTTTAGGGACTTGAAACCTCTCGAACAACGACCAGTCTCTCGCCTTATCATGACACTCAGTTTTAGCTTTTTCTACTGAGGTGCTTAGCCCAGCAGAACCGGGGCACAATCGCAGTAGTTCTCCCAGTGCTACCTTAGCCGATATAGCGGAATGTAAGGTACCGAAACATGGGTGCCGGGCAAACCCAACTATTGACCCAAGACATGGTTCGGAGCTGATGCATATAATGCTATAAGTTCGGGGTGCCGCACTATCGAAAGTGTTCGGACTTCTCACGCCGTATTATGGGGTATGCTTAAGCCCCTAGCGTATTGGCCGTACTAGAGTGTACGGGTGCTAGATGTCATGAATGAACATATATATATATAGAAAGGAAGAATGCAATAATAGTCTTAATGCTATGCATTGTTTATTCAAAAAGGTGCGTTAAAGCAGAATGATACAAGTAGTGCGATAAGCAAAAAGTAGGACTATTTGACATGTCCCTTCCAAGGGCAAGCTGAGGAATAGTATTAAAGCAAATATTTCACTCGCTATCGTAATCCATCTGGGAGTTCCATGGTGTGACGTAGCTTTCTGCCTCCTTGGTTGCTGCATCATGTGTTCGGCAATCATGCTGCCGGATAGGGTTTCCAAAGATTAAAGTCCTGAAAGAGAAAAATAACAAAGCGGGAAGCCCCTAGTGCGGTTTAAGCCACGACTTGGAGCGTGCCACAGTCGTGCCCCCTCCCCGCCTGTGCCCATGGTATTTTTAATGCGTAATTATGTACGCTGGCACGGATTTCGCCGTTTGGCTGGGACCGGGGTGGGGGCCGCATTGCTATGCGAGCTCGGAACGTGCCAGGTGGTCCTATTGCCGATTACTCCGGGCGCGCTTGAAGGTGTCCGGGTCCTTAATCGCCGAACTAGTGGATTGCCTTAAGAGGCTGCTTTGCGCTTCTGCTGCGAGGGCCGCAGTGTGCTCCTCCGTGCGGAGAGAGCGCTCTGTGTTTCCATTGAATGTGATGACCCCCCGAGGTCCTGGCATCTTGAGCTTGAGATATGCGTAATGCGGTACCGCATTGAATCTCGCAAATGCGGTTCGCCCGAGCAGTGCATGGTAGCCACTGCGAAACGGGACTATGTCAAAGATTAACTCTTCGCTTCGGAAGTTATCCGAAGATCCGAAGACCACTTCCAGTGTTACTGAGCCTGTGCAGTGGGCCTCTACACCAGGTATGATGCCTTTAAAGGTCGTTTTAGTGGGTTTGATCCTTGAGGGGTCTATACCCATTTTGCGCACTGTGTCCTGATAAAGCAGGTTCAGGCTGCCGCCGCCATCCATAAGGACTCGAGTGAGGTGAAATCCATCAATGATTGGGTCTAAGACCAATGCGGCGAATCCGCCATGACGGATACTAGTGGGGTGGTCCCTGCGGTCGAAGGTGATCAGGCATGAAGACCATGGGTTGAACTTTGGGGCGACTGGCTCCAACGCATATACGTCCCTGAGCGCACGCTTCTGCTCCCTCTTGGGGATGTGGGTTGCGTATATCATGTTCACCGTCCGCACTTGTGGGGGGGAACCTCTTCTGTCCTCCGGTGTTCGGCTGCCGGGGCTCCTCCTCGTCATCTCTATGTGACCCCTTATCTTTGTTTTTGGCATTTATCTTGCCAGCCTGCTTGAACACCCAACTATCCCTGTTGGTGTGGTTGGCTGGCTTGTCGGGGGTGCCGTGTATTTGGCACGAGCGATCGAGTATACGGTCCAAACTGGACGGGCCCGGAGTGCTTCTTTTGAATGGCTTTTTCCGCTGACCGGGTTTAGAGCCTTTGAATCTGGCATTGACTGCCGTATCCTCGGTATTGTCGCTGTTAATGCGGCGCTTATGTTTGTTGTGACGTGACTTGCCGTTGCCGTCCATGGTATCTGAAGTACCATGTTCTTTGATATGTTATTGCTGCGAGCCAACCAGCTGTCCTCTCCCGCACAGAAGCGGGTCATGACTGTCGTGAGGGCTGCCATAGATTTCAGCTTTTCCTGGCCAAGGTGCCGGGCGAGCCATTCGTCGCGGATGTTGTGCTTGAAAGCTGCTAGGGCCTCTGCATCCGGACATTCGATGATTTGATTTTTCTTTGTTAGGAACCGTGTCCAGAATTGCCTGGGCGATTCCTCTGGCTGCTGAATTATGTGGCTCAAGTCATCGGCATCTGGTGGTCGCACGTAAGTGCCCTGAAAGTTGTCGAGGAATGCGGCTTCCAGATCTTCCCAACAGCCAATGGACTCTGCTGGCAAGCTGTTGAGCCAATGCCGAGCTGGTCCTTTGAGTTTTAGTGGAAGGTATTTGATGGTGTGTAGGTCATCATCGCGAGCCATGAGGATGTGCAAGAGGAAATCCTCGATCCATACCGCAGGATCTATTGTGCCGTCATGTGATTCTATATTTATGGGTTTGAAACCCTCTGGGATTTGATGATCCATTACTTCGTCTGTGAAGCATAAGGGGTGTGCGGCGCCTCTGTACTGGGCTATATCGCGACACAGCTCAAATGAGTCTTGCCCGCTGTGTTCAGCCCGGCCGGACTTACTTTTACTGTATCCGGCGTGACGATTATCGTCTCGCATAGTGGCGCGCCCTCGTGATCCGTAGATCGATCTTGCATGTTTTGCTTTGTCCTCCAATACGTCTCGCAGGTCTGGCGTATTTCCCCATGCCTTTTTATTTGAATGGCGTCGGGGTGCGGGCTGAGCTTTTGGCTGGAATGCCTCTCTGTCGCGGCCATGAGGTGGCCGGTCAGCCGCATCATACGCCGGGGATGTAGGTTTCAGTGCTTCCTCCTCCAGCCGGGGTAGCAACCTGCACTTCGGGTAATTCTTGGAGGGACGTTCGAGTTTATATTCCTCGGCTGCCAGGACTTCAGTCCATCTATCAGCTAGCAAATCTTGATCAGCTTGAAGCTGCTGCTTTTTCTTAAAGCTATTTGCCGCAGCTATAAGCTAGCGCTTGAAGCGCTCTTGTTCGACGGGATCCTATGGCACAACGAATTCGTCATCGTCGAGGCTTGCCTCGTCTTCAGAGGGAGGCATGTAATTATCATCCTCCGCCTCTCCATCTGCCGCTCTCTCAGGAGGGTTGGCTTCTCCATCCTCCTGCTCTAAATCTTGCTGGAGGGGATTGTTATTGCCTTTGGCACTGTCCGGAGTGCTATTATCTCCGGTGCTGCTATCGCTGCTTTTGCCTTGGCTGGACTTAGAGCGGCACCGCTGACGCCGGCGCTTGGGTTGCTTCTTGGAGGGGTCATCCTCCGCTGTCCCGTTGCCATTGCCTTGTTTGGTTGTGTCCACCATGTATATGTCATATGATGAGGTGGCTGTCCAGTGCCCTGTGGGCAGTGGTTCCTCTTCGCCTCCCGCATCATCGTCCATACCATCGATGTCTTCGGAGTCGAAGTCGAGCATGTCGGTTAAGTCATTGACAGTGGCTACTAAGTGGGTGGTGGGTGGGCGGCGAATTTCTTCGTCCTCTGCATCCCGATCCTGCCGGACGTAGTTCGGCCAGGACTCTCCTGACAGGGAGAAAGACCTTAATGAGTTCAGTATGTCGCCAAAGGGTGAGTGCTGAAAAATATCCACGGAGGTAAACTCCATGATCGGCGCCCAATCGGGTTCGGTAGGAACAGGCGCAGGCGGTTCGGAGTCCGTGGCCGGAGAAGGATCCGGCAGTTTGGCAACACGGCTCTCGTGAAGGGTGAGGTCAATATTCGGCTCGATCGCCGCAGAGGATACGGCCTCCGTGGCGGGGTCTATCCACCCGTCCATGGATGGCACAACTGGCTCCGAATTGAGGGTCGGAGCGGCCACCGGTGCGATTTCTTGAACACTGTCCAATGGTAGAGCTAGATCGTACTCATCGGGACCGCGTGGCACACAAGGCAGGGGCTCGAATCCATCGAAGATCAAGTCTCCATGGATATCGCCGTGTAGTTTAAGATTCCAAACCTGACCTGGTGGCCAGGGGCGTAACTTTCGATCTGCTCCAGATGGCCAAGCGATTTGGCCCGCAGTGCGAAGCCGCCGAACACAAAGATCTGTCCGGGGAGAAAAGTCTCACCCTGGACTGCATCACTATCGATGATCGTAGGAGCCATCGAGCCTAACGGTGACGACACAGAGGAACTCTCAATGAAAGCACCAATGTCGGTGTCAAAACCGGCGGATCTCGGGTAGGGGGTCCCGAACTGTGCGTCTAAGGCGGATGGTAACAGGAGGCAGGGGACACGATGTTTTACCCAGGTTCGGGCCCTCTTGATGGAGGTAAAACCCTACGTCCTGCTTGATTTATTCTTGATGATATGAGTATAACAAGAGTTGATCTACCACGAGATCGGAGAGGCTAAACCCTAGAAGCTAGCCTATGGTATGATTGTATGTCGTCCTACGGACTAAAACCCTCCGGTTTATATAGACACTGGAAGGGGCTAGGGTTACACAAGGTCGGTTACAAAGGAGGAGATATACATATCCGTAATGCCTAGCTTGCCTTCAACGCCAAGTAGAGTCCTATCCGAACACGAGACGAAGTCTTCAATCTTGTATCTTCATAGTCCAACAGTCCGGCCAAAGGATATAGTCCGGCTGTCCGGAGACCCCCTAATCTAGGACTCCCTCAGCACTAATCTGTCCAAGGGTGCCATGAAAGAATTTTGTCAACGTGAGCACATCTGGCTTGACGTGTCATCAGTGGCTCACCCCAATCTAATGGTCAAGCGGAGAGATCCAATCAAGAGATCCTAAGAGGCATCAAGGCCTGACTTATGGTTCCTTTAAAGAGGACGCCAGGTTGTTGGGTGGAGGAGTTACCTTCTATGTTATGGAGCATCAATACCACGCCCAACGGATCTACGGGTTATACACCTTTCTTCCTGGTTTATAGAGCAGAGGCAGTCCACCCTAGTGACATCCGTCATGATTCACCCCGTGTGGCGGCTTATGTTGAAGTTGACAATGGGAAGGCACGTTAGGAAGCACTTGACCTGTTAGATGAGGAGCGTGATATTGCAGCGGTGCGTTCGGCGATTTATCGGCAAGAGCTGCGTCGTTATCACAGTCGTCGGGTTAAAACCAGAATGTTTCAAGAAGGGGATCTGGTGCTCCGGCTCATCCAAGATCAGACTGATATGCACAAATTATCCCCGCATTGGGAAGGGCCCTTCGTGGTCAGCAAGAATCTGCACAACGGGTCATACTACCTTATCGATGTTCGAGAGCACAAAGACTCACGTAAATCGGAGGAGGAGACCCACCGGCTCTGGAATATAGCTCATCTTCGGCCTTACTACACCTGAGCCATAGGCTCCTCTTATGTACATATTATTGACAATGTATATATTATGATGATCAATATAATAAACTGACATCCCTGCTAAATTGGGGCCTCTGCTGTTATTCCTTAAAAGGTTTTTGGTTACATGGGGACTTCTGTTTATAAAGAGGAGTTCTAATTACCCATTGATCCGGCTCATAAGCCACACATAAAAAACACTTGGGGGCTTGCCACCCAAGGTCAAAAGGATCCAAAGAGAGTCTGTTGCAAAGCACAAGTCAAACATAGGCACCCATTGAGCATAGCTCAAAATATTACTAGGGAGCTCTTTGCTTCTACAAGAACAAATAATCTATAACCTTGTAATAGGCTATAAAAGACAGGCTTGGAAGCCAGGTGTATTCACCTAAAACCCCGGGTTATCCTGCCTTTTTAAGTAAGCCACTCTGTCCAGGTAATCCTGGTAGACCTGTCAAACATTTGAAAAGTCAATCTTGTAAAGACCCTGAACTTGTCATAGTTAAAATGACGATTGGTTGATGTGAGGTCCATCTTATAAGGCTTTGTAAAATGGTTTAACTCAGTGGCCTAGCAGCCCATGAAAAGCCTCGCAGTTTTTGCATATTTTCTTCTAAAATCTTTCTGATGTTTCTTTTGAGGCGTTTGATAACCCACAAGTATAGCGGATCGCAACAGCTTTCGAGGGTAGAGTATTCAACCCAAATTTATTGATTCGACACAAGGGGAGCCAAAGAATATTCTCAAGTATTAGCAGCTGAGTTGTCAATTCAACCACACCTGGAAACTTAGTATCTGCAGCAAAGTGTTTAGTAGCACAGTAATATGATAGTGGTGGTAGGATCAACAAAAGTAAAGACAGCAAACGTAATGTTTTTGGTATTTTGTAGTGATTGTAATAGTAGCAGCGGGAAAGTAAATAAGCGTAAACCAGTATATGGAAAACTCGTAGGCACCGGATCAGTGATGGATAATTATGCCGGATGCGGTTCATCATGTATCAGTCATAACATAAGGTGACACCGAACTAGCTCCAATTCATCAATGTAATGTAGGCATGTATTCCGTATATAGTCATACGTGCTTATGGAAAAGAACTTGCAAGACATCTTTTTTCCTACCCTCCCGTGGCAGCGGGGTCCTATTGGAAACTAAGGGATATTAAGGTCTCCTTTTAATAGAGAACCGGAACAAAGCATTAGCACATAGTGAATACATGAACTCCTCAAACTATGGTCATCACCGGGAGTGGTCCCGATTATTGTCACTTCGGGGTTGCCGGATCATAACACATAGTAGGTGACTATAGACTTGCAAGATAGGATCAAGAACTCACATATATTCATGAAAACATAATAGGTTCAGATCTGAAATCATGGCACTCGGGCCCTAGTGACAAGCATTAAGCATAGCAAAGTCATAGCACCATCAATCTCAGAACATAGTGGATACTTGGGATCAAACCCTAACAAAACTAAATCGATTACATGATAAATCTCATCCAACCCATCACCGTCCAGCAAGCCTACGATGGAATTACTCACGCACGACGGTGAGCATCATGAAATTGGCGATGGAGGATGGTTGATGATGACAACGGCGACGAATCCCCCTCTCTGGAGCCCCGAACGGACTCTAGATCAGCCCTCCCAAGAGGTTTTAGGGCTTGGCGGCGGCTCCGTATCGTAAAACGCAATGATTTCTTCTCTCTTATTTTTTTCTCTCCGAAAGCAAATATATAGAGTTGGAGTTGGCATCGGAGGGCATCCAGGGGGCCACGAGGTAGGGGGCGTGTCCTAGAGGGGGGGCACGCCCCCCACCCTCATGGACAGGGTGTGGGCCCCCTGGTCTTCATCTTTGGCGAGGATTTTTTTTATTTTTTCTAAGATGTTCCGTGGAGTTTCAGGTCACCATGGCAATTCATCTTTGGCGAGAATATTTGTTTTCTGCACATAAAACAACACCATGGCAATTCTGCTGAAAGCAGCGTTAGTCCGAGTTAGTTCCATTCAAATCATACAAGTGAGAGTCCAAGACAAGGGCAAAAGTGTTTGGAAAAGTAGATACGACGGAGACGTATCTGCGTTTTATACTAATCCGGTGTTTATTGACCCGTTTTGCTGTCGATTATAAGTCGTCAGTATACATTCAACTATAATCTGGTGTTGATTGACCCGGTCTGGCTTCGACTACAAGTTGCCAGTATGATATATGAATAATCTGGTGTTTATTACAACCCGGTACGGCTTTACTATAAACCGACAAGACAGGGAGGAGTTATCAGTACTCAAGATTTGGGCTATCACCCTTACTATAGAAAGTTGGTGAGCCAACGATGTGATTCAATGTCACAGGTATGATATATTTCATATTGGATTGTCATTAAATACAGCCTGGTTATAAACCCGGATTATATGTTGGGCATTATGACCCGTCTGGTGGTAAACCGCCAGGACACTTCAACTTGTTATATGCAGAAACAGGTCAAATAAAGCTGCCAAGGATCATAAGTAGGCATAACATAAATCATGGCGGATTAACAGTATCATGCAAAGTGAATATGCACGATGGCATAGCAGACCAAGTGTTTAAACTAGCCTATTACAAGGCGTTTTGATGCCCAAAGGGATAATTGTTTTCAGCAAGTATTGCAGTATGCAGAAGATTAAACCGGCCTCCGGATCATGACTCTTCGCCAGGCTGGCTTGACGGTTGTGGATCATCCTGCACCGGTTCACCCACCTCCTCTCCACCTAGCGGCTGGAAATCAATGGTGGTCCAGTCGATTCTAGTTAGGGCCTTGAATACAGCTTCGTCGCTTATAAGGGTGGAGGGGTCAACATCAGGAGCGTAGGTATGCTTACGGATTGGTGGGATAAGATTCTCCACATCATGAGTGGGCGCAGCGAGTCGTTTGTGGTCAGCATCATAAACCAGCTGATAGTGAAAGATCTATTTCTTCGGCCAATTTGCTCGCTAATGGGTGCATTTCCTTCATCAAAGCTCGAAGATCATCATTATCAAACTCTGACCCGTCTTCCTTTATGCTCGGATAGCCGCGTCCTATATCAGCTGAGTCAAGATCTGGTATCCAGGCTTTAGCCCGGATTAGCACAGTCAGAGCACGTGCCCTTGTAGCTGATGTTTTTAACTCGTCCAACCGGGCAGGTAGCATTGACAACTTTTCTAATGTTTCCTTGATTAGATTTGGGGGCGGTTTGTTATGAGCGGCCGTACAAATGATCCGTTGTATGTCGGTATATAACTGCTCTATAAGAGTATAGGCAGCCTTCAACTTCTTCTGCATATCAGAGCCCAGATGGGTAATGCGAGATCCTGCATCATTGAACATATTGATAAACCGGCAGTTTATGGGATAATACATGTTGAAGATTATCATAAGGGTACTTACCAAACACATCAGTGGTCATGGCATTGATTTGCTGCTTCAAGCCAGCCAGTTCTTCTGCTACTGAATTAAGGGATGTTTCAGCGTCCTTCGCCCGTTTTAGCAGAGCTACTTTTTCAGCGTCCCATCCTGTCCGTTCGCCTTTGAAGCCTTCTTTCAGTTGTTCCATGGTTGTTAAAGCGCTAGTCAGCTCTTCTTTAGCCTTGGAAGTTTCTGCCTGCTGGGACTTAATATTTTCCTGAAGGTCGGCGATTTGAGATTCTTTTTGGCTCAGATCGGCCCGCAAGTGTCATTTAATGAGTTAGTAGTGCATATTTGAACTCCCGAGCACATAACAAGTTATACACTTGGCACTTGTTGGCTAATGCATATGGCTTTTATCAACTGACATTTTAAGTCCCAAGCACATAACAAGTTATACACTTGGCACTTGAGGGCTAATGTATATTTTCTCAAGACAAAATTATGGATTTTCTTCATCAATCGGTTTACAAAGATGGTTATCAAGAGTTTTGGAATCTTCATGACAGAAAGGTACCGATTCATCCTAAAGGTATAAACCGATCCCTAGGGGCTACACAGGCAAAGTTGAAGTATTACGAAGTCCCGGTTCACGATGATATCATAAACCGGCCCTTGGGGGCTGCTGGAGTTGATATTAGAAATTGGGCACAAGAGAAACAATTATGAAGAGTTAGCAGTGTTTACCTCATATCGCTCCTTCATCAGGCCCACTAAACTGGCTTCATAGTCGTGGCTTGTATACAAGCGGTTTAAGAAGCCGGAATGAATCTCTTGGGCGTGGAGGTGGGCATAGCTGGATAAATATGTTTTTCACTTGCCCTTATCCATAGCAGAAAACTCTTCCTTGGCACTATGCTTTGATAAAGTGATAGGATTTCCAGGGGTGGTGTGGCCGTCGCCAGTGACAATGACATCGTCTGATTGGTCATCAGCCACTTTGGCTGGGCTTGGCGGTTTATCTGCAGCTTTGGCCGGGCTTGGCGGGTTAGTAGCATGGCCGGTGGGGTCCTCTTCCATCGGTTCAGCAAAGGTCTCAGGATGTTCTGGTGGTGGATCATCATGTATAGCATCAGCATTCGGCTCAAATTGTTCTGGGATCTGTTTTGGGTTATCATCAGTCGGGTTATCATCAGCCGGGTTGTCATCAGCTGGCTTATTCAATTTGGCCTTTTTGCTGGGCCTGGATTTGGCTCTGAAAGGAAAAGATATAAAGGTTAGTATAACAAACAAGTATAAAGCGTCAAAGAGTTAAGTTTAAAGTGTTCACCCAGGAACAATCTTGAGAGGAGGGAGTTGTGTGGCCGTTGACTCGCCGGAGGATGAATGAGGTGTTCCCTGATAGTTTGAATCAGATGGATTAAGAGGTTGCCTGAAATAACCCACCTTGGGATAAGGAGTAACAGAAATATATGAGACCTCTGATCGACATTTCCGGGTTGGAGTGTTCGGTAAACCGGCTGAAGTAACTACATGGCTGCTGTGCCAGGTTGTGCGTGAGCTTCATGCTGCTGTTTCTTCAAAAGAAAGTTTGGATCCAGATAAGCTAGAGGGTGTGAAAATTTTACTTTCCGGTTTGCTTGACGGGTTTTCTGTGTTGGCTGAGGATCTGAACCGGAGGAAAGAATAATTACCTCTACATCTTCAGCCCGGCTAGCTTCAGCGTCCTCCTGATAAGGGTCATTGTCAATGAGGTGTATGAAAAATGAACCATGAGAATGAAGTTCTACCTCTGAGTCTGGATTATCAAGATCCTCGTCGAGGTTCAGCCCGGTGGATTTAGCTGTTTTCTTCCTAGCAGGTTTTTTGACAACCTTTGTCTTGGGACGAGGGGTCTTCGCCGGTTTATCCTGAGGTTTCTTCTTCCAAATTGGGTCGTTACCCTGTTAAAAGATTGAAAAAGGTTATAAGAAAAAGTTAAGAATATCAGGTACAAGCAGGAGTTAGGCAATTCTTACAGCTGGCGGTTTATTCAAAACACAGAAGGGACTTAGCCCTGTTTTGCTACCGACAGCCACCGATTCATCCAGTATCTTTTTAACAACTTCAGTGATTTCAGCGTCAGTTAACTGAATGTCAGTGTGCCGTTGAGGATCTTTTGAGTCCCCTGTGTACTCACACATTAAACTAGGGTGACAACTTAGAGGCAAAATACTGCAAGATATCGAGCAACAAACAAAGTCAATTCTTGTTAAACCATTAGCCATAAAGGTTCTGAGCTTGGTGAGTTGTGGTGCATATGGGGCCCGTTCTTTTGTAGTTAACCTTTGCGGAAATGGATGTGTGTTGGTAAGCCGGTGAGCACGATAACCCGGCAGAGGATTTTCATCGTCACGGGAAATATCCTTGCAGTAGAATGATACGTCTCCAATGTATCTATAATTTTCGATTGCTCCATGCTATATTATCTTCTGTATTGGACATTATTGGGCTTTATTATGAACTTTTATATTATTTTTGGGACTAACCTATTGACCCAGAGCCCAGTGCCAGTTCCTGTTTTTTCCCTTGTTTTAGTGTTTCGAAGAAAAGGAATATCAAACGGAGTCGAAACGGAATGAAACCTTATGGAGAAGTTATTTTTGGAAGGAAAGCAACCCGGGAGACTTGGAGTCCACGTCAAGGAAGCTTCGAGGAAGCCACGAGGTAGGGGGCGCACCCACCCCCTAGGGCACGCCCTCCACCCTTGTGGGCCCCTCGTGGCTCCCCTGACGTACTTCTTCCTCCTATATATCTCCATATACCCTAAAACGATCAGGGAGCACAATAGATCGGGAGTTCCGCCGCCAGAAGCCTCCGTAGCCACCGAAAACCAATCTAGACCCGTTTCAGCACCCTGCCGGAGGGGTAATCCCTCTCCGGTGGCCATCTTCATCATCCCGGTGCTCTCCATGACGAGGAGGGAGTAGTTCTCCCTCGGGGCTGAGGGTATGTACCATAGCTATGTGTTTGATCTCTCTCTCTCTCTTTCTCGTGTTCTTGAGGTCATACGATCTTGATGTATCGCGAGCTTTGCTATTATAGTTGGATCTTATGTTTCTTCTCCCCCTCTACTCTCTTGTAATGGATTGAGTTTCCCCTTCGAAGTTATCTTATCGGATTGAGTCTTTAAAGATTTGAGAACACTTGATGTATGTCTTGCTGTGCGTATCTATGGTGACAATGGGATATCACATGATTCACTTGATGTATGTTTTGGTGATCAACTTTCGGGTTCCACCCATGAACCTATGCATAGGGGTTGGCACACGTTTTCGTCGTGATTCTCCGGTAGAAACTTTGGGGCACTCTTTGAGGTTCTATGTGTTGGTTGAATACATGAATCTGAGATTGCGTGATGCATACCGTATAATCATACCCACAGATACTTGAGGTGACGTTGGAGTATCTAGGTGACATTAGGGTTTTGGTTGATTTGTGTCTTAAGGTGTTATTCCAGTATGAACTCTAGGGTTGTTTGTGACACTTATAGGAATAGCCGAACGGATTGATTGGAAAGAATAACTTTGAGGTGGTCTCATACCCTACCATAATCTCTTCGTTTGTTCTCCGCTATTAGTGACTTTGGAGTGACTCTTTGTTGCATGTTGAGGGATAGTTATGTGATCCAATTATGTTATTATTGTTGAGAGGACTTGCACTAGTGAAAGTATGAACCCCAGGCCTTGTTTCAACGCATTGCAATACCGTTTGTGCTCACTTTTATCATTAGTTACCTTGCTGTTTTTATATTTTCAGATTACAAAAACCTGTATCTACCATCCATATACCACTTGTATCACCATCTCTTCGCTGAACTAGTGCACCTATACAATTTACCATTGTATTGGGTGTGTTGGAGACACAAGAGACTCTTTGTTATTTGGTTGCAGGGTTGCTTGAGAGAGACCATCTTCATCCTATGCCTCCTACGGATTGATAAACCTTAGGTCATCCACTTGAGGGAAAATTGCTACTGTCCTACAAACCTCTGCACTTGGAGGCCCAACAACGTCTAAAATAAGAAGGTTATGTAGTAGACATCATAGAACCAAGTCTGGTTCCAATCCTTAGGGTGACTATGATGCTTGGCGTGAGGGAAGCTGACGTCTTTCCTTTTCTGAATTGAAACGCCGCCAAGTTCAGTATTGGGCCCGTCTACGAATTCGGTATGGCGGTTTAAATAGAAAAAAAATCCCTGAACAGTTCAATGGTCGATGCTTCTTGCAGATAGGCCTCACAAAACACTTGAAAATTACAAATATTGGACACAGAGTTAGGTCCAATATCTTGAGGGTGGATCTGGAAGCTAGCAAGCACATCGCGATTTTTTTTGATCTGGGAGGTTTGAAACCATGACTCAGATGATCAACAAACAGAACTATCTCGCCATCCTTGGGCTCAGGAGGATTTTCTTGACCGGGGGCTCGCTAGTGGATTTCACTCTGTTTTGGTAAAGCGCCAGTTATAACACATCCTTTCAGATCTTATTCCGTAACCCGGGATGGAACCCAGTTACAAGCATAAAAAGTCTTGGCCATTTCTTAGACAACCTGAAGGAAGATTTGTGTCGGTTTAAGATTCATGGTTAACAAGCATAAAGCGTTGCAGGTTAAGAGACAAAAAAAATTCAGGCATACAAAAGTTGTTAAACCGGAGATTAATGCTATTATAAAGGATAACGCGATTGGCGGTTTACAACGGGACTAATGGTATATGGCAGATTATTTTCTAAAAGATAAACCGCCTACATGGACAATGAGAGTATAGATCTGAAGCCGAAAAATGACTAAGCGAGGAACAACAAGTTTCATAGTTTCACATTAGAATTTCAGATCTACCACATGTCAGGAAAAGGAAAATATTTAGACCTAAAGGTTGGTGCTTGAGAAGTTCATGAAGTTCCAGATCGGGTTTTTATTCACAAAAGAGACGATCTGAAGGCAAAAGAAGGACTATCATTGCTACCGCACAAGAGTATATCAGGTTTTGGAGTCTATCATATAGGCTCTAATAAGAAACAGGGGAAGAACACCATGAAGCTTCCTTGAGCCCGTGCGAACCCTAAACGGATCTATAGAGGAGAGGAAGAAGAACTCACTGAAGCTGTTGAACAGCGGAGAGGCGCCGCGATTTTTTGGTACGTTCAGGGTGATGCAGCGGCCAAGGTTGGGGCAGAGGCGAAGGTCGACGGCGGCGGCAGCGCTTGAGTACTGAGGCGATGCGAGGTGGAAGAAAGACGAAGAGGCAAGGGGAGAAAAGGAAAGGGACCCTCTGCCCTATTTATAAGATGAAGGGATAAGCGACAAGCGTGGGAATCAAGGAGCGCAAAAAATGGATATGTGACAGAGCTGTCGCCTCGATTTTCGGAGGCTCATTAATAAAAGTAGGTATATACGATTTTTTAATAAATAGGTGACATCATGGCGGTTTATTATAAGCCTGGAAGATGACATCATGGCGGATTACAAGGTTTACTCGAAGGTGCCGAAGGAGAAATTTTCCTAAAGTGTTGAAGATTGACATGAAGAGATTCAAATCAATCTGGGGCCTAATGTTGGGGATATAACTACTGAGTATAAACCGCCTAGGATGGGCCGGGTTGTAACCATAAGGAGTTATCCATATTGAAGCCCATGAAGACAAGGAGCATGGGGCTTTACTATAAGAGATCTAAAGGCCCAGGGCCCAAAGGTGGATTAGGGCCCGTAGACATAAACTGCCATAAGGTGTGTAACTTGTGTTGTAAGATAGGAAAGGATAGAAACCGAGCCGGACACATTTATGAGACGGCCGGGATTCTTTAAACCGCCGGGAGTCAACCTGTGTATATAAAGGGACGACCCGGCGGCGGTTTAGGGACAAGAAACAACAACTCGAGAGCCAGGCAAAGCGTATTCGCTCCCTGGTCATCGAAACCCTAGCAATCCCACCATAACTGGAGTAGGCTTTACCTTCACCGTAAGGGGCCGAACCAGTATAATTCCCTATGTACTTTGTCCGCTTTAACCCCTTTAAGCTAACTACGTTGCGATGGCTCCACGACTAAGTCCTCAGACTAGGACATCTGCCGTGACAATCCCACGACAGTAAGCATTTTCTTTTCAATAGCATCTAATCTTTCCATGACATGCTCAAGAGTCAAAGTTTTTTCATTAATCATAAGGGGTGGTGAGCCTACTAAATTTCTCATAGCATTAAAAGCATCAAGAGAGGGACACATCAAGAAATTTCCACTGGAAATTGTATCAAGGACGAATCTATACCAAGTGGTGATGCCCACATAAAAACAACGAAGAAGAATGACGGTAGATTGCTTTCGAATAGATCTATTATGAGCATTGCAAATTTTATACCAATCAACTTTTAAATTTTCTCCTCCCCTTTGTTTAAAGTTGAGAACTTCATTCTCGGGAGTGCAAGCAATAGAGTAAGAACTATCCATGACGATAATAAAAGCAAACAAGATTGCACTCAAAAATAGATCTGGCAAGAGAACAGTGAATGAAAAAGAAGGGCGAATAAAAAACGACAATTTTTTGTGAAGTGGGGGAGAGGAAAATGAGAGGCAAATGGAAAATAATGTAAATTGCGAGGAGTTGAGATTTGTGATTAGAAACCTGGTATATCTTGAATATCCTCCCCGACAACGGCGCCAGAAATTCCTTTTGATGGCGGCTTGAAGCTACATCGGTATTTTCCCAAAGAGGATGGGATGATGCAGCACAACAGCGGTAGGTATTTCCCTCATATGTGAAACCAAGGTTATCGAACTAGTAGGAGAACCAAGCAACACAACGTAAACAACACCTGCACACAAATAAAAAATACTCTCAACCTGACGTGTAAAAGGGGTTGTCAATCCCTTTCGGGTAGCGGCGCCCCAAGATAGGCGTGAGAGAGCTGTAAATATTGATAGATGGAACACCAAATAAAATAAATTGCAGAAAGGTATTTTTGTATTTTTGGTTTAATATATCTGAAAATAAAAGCAAAGGAAAAGTAGATCGCAAAGGCAAATAATATGAGAAAGAGACCTGGGGGCCGTAGGTTTCACTAGTGGCTTCTCTCGAGAAAAATAGTAAACGGTGGGTAAACAAATTACTGTTGGGCAATTGATAGAACTTCAAATAATCATGATGATATCCAGGCAATGATCATTACATAGGCATCATGTCCAGGATTAGTAGACTAACTCTTGCCTGCATCTACTACTATTACTCGACACATCGACCGCTATCCAGCATGCATCTAGTGTATTAAGTAATTGGAGAAATGGAGTAATGCAATAAGAATGATGACGTGATGCAGACAAGATCTATATATGTACAGATACCAACAAACACACCGCAAAAAGAGTTACATCATATGGATCTCCAAGAGACCATTGTATTAAGAATCAAACAAGAGAGAGGAAGCCATCTAGCTACTAACTACGGACCCGAAGGTCTACAAAGAACTACTCACGCATCATCGGAGAGGCACCAATGGAAGTGGTGAACCCCTCCGTGATGGTGTCTAGATTGGATTTGGTGGTTCTGGACTCTGCGGCGGCTGGAATTTATTTTCGTCGACTCCCCTAGGGTTTCTGGAATATTGGGGTATTTATAGAGCAAAAAGGTAGTCCGGGCGGCACCCGAGGTGGGCACAACCCACTAGGGTGCGCTTGGGCCTCCTGGCGCGTCCTGGTGGGTTGTGCTCGCCTCGGAGCACCCCCAGGCTCTGCCTTGGCCCATTGGGTGTCTTCTGGTCCATAAAAAATCTCCATAAAGTTTCGTTGCATTTGGACTCCATTTGGTATTGATTTCCTACTGTAGCGACCAGACCTCAACCAGTCTGATCTCTGTGCTTCAGTGTCATCCCTGGATCAGTAATGCTGACACGCACAGTACTTGAAGGATTTCTAACAGAGTAGCAATCACACACTTAGTACATCGAATGTCTCAAAAGAGAACTTATTACAATAAATATGGCTTAAGGCCATCTAATAACAATAACAGCGGAAGGCTTGGAAAATAAGTGAGTCCATCAACTCCAATGGCATCACTGAGTATGGAATCACGACCTAAAAGGCACCTTACTCGTCGTCTGAAAAGTCTGCAACATGAACGTTGCAGCCTGAAACGGGTCAGCACATGGAATATGCTGTCAAAGTAACACATAGAGAGTAATGAAAGAATAAGGCTATACTACATGCATATATGGCTGGTGGAAAGCCCTAAGGTTACAGTTTTGCGTAAAGCCAATTTTTCCCTACTACAAAGGAATAAATTTTATTTAACTATCATGGTAGTTGTTAAACATTGAGAGTGTAGACACCCTCTCAATCCCAATTAAGCATCACTAGTCATCAACCCGTGCGACTACATGGGCTAGAAATATAGAAACCATATTTATACTCAAGAAATGTTTTAGAAAATTTGTTTTGCTCACTGATTTTGGCAAACAAAAATATGAAAAAATGCGACATATTACTGAAAAATATTTAGTTACATGTAGTATTCATTTTCATATATAGCAACAAAATGTTCCTTCACTATATTATAAAGTGGGGAATAGTAACTGTATTATTTATTTAATTTATATGTGTACTAAATTAGGTGCCTTATGGCTGAGCCAGTAGAAAACCAAGACACAGGAATATGCAGATTTTACAACATACACTGCCACGTGTAATTTATTTGCAGGAACACAATAACCCATGTTAAGGGTTCTGTCGACAGGCACTGGAACTTTCTTGTTGTTCATAAAAATATTGATGGATGTGTCCCTAAAAAGAAAAAAAAGATTAAACATTTATCATCGACCGAAGTTCTTGATGTAAAAAAAATTATAAACACCTGAGGGACTCATTACTGCCTTCAATCGAAATATCTAAACACCAAGCTATGAATTTGTAACTTGTTAGTCAATTGGACACATTATATATGCGACAACCTAGACATATTGTAGTCTGGTATCCTTTGAAATATTCTGTACTCCTCTCACAAGCCCAATGAATAGGATTTAGAGTTTCCTTTTATAGTTCTTGTACATCGTGAATCTCCTTGCACTATTACTTTTAACTGAGATTCAAGGCTCGAAAGAAAAACGACCAGGACAGCCGGAGCTGCACTTTCAGACATGATTGATTGGATTGTATATATGCTAAATCAACCATTTTTGGAAATAACTCACGTTGAGGCAGCGACCATATGGAGGATTCCACCGAGATTTTAACCGGAAGAATATTTTACTGATGGAGTCTTATTTTTATTTTTATTTGACAAACAATCACACATATCATAGGAGTTTTTAACCGGGACTTTCCTTCTTTCTTTTCTTTTTTATTGACAATCCCGGGGGAGTTTTTAAGGGGACTTTCCTTCTTTCTTTTCTTTTTTATTGCAAATCCCGGGGCTTTCTTTCTTAATTTATGGGAACGGGAGAAGGCTTTCCTTCTTAATTACGTGATAATTTCCTTGCCTTTTCTTTTAACGTAATAATTTCCTTTTTTCCTTTTTACATGATAATTTCTTTGTTTTCTTCTTCCGTGGGGATTTCCTTGTTACCATATGGAGGAGTTCACCGAGATTTTAACCGGAAGAATATGTTACTGATGGAGTCTAATTTTTATTTTTATTTGACAAACAATCACACATATCATCGGATTTTTTAACTGGGATTTCCTTCTTTCTTTATCTTTTTTTATTGACAATCCCGATGGAGTTTTTAATGGGGACTTTCCTTCTTTATTTTCTTTTTTATCAAAAATTCCGGGGGCTTTCTTTCTTAATTTATGGGAACGGGAGAAGGCTTTCCTTCTTAATTACGTGAGAATTTCCCTGTTTTTTCTTTTAACATGAGAATTTCCTTTTTTCCTTTTTACATGATAATTTCCTTTTTTCTTGCGTGGGGATTTCCTTGTTTTTTTTATTTTTTTACATGATATTTTTTTCTACCGGACGTGATAATCTGTGGTACGTAAGTTTCTTCAATCTTGATCTTAAATTTTATGTGAGACTATCTAACGGATTAACTAATTTTTGTTTTCATAGGTGTATTAATTAGTTTTGATGAGCTGGATTAATGAGATGTCATGAAATTTTTATCGCGAGCTTTCCTTCTTAATTTGTGGGAACGGGTGGAGACTTACCTTGTTTTTGTTGATTGTAGAGACTTACCTTACTCTCCTACGTGAGGTTTCCTTTTATTTTGTACGTCAGGATTTCCTTGTTTGTTACTTCGTATGTCAGGCTTGGACGTGTGTCAGATGGGTTTCTCTATAGGACTTGGTTTTTTACGTGAGGTTTCCCTTTTGTTTTGTACGTGACACTTTCCTAGTTTTTTTCAACTAATGTTAGACTTAGATGTGTCAGATGAATTTTTTCTAAAGGACGGCATCATCTACGTTCCGCAACTTTTCCTTTTATCCTGATCGTAAATTTTACAATCTAATGGTTTAATTAATTTTAATGATGTGGATTAATGAGAGGTCAAGAAAGGTGCCTCCAATTAGTAAATATAAGATATTTAAAACCCAACAATATTAATTAGAGTAACATGATGAGATTCACATGATAATCCAAGTACTAGATACTCAAAATGTCCATAACCGGGGACACGACTAACCATGATTAGTTTATACACTCTGCAGAGGTTTGTGCACTTCTCCCCACAAGACTCGATCTCCTTCGTTGGGATTCTCGTACTACATGGTGTTTGAGAAACGGATGACCGAGACATAGTCTTTTAGAAGTGCTAGCACCTCACGAACGAGTAGACCGTTACACCTACTTTCCCCTACATCTGCTAGTCTACCACTATAAGAGTTCGCACGACTTAATCAACTATGCTAGAGCCCATAGTAGCTTGTTGCTGCACACGGAAGTTTCTAGCATGAATAATCTCATGATCCCTTTGAGCCTGGGTGGTGGTCCATAAAGAAAAACAAGAAATCGCTGGAATACCAGGGTGCCTCAATCCACCCAGATGTGTGTTTAAGTTGCCACCTTAAATAAACCATTAATTTATCGATCTCACATCTGTCATGGATACACTCACCCAATCCACGTCTACTAGCATAGCATGGCAATATAAGCAAACGTAGAAGTAACTCCCAAAGGTTTGATAATAAAACAGATAATAGGTACTACCTCATCTACTTCCCAAAACCCACAATTTAATTAGATCCTAATCATGCAATGTTTGAGGATTGATCTAGTGCAATAAAAACAGGGTAGTAGGAGGTATGATCAAAGTGTTACTTGACTTGCTGATGATCCGCGAAACCTAGCGATTCAAAGTAGCAAGCGGCGCACTCCGGGTACTCTATTGCAAACAAACAAGCATACAATAAGTACTCAACTAATGCACAGGTAAAACTCAAATAAGAGAACTAACCAGAAAGTTCAACTTAAGAACTCCGGTTTGCAAAAAGAATCAAATCGAACGAAGCAACGAAAGTCAAACGGCGAAAGAAAGAAACTTCGTTTACTAATCTAGATCTAGGTCAAATTTTACAGAAGCAAAAACTTGTTTGAGTTGGTAAACGAAAAGAGGGTTTCGAGACGAAACTTCAGCGCTTGAATCGCCTGATTCCGATAAACGAGCGAAAAGTTATACTAGAACGAAAATCGGATCAGAAATCGCGATCAGAAATAATCGCGGAAAATCCGAGAAAAAGAAAAATGACGAACAGATTAACGAACGAACGTTTGTTTTCTGTAACTAAACGGTGAACGCGTTCGTTAAAACGAAAGAACGCTTGCTAAATAAACTAAACCGGAAATAAACGGATCTAAAAAACCGACGAAAAAACCGAACGGAAAACCGAACGGTTTTCCGGGGAAAACCGGCGGCGGCGGCGGGGTCCGTTGGCGGCGGCAGCGTCTCCGGGGGCGTCGGGTGGCGGCGGCGGGATCCGGCGGCAGCTCGGGCGGCGGCGGGGCGGCGACAGGGCGGCGTGGGCGGTGGTGCGGCGACGCGGGCGGTGGGGTCCGGGGACTATGGCGGCGGCGGGTTAGGGTTAGAGTTTCAGCGCGGGGTGGGGCTGACGGGCTCGGGGCGGCTCCTTATAAAGGCCGGCCCGAAGAGTCCTGGCCGAAACCGGCCCTATGTCGGTTTGTTTTTTTTATATAATTACGCACAGAAAAACAAATAAAAGAAATACTAAACAGACTCCAAAAATCCCGAAATAAATTTTCCCCGACTTCTAAAATCCAGCCGAAGAGGATGAACATTTACTTGGGGCCTGAATGCAATTTTGAAAAACACACATTTTTCCAAAATTCAAATAAAATAGCAAATAACTCCAAAATAAAATCTTATTTGATTTTATTATTAAATCCTCAATATTTCTTTTATTTTGGGAAAGTCATTTTATTGCCTCTCTCATATTTTTATGGTAGAAATAATTGAAGATAAAATAAATCAAATCAAATGATCCTATCTTGAAAATTTGAGAAAACTCAAATATGAAAATAACGAAATCCCCAACTCTCTCTGAGGGTCCTTGAGTTGCGTAGAATTTCTAGGATCAAACCAAAAGCAAATAGAATATGATATGCAGTGATGATCTAATGTATAACATTCCAAATTGAAAATTTGGGATGTTACAAACCTACCCCCCTTAAGATGAATCTCGCCCTCGAGATTCGGGTTGGCTAGAAAATAGGTGAGGGTGGTCCTTCAGCAGATCTTCCTCTCGCTCCCAGGTGGCCTCATCCTCCGTGTGGTGGCTCCACTGAACTTTGCAAAACTTGATAACCTTGGTGCGGGTGACTCGGCTCGCATACTCAAGAATCATGACTGGTTTCTCCTCATAGGTCAAATCACTGTCCAGCTGAATCGCTTCCAGCGGCACTGTATCTCTTAGCGGTATATCAGCCATCTCTGCGTGGCACTTCTTCAACTGGGAAACGTGGAATACATCGTGAACTCCTGACAATCCTTCGGGCAATTCCAACTTGTAGGCTACTTCTCCCATACACTCCAAAACCTTGTATGGTCCTACAAAACGTGGCGCTAACTTTCCCTTAACTCCAAAGCGCTTAACTCCTCGAAGTGGAGATACTCGAAGATAAGCTTGGTCTCCGACTTCGTAAACTGTCTCTTTGCGTTTAGAATCTGCGTAGCTCTCCTGCCTAGAATGGGCTACCTTGAGCCTATCGCGGATCAATTTCACTTTCTGTTCAGACTCCTTAATCAAATCCGGTCCCAACAACTGGCGGTCTCCAACTTCATCCCACGACAATGGGTCCTGCACCTCCTAACGTACAAGGCTTCGAAAGGGGCCATCTTCAAACTGGATTGATAACTTTTGTTGTAAGAGAACTCTGCATATGGCAAATTATCATCCCAACTAGATCTGTAATCTAGCGCGCAAGCTCTTAGCATATCCTCCAAAATCTGATTGACTCTCTCGGTTTGTCCATCTGTATATGGATGAAAAGCTGTACTGAACTCTAGCCTGGTACCCAAAGTTTCGTGCAACTGATTCCAGAACTTTGAGGTAAACCGGGTTCCTCTATCTGATACAATGCTCCTCGGAACTCTATGCAGATATACGATCCTGGTGATGTATATCTTTGCCAACTTAGCACTGGTGTAGGTAGTCTTCACTGGGATGAAATGAGCTACCTTTGTCAAACGATCGACTACAACCCAAATCGAGTCATAGCCTGAACGCGTTCTGGGCAATCCTGTGATAAAATCCATGCCTAGCTTATCCCACTTGCATTTGGGTATTGGCAAAGGCTGTAGCAATCCTGCTGGCTTCTAATGCTCTGCCTTTACTCTCTGACATACATCGCAAACTGCTACGTACTCTGCAATATCCTTCTTCATTCCGGTCCACTAGAAAGTATCCTTCAAATCCAAATACATCTTGGTATTTCCTGGGTGAATCGACTATGGTGAATCATGGGCCTCCTGCAGAATTAACTTCCTGATCTCCGGGTCATTGGGCACATAAACACGGTCTTCAAACCATAGTGTATCGTGCTCATCCTCATGAAATCCTTTAACCTTTCCTTTGCTCAGCTTCTCCTTTATGGAGGCAACCACCTTGCCAGTCTTCTGAGATTCTTTGATCTTATCCATCAAAGTAGACTGAATCTCCAATGCTGCTACATAGCCTCTCGGAACTATCTCCAAACATAACTCACGAAGGTCCTCGGCTAACTCCTTCGGTAAATCTCCCGTCATTAGTGTGTTGACATGGCTTTTACGGCTCAGCGTATCGGCTACTACGTTAGCCTTTCCAGGATGATAATGCAATCTCATATCGTAGTCCTTGATTAGCTCCAACCATCTCCTTTGCCTGAGATTTAGCTCCTTCTGTGTGAAAATGTACTTCAAACTCTTGTGATCCGTGTACACATCACAATGGTTTCCAATGAGAAAATGTCTCCAAGTCTTTAATGCATGCACTACGGCTGCTAACTCCAAATCATGCATGGCATAATTCGACTCATGAGGCTTAAGCTGTTGTGAGGCATATGAAACAACTCTTCCCTCCTGCATAAGCACTGCTCCAAGTCCTCGACGTGAAGCGTCGCAATACACCTCATAATCCTTGTTCTGATCCATCAAAATCAACACTGGTGATGTAACCAAACGTTTCTTCAACTCCTGGAAACTGGCCTCACATTCCTCAGTCCATATGAACTTGGTATCCTTCTTCAACAACCCTGTCATAGGCTTCGCAATCTTCGAGAAATTTTCAATGAATCTCTCGTAGTATCCTGCAAGTCCAAGAAAACTCCGGATTTCTCCAACTGTTGTTGGGGCTTCCTAATTTTTCACAATGTCAACCTTGGTGGGATCTACTGCTATACCTTCTCTGGATATAACGTGTCCGAGGAATCCAACTTCCTTCAACCAAAACTCAAATTTGCTAAACTTGGCATATAACTGATGTTCTCTGAGCTTCTCAAGTACCAATCGCAAATGCTCCTTATGCTCCTCTTCATTCTTCGAGTAAACTAGAATATCATCAATGAACACTACGATGAACTTATCCAAAAACTCCATAAACACTTTGTTCATCATGTTCATAAAATAGGCAGGTGCCTTAGTCAGACCAAATGACATAACGGTACACTCGTACAGCCCATACCTGGTGGTAAAAGCCGTCTTAGGTATATCCTGTTCTCGAATCTTCAACTGATGGTATCCTGATCGTAGATCGATCTTGGAAAATACCTTGGCTCCCTGCAATCGATCAAACAGATCATTGATCATCGGTAGTGGGTACTTGTTCTTGATTGTTACTTCATTCAATCCTCGATAATCGACAACCATCCTTAACGATCCATCCTTTTTCTCCACTAGAAGTACTCGCGATCCCCAAGGCGAAGAACTTGGGAAAATATAACCTTTATCCAGTAACTCTTTAATCTGCTTCTTAATCTCCTCTAAATCCTTTGCGGGCATCCTGTATGGTGTCTTAGATATTGGTCCTGTGCCTGGCAAAAGCTCAATCAAAAACTCAATGTCTCTATCCGGTGGCATGCCTGGCAACTCCTTTGGAAATACGTCAGGGAAATCCTTCACCACTGGTACTTCCTCCTGTACAAATCCTGTTAAGGAATTCACTTGAGTCCTCTTAGGCACATGCCGGGATACATACTTGATCCTTCTTCCTTCTGGGGTGGTAAGCAAAATCGACTTACTGGCGCAATCGATGTTTCCTCCATACATCGACAGCCAATCCATACCTAGAATTACATCCAAACCTTGCGATTCCAAAATGATCAAATCCGAGGGAAACACATGCCTACCTATACTCAATGGCACTTGAAAACATCCTTGGCTGGCCATATATTCCGCTCCTGGTGAGCTTACTAGTATAGGTGTTCTAAGAACCTTAGTGGGCAGGTTATACTTATCCACAAATCCCCGTGAGATGTATGAATGCGATGCACCAGTATCAAAAAGAACGATTGCAGTAAAAGACTTAACCAAAAACTTACCGATTACTGCATCCGGCTGCTCTTCAACCTCCTCCACGTTAACGTGGTTCACCTGTCCCCTATTGAAAGGGTTCGGCTTCTTCCCAGAGCTTCCATTGCCATTTCCATTCTGGGATTCAGGACATTCATTGGCATAATGTCCGGTCTTCTGGCACTTAAAGCAAGTGACTTCGCTCATGTCTCTCTTGGCTGGGGTTGATGGGTTGGTACGGTTCTGTCCGTTGCTTCCTCCATTCCCATTACCATTCTTGGGGCCATTATGATTGTGCGAACTTCCTCCTCCATGAGTATGCTGAAAAGGTCATCCCGGTTTAGGGGTAAAACGCGGCTTCTGCTACGCTCCAGAATTGTACTTCCCTTGTCCATACTTCCTCTTATGGTTTTCAATCTGCTGCTGCTTCCCTTCAATCATAAAAGCACGATCTACCAACTCCTGGTAGTTTTTGAAGCTTGCTACCATATACTGCATGCTCAACTCATCATTCAGTCCTTCCAGAAACTTCTCCTGCTTAGCTGCATCCGTAGCAACGTCATCTGGGGCATACCGTGTTGGCTTACTAAAGTCATCCACATACTGGCCAACTGTCCGTCCTCCTTGGCGCAAGTTGCGAAACTCGCGCTTGTTCATGGCCATAGCTCCTGCTGAAACATGGGCAGTACAGAAAGCCTGCTGAAACTGGTCCCATGTGACAGTGTCGATAGGGTAAGTGGCTGTAAAATTCTCCCACCATGATGCTGCGGGTCCGTCAAGCTGATGTGCGGCAAACTTCACCTTTTCCGCACCCATGCATCCTGCCGTGATCACCTCCCTTGCTGTCTTGCAGAGCCAATCATCTGCTACTATAGGCTCGGTGCTACTGGAGAACACCGGCGGATTTAGCCTAACAAAATGGGTTAAGTGATCAACAGGTGGTGGTGGTGGTGGTGGTGGGTTGTTGTTGTTGTTCCCCTGATTCTGATTCTGGACTAGCAACTGCATCAACGTATTCTGCTGCTGGATCAATTGAGTGAGCTCCGGTGGGAAGGTAAATCCGGGGTCACGTCTCGGAGACATCTGATGGGTTTAGAAAAGATGAGATTTAAGAATAGAGAGAGGTCTAGAGAGAAAACAATACCCATATGCACATGAGGCAAATGCAAACAATTCACTTCATTCAATCAAACAAGGGCATACAATCGGTCTAACTATCGCAAAAGTGCTTGGACTACTCTATTTACATGGGGGAATACTACTACTGATGGGGTGGTCTACTAGAAATATTCTTCGGTTGCAGACTCCATGATATCTGCTCCAGCTTCATCAACATAGTCATCATCGCTATCGTCTGGGTCCAAGTCGGTGTCATCGATGATAATGCAGTCTTTCAGGCGAATCTCCTTGGGTTCTTCGTCCTCTTCTACTGGTGTAGGGTCTCCCATGAATATTCCGATCTTCTTGATCAGGTCGTCATTCTTCTCCACTAATACTTTGATTTCCTCCATATAATCTTCACGTGTAGCCTTGAGTTCTTCTTCCAGTTCCGTGATTCTTGTCCTCGCCTTCTTCAGATCTATCATGTCTGCCCACATTTGGTTCTCCTGACGTTGAATGTGCTGGTTTAACTCCTGGATAAAAGTTGTGATTGATCTATCCTTCTTGGTGCTGATCATCTCCCAGTGCTCATCTCGGCACCCACAAATCTGGTAGATAGTATCCTTAAGATCATTGCGGTAAACTTCTCCAATACGTCCCATGGCGATGTGAGCTGCCATGCTCTTTCCTAAACTCCAGGTTGGTGCATCAAAGGAAAACTCTATGGGCTCAGTGACTGGCATGAACGTCCTTCCTGGAACTTGAACATGAATCATCCAACGTTCCTCTTCCGGTAAAGTGGCGTTGTAGGTTCCGGTGAAGCTTGGTACTCCGATGTTCAGGTATCTAGTGACTTTCTTCAAGTGACGTCCAAAGGGTGTATCTTCATCCGGTTGCGTAAACTTGTTCCTTGCATCCGCCATCCTAAAAGAGTAGAAAAGATGAGAAGTCGCAAATGATAAGAGTGAGTAGTGATCTAGGGCTTTATCTTAGTGGTCGTGTCCTATAGTCAGCGTGTGCTCTGATACCATCTTGTAGCGACCAGACCTCAACCAGTCTGATCTCTGTGCTTCAGTGTCATCCCTGGATCAGTAATGCTGACATGCACAGTACTTGAAGGATTTATAACAGAGTAGCAATCACACACTTAGTACATCGAATGTCTCAAAAGAGAACTTATTACAATAAATATGGCTTAAGGCCATCTAATAACAATAACAGCGGAAGGCTTGGAAAATAAATGAGTCCATCAACTCCAACGGCATCACTCAGTATAGAACCATGACCTAAAAGGCACCTTACTCGTTGTCTGAAAAGTCTGCAACATGAACGTTGCAGACCGAAACGGGTCAGCACATGGAATATGCTGGCAAAGTAACACATAGAGAGTAATGAAAGAATAAGGCTATACTACATGCATATATGGTTGGTGGAAAGCCCTATGGTTACAGTTTTGCGTAAAGCCAATTTTTCCCTACTGCAAAGGAATAAATTTTATTTAACTATCATGGTAGTTGTTAAACATTGAGAGTGTAGACACCCTCTCAATCCCAATTAAGCATCATATTTAAAACCCAACAATATTAATTAGAGTAACATGATGAGATTCACATGATAATCCAATTACTAGATACTCAAGATGTCCATAACCGGGGACATGGCTAACCATGATTAGTTTATACACTCTACAGAGGTTTGCGCACTTCTCCACACAAGACTCGATCTCCTCCGTTGGGATTCTCGCACTACATGGTGTTTGAGAAACGGATGACCGAGACATAGTCTTTCAGAAGAGCTAGCACCTTAAGAACGGGTAGACCGTTACACCTACTTTCCCCTACATCTACTAGTCTACCACTATAAGAGTTCGCACGACTTAATCATCTATGCTAGAGCCCATAGTAGCTTGTGGCTACACACGGAAGTTTCTAGTATGAATAATATCATGATCCCTTTGAGCCTGGGTTGCGGCCCATAAAGAAAAACAGGCAATCGCTGGAATACCCAGGTGCCTCAATCCACCCAGATGTGTGTTTAAGTTTCCACCTTAAATAAACCATTAATTTATCGGTCTCACATTTGTCATGGATACACTCACCCAATCCACGTCTACTAGCATAGCATGACAATATAAGCAAACGTAGAAGTAACTCCCAAAGGTTTAATAATAAAACAAGTAATAGGTACTACCTCATCTACTTCCCAAAACCCACAATTTAATTAGATCCTAATCATGCAATGTTTGAGGATTGAGCTAATGCAATAAAAACTGGGTAGTAGGAGGTATGATCAAAGTGTTACTTGACTTGCTGATGATCCGCGAAACCTAGCGATTCAAAGTAGCAAGCGGCGCACTCCGGATACTCTATCGCAAACAAACAAGCATACAATAAGTACTCAACTAATGCACATGTAAAACTCAAATAAGAGAACTAACCAGAAAGTTCAACTTAAGAACTCCGGTTTGCAAAAAGAATCAACTCGAACGAAGCAACGAAAGTCAAACGGCGAAAGAAAGAAACTTCGTTTACTAATCTGGATCTAGGTCAAATTTTACAGAAGCAAAAACTTGTTTGAGTTGGTTAAACGGAAAGAGGGTTTCGAGACGAAACTCCAGGCGCTTGAATCGCCTGATTCCGATAAACGAGCGAAAAGTTATACTAGAATGAAAATCGGATCAGAAATCGCGATCAGAAATAATCGCGGAAAAACCGAGAAAAAGAAAAACGACGAACAGATTAACGACCGAACATTCGTTTTCTGTAACTAAACGGTGAACGCGTTCGTTAAAATGAACGAACGAGCGAACGCTCGCTAAATAAACTAAACCAGAAATAAACCGATCTAGAAAAAAATGGATCTAAAAAACCGACGAAAAACCGAACGGTTTTCCGGGGAAAACCGGCGGCGGCGGCGGGGGTCAACCTCCGGCGAGGCGGCGGGGTCCGGCGGCGGCGGCGGGCTACGGCGGCGGGATCCAGCGGCGGCTCGGGCGGCGGCAGGGCGGAGTGGGCGGTGGTTAGACGGCGCGGGCGGCGGCGTCCGGCGGTTGCGGCGGCGCGCGGCGGCGGCGGCGGGTTAGGGTTAGGGTTTCGGCGTGGGGTGGGGCTGACGGGCTCAGGGCGGCTCCATATAAAGGCCCGCCCGAAGAGTCCTGGCCGAAACCGGCCGTATGTCGGTTTTCGTTTTTTTATAATTACGCACAGAAAAACAAATAAAAGACATACTAAACCGACTCCAAAAATCCTGAAAAAAAATTCCCCGACTTCTAAAATCCAGCCGAACAGGATGAACATTTATTTGGGGCTTGAATGCAATTTTGAAAAACACGCATTTTTCCTAAATTCAAATAAAATAGCAAATAACTCCAAAATAAAATCTTATTTGATTTTATTATTAAATCCTCAATATTTCTTTATTTTGGGAATGTCATTTTATTCCCTCTCTCATATTCTTATTATAGAAATAATTGGAGATAAAATAAATCAAATCAAATGATCCTATCTTCAAAATTTGAGAAAACTCAAATATGAAAATAACGAAATCCCCAACTCTCCCCGAGGGTCCTTGAGTTGCATAGAATTTCTAGGATCAAACCAAAAGCAAATATAATATGATATGCAGTGATGATCTAATGTATAACATTCCAAATTGAAAATTTGGGATGTTACACCTACGATGTAAAAAACATGCAAAAACAGCATCTAGCACTTGGCACTATGCCAATAGGTTAGTACCAAAAAATGATATAAAATGATTATAAAACATTCAAGATTAATAATATAACAACATGGAACAATCAAAAATTATATATACATTGGAGACTGATAACCCACAAATATAGGGGATCACAATAGTTCGATGGTAGAGTATTCAATCCAAATTTATGGATTCGACACAAGGGGAGCCAAAGAATATTTGAAGGTATTAGCAGTTGAGTTGTCAATTCAACCACACCTGGAGATTAATTATCTGCAGCAATATGATCAATAGCAAAGTAGTGTGATAGTTTTGATAGTAGTGACAGTAGCAACGGTAACAGTAACAGTGATAGCAGTAATTTGTAGCAAGTGTAACAGTGATGATAGAAGTAGTAACTTAGCAGAAACAATATCGAAAAGTTCGTAGGCATTGGATCAGTGACTTGTTGGATGATATTCATCATGTGACAGTTATAACCTAGGGCGATACGGCACTAGCTCCAGTTCATCGATATAATGTAGGCATGTATTCCGTAAATAGTCATACGTGCTTTATTAAAAGAACTTGCATGACATCTTTTGTCCTACCCTCCCGTGGCAGCGGGGTCCATATTGGAAACTAAGGGATATTAAGGCCTCCTTTTAATAGAGAACCGGAACAAAGCATTAACACATAGTGAATACATGAACTCCTCAAACTACGGTCATCACTGGGAGTGGGCCCAGTTGTTGTCACTCCGGGGTTGCCGGATCATAACCGTAGTAGGTGACTATAACTTGCAAGATCATATCTAAAACATGGATATAATGATGAATTCATAAACGGTTCAGATCTAAAATCATGGCACCCGGGCCCAAAGTGGCAAGCATTTAGCATAACAAATTCATAGCAACATCAATCTAAGAACATAGTACATACTAGGGATCGAGCCCTAACAAAACTAACTCGGTTGCATGATGAATCTCATCCAACTCCTCACCGACCAGCGAGCCTATGAAGGAATTATTCACTCCCGGTGGGGAGCATCATGGAATTGGCGATGGAGATAGGTTGGTGATGACGAAGATCGAAGATCCCCCTCTGCGGAGCCCTAAACGGACTCCAGATCTGCCCTCCTGAGGAAGAACAGAGCCTGGCGGCGGCTCCTTCTCATGGATCACAATAATTCTTGCTCCCTGGTTTTTTTCTGGAAATATGTGAATTTATAGTATCAGGGGGGTCCTCAGCGGGGCCACCAGGTGGGTACAACCCACCTGGGCACGCCAGGAGAGGGGGGCGTGCCCTGGTGGGTTCTGCCCACCCAGGGGCCCCTCTCCGGTAGGTCTTGGTTCTAGAAATTCTTATTGTTGGTATAAAAATTCCTCAAAAAGTTCCGTTCCATTCCGAGAACTTTTATTTCTGCACAAAAACAACACCATGGTAGTTCTGCTGAAAACAACGTCAGTCCGGGGTTAGTTTCATTCAAATCATGCAAATTAGAGTCCAAAACAAGAGGGAAACATGAGAAAAAGTAGATACATTGGAGACGTATCAACTCCCCCAACCTTAAACCTTTGCTTGTTCTCAAGCAATTCAGTTGATAAACTGAAAGTGAGAAAGAAAAACTTTTACGAACTCTTTTGCTCTTGTTTGCATAAATAAGCTTAAACATCACCTAGGTTTTCAGCCAGCATTATAACTAACCATGTCAACAATAACTCTTAAAGATTATAATGATTCATATCAATGACATAATGAGCTAGCAAGCAATAATAAGATATCTCAAACAGCAACACGTTGTCGAAACAATCATGATATAATATGACAATAATGGTATCTCACTAGACCTTTCTGAGACCGCAAAACATAAATGGAGAGCACCCCCAAAGTTCAAGCAGCGACTAAACATTGTAATTCATGGTAGAAAAGATCCAGTCATGATGCACCCAACATTAGCTATACACAATGCATAAATCATGACTGCCGTGCTCTACTCAATTTCTGGCGCTTGTTAATAGAAGGTCATGGCACAACATAAAAGTAAATAGAAAGTCCCTTCGCAGAGGGAAGCAGTGATATGCAGAGGTGCCAGAGCTCAGTTTTTTAAAACAGAGATAAATGATATTTTGAGACATGCACCCTTCTCATTCACTTCACGACCATCAGTTATCAACATCTTCCATGCTATGCACGCTAGTGGCGGTTCCCAAGCGATAAAAGTAAAGGTTTACTCCCCCTCCACCATCAATCACACTCCACGGCTTGCCCGAAACAACGGGTGCTGTCCATACCAACATCAATCCCGGGGGAGTTTTGTTTAATTATTTGCATTTTTTAGTTCGGGATTGGGAATCCCCATTACCGCCCATTTCCTCGTGCGATGGCGAGTGAATAAACACCCGACCTGAGGATAACATGCTTAGCACGGAAGATATCGACCACCTCCTGTCATTCCATGAACGATCCAGGCACACAAAACGGATAATTTTTAGAAGTTTTTAGAGGTGGCACATGCAAATTTACTTAGGACGGTAGGGTAATACCATATATAGGTAGGTATGGTGAACTCATCTGGAATAATTTTGGGTTGAAGGTTTTTGATGTACAAGCAGAATCCCCACTTAGTACAGGTGAAGGCTAGCAATTTTAAGACTGGGAAGCGGCCAGCTAGAGAGCAACAACGATCATGACCACGCATTATGCATAAGTAACATTGGACACTAGCATGAGTAGGATATGAACACCATGAACATAAACATTATAGAGGCTATGTTGGTTTTGATTCAACTACATGCATGAACATGTACCAAGTCAAGCCACCCGAACATTCAGAGGAGGATACCATATCATCATACCACATCACAATCATTTTAACACTATGTTGATATCCAAGATAAATCATTATCCACTCCCAGCTACTTATGCATGGCATGAGAAACTACAATCTGTAATTGTCATTGCAAACATGCTTAATCATAATGGGCTAAATCATGGGTACTAGGTTAAACATATTTACACAGACAAGACAAGTCGAGTTCATACCGGTTTCTCTTTGCCACGACCGAATATCGTCATTATTGCCTTTCACTTGCACGACCGAATGATATGAAAATAATAACAGTGCAAGAGTGCCATGGACTAAGCTGGAATCTGCAAATATTTTATGCAACAGGAGAAGACAAGGTAAAATGGGCTCTTATTAGTTCAACAGTTATCATATGAGAGCTACTCAACATTTTCATCGTGGTCTTCTCCTTGGTACGACTCGAATAAAAATAAAAGAAATTCAGAGAAACATAATGAAATATTTTCGGAGTTTTTGGTTTTCTTCAACAATTAAATAGAAGCAAAAACGAGAAAAACTATTTACAGGGGAAAGCTCCCAACAAGCAAAAGAAGAACAAGGAAATCTTTTTGGATTTTCTTTTTAGTGCTACTACTAAGCATGCATAGAAAGTAAATTAATACAACTATTTTTTTGGTTTTTCTAAAGTTTTTCAAACACACAAGAAGAAAGCAAGAAAATAAATCTAAGCATGGATGATACAATGAAAAAGTGTGAACACCGACAGATAGAATGATATGTGAGCATGAATATAATGTCGGTGAAAAACACGTACTCCCCCAAGCTTAGGCTTTTGGCCTAAGTTGGTAGTGAATCAATAGCCTGGAGGGTAGTATGGATCATGAGGAGCAGGCATCCACTCATTCCACTGCTGAGGAGCAGGCATCCACTGATCCCACTGTGGAGGTGCCTGTGCAGCCTCTGCAGTAGCGTGAGCATTCCAGTAGGCGAGGATGTCTGCAGGCATAATCCGGTATCCGCCCCTGGCAACAGACTCAAACAAACCAGGTGCAGGGAAGGGGATAACATCACGAGTCAATTTTATAGACCAAGTTATAAGGAATGGCAATGTCAGGACGATCATGTGCAAGAAAGTGATGGTGATCCATGGCTGCACGGTCTAGGTACACCTTGGTCAGAGGGTAATCATGAGGACATAACTCAACCTCGAAGTGAGTCGCCAAACGAGTAGCATAAATCCCACCATGTATTTTGCCCTGAGATTTATTAAGATGGAGGCGACGAGCCACGATAGCTCCTAAGCTATACGTGTTGTCGCCCTCAATGTCACGACGTAAAATAGCAAGGTCTAGTGAACTAAGTGCACCCACCTTCTCCCTAGCACGCAAGCATTTGGTAATGAAATATGCAAAGTAACGAACAGCAAGAAAATGTAAATCACTGGCAATGATGGCTGACACTCTCCTCTCATCACCCACTATCAAAGTGCGACAAAAATCCTCAAACTCAGCCGACATAGGCTCGGCCAAGCTCCCGTTAGAATGGATCAAGCATATGTCACAAAACGCAGTAAGTGGCATCTGATGATTTTCAGCATATAAATCAAAGCCCACTTCAGGAGGATTATTTCTAGGTAAGAAAGTAAAGCTTTGAACAAACATATTTGTGAGGATTTAGTGCTGGTCACACTCATCTGCGATGAAGTCGGTGAGACCGGCATTGGCAATGAATTGCATGAACTCCTCATGAATTCCAGCTTCTTGTAGGAACGGGGTGTGCGGCCATTCGCACGGCCATACCTCCGTCAACCTCCGAGGGTGGAGATCATTGTCAGAAGACTCCTCAATAACACCCTTGGATTTCTTCCTTGAGCCATATTTCCTGAAGATATTCATGTCCGCGTACAATTTTTCCTATGAACAAAAATCTGAATTTTTAGTCCACAAAATTTTTCCAACAAAACTTTGTAAGATTGATAGCAACTACTCAGAGGGATGCATAGAGGCCATAACAAGCATTCAAACAACTTAGAACACTAAGAATTCAACATGCAAGCACATCTACGGCAACACCAAGAGTTGCTAATTATTCAACGTATAAACCACTAAAACAAAAAACCAATTGGACAAATGGTGGAGTCACATACCAAGCAACAATCTCCCAAAACAGTTTCGAAAAATGGAGCTTCGAGCAAAAAGATCAAATTTGGCAGCAAAATGAGCAAGAACTCGGGAGAGAGAGGGTGAGTGATTTTTTTCTGGAGGTAGGTGACAATGTAGGCTAAAGAGATAAGTGAGGTGGCCCACGTGGGTACCACAACCCCCCAGGGCACGCCACGGGGTGCTGTGCGCCCAGGTGGGTCATGCCCACCTGGTGCACCCCCCTCTAGTTATTTTTGCACTAAAAATCCTTAAATATTCAGAAACAAATCATATAAAATTTTCAGGGCATTCTGAGAACTTTTATTTTTGGGTAATTTTTTATTACGCGGGAAATTCAGAAAACAGACAAAACATGGTATTTTATTTTATTTAACTAATAAAAATAGAAAACAAAAAGTAGGGACAGAAAGTAGTGCTTACTAAATTCATCAACTTCATACCGTTCAAAAGTGATTCATTAATAAGGTTGATCAAGTCTTATTAACAACCACTTTCGGTTAGCATGAAACCGAGGAACTTTCATAAATCACTAAGTTACCACAATGGGGATTTGCATTTCCCCAACAATAAGCATTTCATATTTCTATTTGACAGTAGGTAGCGGTATTTGAAAACTTCCAATAGTGATTGTCGAAGATTTTTCAATAACATTAATACCATTCACTTGGAATTGTTTTTTTTTTGGAAAGTGCACTGTATGCTCATTACCATTGATATGAAAGTGACCTTGCTTTTATTACAATCACTAACAGGCCCTGCAGTATTCAAGAAGGGTCTACCAAGGATAATCGACATGTTGTCTGATATGTCTCCAACGTATCTATAATTTTTGATTGTTCCATGCTATTATATTATCTGTTTTGGATGTTTAATGGGCTTTAATATGGTCTTTTATATTATTTTTAGGACCAACCTATTAACCGGAGGCCCAGTGCTAGTTTCTTTTTTTTTGCCTATTTTAGAGTTCGTAGAAAAGGAATACCAAACGGAATCCAAACAGAATGAAACATTCGCGATGATCTTTTTTGGACCGAAAGCAAACCAGAAGACTTGGAGTTGAAGTCTAGAACTCGGTGAGGCGGCCATGAGGCAGGAGGGCGCGCCCAGGGGGAGTAGGCGTGCCCCCCACCCATGTGGGCCCCACATAGCTCCACTGACGTAATTCTTTCGCCTATATATATATATACTCTTATACCCTAGGTCGATCGCAGAGAGCCACAAATCCACTTTTCCATCGCCGCAACCTTCTGTACCCGTTAGATGCCATTTTGGGGCCTTTTCCAGCGATCTGCCGGAGGGGGAATCGATCACGGAGGGCTTCTACATCAACACCATAGCCTCTCCGATGAAGCGTGAGTAGTTTACCACAGACCTTCGGGTCCATAGTTATTAGCTAGATGGCTTCTTCTCTCTCTTTGATTGTCAATACAAAGTTCTCCTCGATGTTCTTGGAGATATATTCAATGTAATACTCATTTCCGGTGTGTTTGTCGAGATCCGATGAATTGTGGGTTTATGAACAAGATTATCTATGAATATTATTTGGTTCTTCTCTGAATTCTTATATGCATGATTTGATATCTTTGCAAGCCTCTTCGAATTATCGGTTTAGTTTGGCCTACTAGATTGATCTTTCTTGCAATGGGAGAAGTGCTTAGCTTTGGGTTCAATCTTGCGGTGTCCTTTCCCAGTGACAGTAGGGGCAGCAAGGCACGTATTGTATTGTTTCCATCAAGGATAAAAAGATGGGGTTTATATCATATCGCTTGAGTTTATCCCTCTACATCATGTCATCTTGCTTAATGCGTTACTCTGTTCTTATGAACTTAATACTCTAGATGCATGCTGGATAGCGATCGATGTGTGGAGTAATAGTAGTAGATGTAGAATCGTTTTGATCTACTTGACACGGACATGATGCCTATATTCATAATCATTGCCTAGATATTCTCATAACTATGCACTTTTCTATCAATTGCTCGGCAGTAATTTGTTCACCCACCGTAATACATGCTATCTTGAGAGAAGCCACTAGTGAAACCTATGGCCCCCGGGTCTCTTATTATATTGCATCTCTTTTATTTACATCGCATCTCATTTACTATTTTTCAATCTTTACTTTCCAATCTATACAACAAAAATACCAAAAATATTTACTTTATTATCTTTATCAGATCTCACTTTTGCGAGTGACCGTGTAGGGATTGAAAACCCCTTTATTGCGTTGGTTGCAAGGTTCTTGATTGTTTGTGCAGGTACTAGGTGACTTGTGTGTTGTCTCCTACTGGATTGATACCTTGGTTCTCAAAAACTGAGGGAAATACTTACGCTACTTTGCTGCATCACCCTTTTCTCTTCAAGGTAAAACCAACGCATGCTCAAGAGGTATCAAGAAGGATTTCTGGCGCCATTGCCGGGGAGATCTACGCCAAGTCAAGACATACAAAGTACCCATCATAAACTCTTCTCCCTTGCATTACATTATTTGCCATTCACCTCTCGTTTTCCTCCCCCCTTCACAAAGATTTGCCCTTTTCTTTCTCCCTTCTTCCGTTCAATCTTGTGTTACCATGTGCCTTCTTTTTGCTTGCATCTTCGCTTGCTAAGAGTTTATGGATCCCCATCCACTTGCTAACCTTTTAACGGATCCAATTATGATGTACCTATTGCTAGTGAGTTGAGTGCACTAGATTATCTTTATGGAGTTTTGCTTGAAATCCATGAATCTGGAAATTGTGATGAAGTGCTTTATAAAGTGATTCACGATAGATCTTTGAATAAAAAAGCATGATTGCAATGATGTTACTATAAATTCTCTTAATGTCAATTGTGCTAATAATATGCAAAACCCTAAGCTTGGGGATGCTAATTTTGCTATGTCTACTACTTGTTGCAATAATCATTATAGGGGTGATTCTTCTTATGATCTTGAAAATTTATTTAAGCCCCATGATGAATATGAGATTGATAATAATGCTTGCAATAATACTGAAAGTGGGTTTGGAAGAGTGTTAACTTTAGATCCCACATATTTGGACAATGTTCAATCCTAGGAAGTTTTTGATAAAACTGGGTTTAGAGAGGTCATGACTTTATTTTATGATAATCCCACTATTTCAGAAGAGTGTCTACTTTGCATGCATGTGGATCATGAAGAGAAAATTTTATGTGACAGTTATATTGTTGAGATTGATTTTGATCCTACATGTAATTATTATGAGAGAGGAAAATATGGCTGTAGAAATTTTCATGTTACAAAATTACCTCTCGTTAGGTTGAGATTGCTATTGTTTCTTTCTTCTTCCTTGCATATGGTGGGTTTTGCTTATCTTGATAGTTTATTTGCTTATGAAATCCCTATGCATAGGAATCATGTTAGACTTAAACTTGTTTGTCATATGTTTTATGATGCTCTCTTTGTGCTTTAATTCTTGTCTTTCATGTGAGCATCATTGAAATCTCAATGCCTAGCTAGGGGCGTTAAATGATAGCGCTTGTTGGGAGGCAACCCAATTTTATTTGTGTTCTCTACTTTTTGTTCCTGTTTAGTAATAAATAATTCATCTAGACTCTGTTATGATTGTGTTTCTTATGTTTTAATTAGTGTTTGTGCCAAGTAAAGCCTTTAGGATCTTCTTGGGTGATTGTTGTTTGATCTTGCTGATAAAAATAGAATGTATGCGCTCACGAAAATAATTTTCTTTTTTACCAGAGAGCGATAAAATACCAATTCCAACTGAAGTAGATCAATATACAAATTTTCCTGGTCGTCCTAATTTTTCAGAAACTTTGGAGTTACAGAAGTATTCGATACCTACATATTGCTATAGACTGTTCTGTTTTTGACAGATTCTGTTTTTCGCGTGTTGTTTGCTTATTTTGATGCATCTATGAGTAGCATCGGTGGTATGAACCATAGAGAAGTTGGAACACAGTAGATTTAACACCAATATAAATAAATAATGAGTTCATTAAAGTACCTTGAAGTGGTGGTTTATTTTCTTATACTAACGGAGCTCTTGATATTTTCTGTTGAGTTTTGTGTTGTGAAGTTTTCAAGTTTTTGGGTAAAGATTTGATAGATTTTGGAATAAGGGGTGGCAAGAGCCTAAGCTTGGGGATGCCCAAGGCACCCCAAGGTAAAATTCAAGGACAACCAAAAGCCTAAGCTTTGGGATGCCTCGGAAGGCATCCCCTCTTTCGTCTTCGTCTATCGGTAACTTTACTTGAGGCTATTTTTTATTCACCACATGATATGTGTTTTTCTCGGAGCGTCTTGTATGATTTGAGTCTTTGCTTTTTAGTTTACCACAATCATCCTTGCTGTACACACCTTTTGGGAGAGACATGCATGAATCAGAATTTATTAGAATACTCTATGTGCTTCACTTATATCTTTTGAGCTAGATAATTTTGCTTTAGTGCTTCACTTATATCTTTTTAGAGCACGGTGGTGGTTTTATTTTATAGAAATTATTGATCCCTCATGCTTCACTTATATTATTTCGAGAGTCCTTTAGAACAGCATGGTATTTTGCTTTGGCTATAAAATTAGTCCTAATATGATAGGCATCCAAGATGGGTATAATAAAAACTTTCATATAAAGTGCGTTGAATACTATGAGAAGTTTGATTCCATATGATTGTTTTGAGATATGAAGATGGTGATATTAGAGTCATGCTAGTTGAGTAGTTGTGAATTTTAGAGATACTTGTGTTAAATTTTATGATTTCTGTAGCATGCACGTATGGTAAACCGTTATGTGATGAAGTCGGAGCATGATTTATTTTTTGATTGTCTTCCTTATGAGTGGCGGTCGGGGACGAGCGATGGTCTTTTCCTACCAATCTATCCCCCTAGGAGCATGCGCGTAGTAATTCCTTTTGATAACTAATAGATTTTTGCAATAAGTATGTGAGTTCTTTATGACTAATGTTGAGTCCATGGATTATACGCACTCTCACCCTTCCACCGTTGCTAGCCTCTCTAGTACCGTGCAACTTTCGCCGTACCATAAGTCCACCATTTACCTTCCTCAAAACAGCCACCATACCTACCTATTATGGCATTTCCATAGCCATTCCGAGATATATTGCCATGCAACTTTCCACCGTTCCGTTTATTATGACACGCTCCATCATTGTCATATTGCTTTGCATGATCATGTAGTTGAAATCGTATTTGTGGCAAAGCCACCATTCATAATTCTTCATACATGTCACTCTTGAATCATTGCACATCCCGGTACACCGCTGGAGGCATTCACATAGTCATATTTTGTTCTAAGTATCAAGTTATAATTCTTGAGTTGTAAGTAAATAAAAGTGTGATGATCATCATTATTAGATCATTGTCCCATGTGAGGAAAGGATGATGGATACTATGATTCACCCACAAGTCGGGATGAGACTCCGGACGAAAAATAAAAAATAAAGAGAAAAAAAGAGGCCAAAAAAAGAAAGAGAAAAGGCCAAAATAAAAAAATGAGAGAAAAAGAGAGAAGGGGCAATGCTACTATCCTTTTTCCACACTTGTGCTTCAAGGTAGCACCATGATCTTCATGATATAGAGTATCCTATTTTGTCACTTTCATATACTAGTGGGAATTTGTCATTATAGAACTTGGCTTGTATATTCCTTTGATGGGCTTCCTCAAAATGCCCTAGGTCTTCGTGAGCAAGCAAGTTGGATGCATACCCACTTAGTTTCTTTTTGAGCTTTCATACACTTATAGCTCTAGTGAATCCATTGCATGGCAATCCCTACTCACTCACATTGATATCTATTGATGGGCATCTCCATAGCCCGTTGATACGCCTAGTTTATGTGAGACTATCTTCTCTTTTTTGTCTTCTCCACAACCACCATTCTGTTCCACCTATAGTGCTATGTCCATGGCTCACGCTCATGTATTGCGTGAAGATTGAAAAAGTTTGAGAACATCAAAAGTATGAAACAATTACTTGGCTTGCCATCGTGGTTGTGCAAGATTTAAATATTTTGTGTGATGAAGATAGAACATAGCCAGACTATATGATTTTGTAGGGATACCTTTCTTTGGCCATGTTATTTTGAGAAGACATGATTACTTTATTAGTATGCTTGAAGTATTATTATTTTTATGTAAATATTAAACTTTTGTCTTGAATCTTTCAGATCTGAACATTCATGCCACAATAAAGAAAATTACATTGATAATTATGTTAGGTAGCATTCCACATCAAAAATTCTGTTTTTATCATTTACCTACTCGAGGACGAGCAGGAATTAAGCTTGGGGATGCTTGATAGTCTCCAACGTATCTATAATTTTTATTGTTCTGTGCTATTATATTATCTGTTTTAGATGTTTAATGGGCTTTAATATGCTCTTTTATATTATTTTTGGGACTAACCTATTAACCGGAGGCCCAGTGCCAATTTCTGTTTTTTTTCCTATTTTAGAGTTTCACAGAAAAGGCATACCAAACAGAATCCAAACGGAATGAAACCTTCGTGATGATCTTTCTTGGACCGAAAGCAAACCATAAGACTTGGGGTTGAAGTCTGGAACTCCGTCAGGCGGCCACAAGGTAGGAGGGCGCGCCCCACCCTTGTGGGCCCCACATAGCTCCACCGACGTACTTATTTCGCCTATATATACTCTTATACCCTAGATCAATCGCAGAGAGCCACGAAACTACTTTTCCACCGCTGCAACCTTTTGTACCCATGAGATCCCATCTTGGGGCCTTTTTTAGCGATCTACCGAAGGGGGAATCGATCACAGAGGGCTTCTACATTTACACCATAGCCTCTCCGATGAAGCGTGAGTAGTTTACCACAGACCTTTGGGTCCATAATTATTAGCTAGATGGCTTCTTCTCTCTCTTTGATTCTCAATACAAAGTTCTCCTCGATGTTCTTGGAGATCTATTTGATGTAATACTCTTTTGCGGTGTGTTTGCCGAGATCCGATGAATTGTGGGTTTATGAACAAGATTATCTATGAATATTATTTGGTTCTCCTCTGAATTCTTATATGCATGATTTGGTATCTTTGCAAGTCTCTTCGAATTATCGATTTAGTTTGGCCTACTAGATTGATCTTTATTGTAATGGGAGAAGTGCTTAGCTTTGGGTTCAATCTTGCGGTGTCCTTTCCCAGTGAAAGTAGGGGCAGCAAGGCACATATAGTATTGTTGCCATCGAGGATAAAAAGATGGGGTTTATATCATATTGCTTGAGTTTATCCCTCTACATCATGTCATCTTGCTTAATGTGTTACTCTGTTCTTATGAACTTAATACTCTAGATGCATGCTGGATAGCGGTCGATGTGTGGAGTAATAGTAGTAGATGCAGAATCGTTTCGATCTACTTGACACGGACGTGGTTCCTATATTCATAATCATTGCCTAGATATTCTCATAACTATGCACTTTTCTATCAATTGCTCGGCAGTAATTTGTTCACCCACCGTAATACATGCTATCTTGAGAGAAGCCACTAGTGAAACCTATGGCCCCCGGGTCTCTTCCTTATTATATTGCATCTCTTTTATTTACATCACATCTCGTTTACTATTTTGCAATATTTACTTTCCAATCCATACAGCAAAAATACCAAAAATATTTACTTTACTATCTTTATCAGATATCACTTTTGCGAGTGACCGTGAAGGGATTGACAACCCCTTTATCGCGTTGGTTGCAAGGTTCTATATTGTTTGTGCAGGTACTAGGTGACTTGTGTGTTGTCTCCTACTGGATTGATACCTTGGTTCTCAAAAACTGAGGGAAATACTTACGCTACTTTGCTGCATCACCCTTTCCTCTTCAAGGGAAAACCAATGCATGCTCAAGATGTAGCATTGTCGTCCTTGGGCATCTGAAGTATAAGAAAGTCAGTCAAAATAGTAACATTAGCAGCAACAACAACAAGCACATCCTCACAGATACCGATAGGGATGGTAGTTGATTTATCAGCCAGTTGCAAAGATATTTCAGTAGGTGTGAGTTTATTCAAGTCAAGTCTTTTATATAAAGAGAAAGGCATAACACTAAGACCAGCTCCTAAATCACACAAAGAAGTTTTCACATAATTCTTTTTTATAGAACAAGGTATATATAGTTGGTATTCCCAGATCTCCAAGTTTTTTAGGTACTCCATCTTAAAAAGTATAATTAGCAAGCATAGCGGAGATTTCAGCTTCCGGTATTTTTCTCTTATTAGTGATGATGTCTTTCGTATATTTTGCATAAGGAGGCATTTTCAATATATCAGTCAAGCGAGTACGCAAAAAGACTGGCCTCAGCATTTCAGCAAAGCGTTTAAATTCTTCATCATCATTCTTTTTAGTTGACTTGGGTGGAAAAGGCATAGGTTTTTGAACCCACGGTTCTCTTTCTTTACCATGTTTCCTAGCCACAAAGTTTATCATATCTTTTATTTTTAGATTGTGGGTTATCAAGATCAATAGGTGGTTCTATCTCAACATCATTATCTAGTTCTTTATCATTGGTTGGTTGAGAGTCTTCATGAGCCTCATCATTATCTTTTTCATTATCATTAGGTGAGTGTTCATTACCAGATGGGGTTTCAACATATGAGATAGAAGTTTCATTTTCATTATCAGGAGGCTTCTCTATTCTAGGTTCACTAGAAGTGTGCAAAGTCCTATCATTTTTCTTTTTCTTTTTCTTCCTGGAAGGACTAGGTGCACTAGTGTTGTTTATTTGTGAATCTTGTTCAATTATTTTAGGGTTCCCCTCAGGATAAAGTGGTTCCTGAGTCATTTTACCTCCTCTAGTTGCAACTCTAACAGCAAAGTCATGCATATTATGATTCATTTCATCAAGCAATTCTCTTTCAAACTTAGCAACTTGTTTTAGTTGAGTTTGAACCATAGAAGCATGTTTTCCAACACCTCTAACATCATTTGATATTCTAAATAACAAGTCACTCAAGCGAGCAATCATATCAGAATTATATTTCAATTATTCCATAACATTTGCATTGAAGTGATCTTGTTTTCTAATATAGTTTTCAAACTCATAAAGGCATTGACTAGGATGCATATTGTGAGGATTATCATTTTCATTGAACTTCATAAGAGAATTTACCTCTACCACCTTAGGCATTGGTGGTGTGTTAAGCCCATGTATTTCTTCAATAGGAGGTAAAATTTTAACATCCTCAGCTTTAATACATTTTTCCTTCATAGATTTCTTTGCCTCTTGCATATCTTCGGGACTGAGATATAATATACCCCCCTTCTTCGGAGTGGGTTTAGGCGATCGTTCAGGAATAGTCCAATCATCATAATTTTCAATATGTTATTCAATAATTCTTCAGCTTGAGCAATAGTTCGTTCCTTGAAAACACAACCAGCACAACTATCTAGGAAGTCCCTAGAAGCATCGTTAGTCCATTATACAAGATATCAAGTATTTCATTTTTCTTAAGAGGATGATTAGGCAAAGCATTAATTAACTGGCAAAGCCTCCCCCAAGCTTGTGGGAGACTCACTTCTTTAGTTTGCACAAAGTTAAATATTTCCTATAAGGCAGCTTGTTTCATATGAGTAGGAAAATATTTTTCAGAGAAGTAATAAACCATATCCTGGGGACTACGCACACAACCAGGAGCAAGAGTATTGTACCAAGCTTTAGCATCACCCTTTAACGAGAAAGGAAATAATTTGGGAATAAAGTAATAAAGAGTTTTCTAATCATGAGTAAAAAGGGTGGCTATGTCATTAAACTTAGTATGATGTGCCACAACAGTTTCAGTTTCATAACCATGGAAAGGATCAGATTCAACCAAAGTGATTTACTCTGGGTCGATAGAGAATTCATAATCCTTATCAACAATACAGATAGGTGAAGTAGAAAACTTAGGGTCACATTTCATTCTAGCATTCAAAGATTTTTATTTATACTTGTGTAGTAATTTCTCTAGATCATCTCTATCATTACAAGCAAGAATATCTCTAGTTGCTTCTTCACTCATAACATAACCTTCCAGTATCTTAGGCAATTCATATCTAGGAAGACTAGTTCTAGCAGGTGTTTCAGGAGATTCAGGGTGGTGTTGCAAATTTACTCATAACAGAAGGTGAATCTAAAGCAGAACTGGATGGCAGTTCCTTACCTCCCCTCGTCTTAGAGGGATAAATCTTAGTCTTTGGATCCTTCAGATTCTTCATAGTGATAATATGATAATAATCCCAAGTGACTCTACAAATATAGCTATGCTCCCCGCCAACGGCGCCAGAAAAAGGTCTTGATAACACACAAGTATAGGGGATCGCAACAGTTTTTGAGGGTAGAGTATTCAACCCAAATTTATAGATTCGACACAAGGGAAGCCAAAGAATATTTGAAGGTATTAGCAGCTGAGTTGTCAATTCAACCACACCTGGAGATTAATTATCTAGAGCAAAATGATCAGTAGCAAAGTAGTTTGATAGTAGTGATAGTAGCAACGATAACAGTACCAGCGATAGCAGTAATTTGTAGGAAGTGTAACAGTGATGATAGGAGTAGTAACCTAGCAGAAACAATATGGAAAAGTTCATAGGCGTTGGATTGGTGACTTGTTGGATGATATTAATCATGTGACCATTATAACCTAGGGCGATACGACACTAGCTCCAGTTCATCGATATAATGTAGGCATGCATTCCATAAATAGTCATACGTGCTTTATTAAAAGAACTTGCATGACATCTTTTGTCCTACCCTCCCGTGGCAGTAGGGTCCATATTGGAAACTCAGGGATATTAAGGCCTCCTTTTAATAGAGAACTTGAACAAAGCATTAACACATAGTGAATACATGAACTCCTCAAACTACGATCATCACTGGGAGTGGGCCCGGTTGTTGTCACTCCGGGGTTGCCGGATCATAACCGTAGTAGGTGACTATAACTTGCAAGATCGTATCTAAAACATGGATATAATGATGAATTCATAAACGATTCAGATCTGAAATCATGGCACTCGGGCCCAAAGTGACAAGCATTAAGCATAACAAAATCATAACAACATCAATCTAAGAACATAGTGGATACTAGGGATTGGCCCCTAACAAAACTAACTTAATTACATGATGAATCTCATCCAACTCCTCACCGACCAGCGAGCCTACGAAGGAATTACTCACTCCCGGTGGGTAGCATCATGGAATTGGCGATGGAGATAGGTTGGTGATGACGAAGATCGAAGATCCCCCTCTCCGGAGCCCCAAACGGAATCCAGATCTGCCCTCGCGAGGAAGAACAGGGCCTGGCGACGGCTCCATCTCGTGGATCATGATAATTCTCTCTCCCTGATTTTTCTGGAAATATGTGAATTTATTGTATCAGGGGGGTCGTCGGCAGGGCCACCAGGTGGGTACAACCCACCTGGGCGCGCCAGGAGAGGGGGGTGCGCCCTGGTGGGTTGTGCCCACCCAGGGGCCCGTCTCCGGTAGGTCTTGGCTCCAGAAATTCTTATTATTGGTATAAAAATTCCTGAAAAAGTTTCGTTCCATTCCGAGAACTTTTATTTCTGCACAAAAACAACACCATGGTAGTTCTACTGAAAACAGCGTCAGTCTAGGGTTAGTTTCATTCAAATCATGCAAATTAGAGTCCAAAACAAGAGGAAAAGCGTGAAAAAAGTAGATACGTTGGAGATGTATCAGAGACGTATCAAGAATGAAGGCACTCTTATCTCATATCACACAAAAAGTTGATGATGATATGAATCGTATGCTCAACGAGGTTTAAACAGAAAAATAAGTCAAGAAAGCACTCTTCCAAATGGTTCCTACCAAGGCACTAGTCTAGATGTCTTTCCGTCTTATTTTTTCAAAAAAATGGTGTTTGTGGTGATGAGGTTACCATGTGGTTTTGCGAGTGTGGAACAGGGAAAAATCTCCAGAGTTGATAAATAAGGCATTCATCGTATTAATTCCGAAGGTTTTGAATCCAACATCTCTTACTCTATTCTGACCAATCAGCTTGTGCAAAGTAATGTTTAAGATTTTTTTGGAAGTGCACGCTAAAAGGTTGGAAAGATATTCGTCGGAGACTATCTCACATGAGAAATCTACATATGTACCAGGGAGACTTACTACACATAATATCCTTCCTACATATGAGTGCTTACACTTTATGAAGAGGTCTCATAGTAAAACTAACTCACATTGTGCCTTGAAACTTGATATTATGAAAGCACATGGTCTAGTTGAGTGGAACTATTTGGAAGATGACATGATTAAGATGGGATTTAGTCAGGTGCGGGTGTCAAAGGTGATGCAATGTGTTATGACAATCTCTTTTTCAGTGCTTAATGGGGTGAAGGAGGAATTGAAGCCTTCTAGAGGGATACGACGGGGGGGGTACTCATTCTTGCTTCCTGCTGAAGAGAAGTCATGTGTTCTTAAGGCCAGAAGTAATAATGATAATGTGAAGGGGATGGTGGTGGCTCCAACGGCATCGATCATGAACCACCTAGTTTTTTTCTCATGACTGATTTTTGATGTTTAAATAAAATCAGGGAGGCGATACATCTCCAACATATTTATAATTTTTTTATTGTTTCATGCTATTATATCATCAATCTTGGGTGTTTATATGCATTTATATGTTATTTTATATCATTTTTTGGGACTAACCTTTTAACCTAGTGCTAGTTGCTGTTTCTTTGCTTGTTTTTGACTATTCAGTAAATCAATATCAAACAAAGTCCAAATGAAAAAATTCTTTGGATTAATTATTTCTGGACCAGAAGGGGCCTAGAAGCTCCGGGAGAAGACCAGACGAGACATGAGAGAGCCACAAGCTTGAGGGGCGCGCTCTAGGGGGTAGGCGCTCCCCCTGAGCTTGTCGGCCCCACTCAGCTCTGTTTGACCTAATTCCACTTCGATAAATTCAGAAATATCCCCAAACCAATAGAGAGCCACCTGAAACACTTTTTTCGAAGTCGCAAGTTTCTGTTCTTCCGCAATCCTGCTACCTCTTGAGCATGCGTTGGTTTTCCCTTGAAGAGGAAAGGGTGATGCAGCAAAGCAACGTAAGTATTTCCCTCAGCTTTTGAGAACCAAGGTATCAATCCAGTAGGATACCACGCGCGAGTCACCTCGTACCTACACAAACAAATAAGAACCTCGCAACCAACACGATAAAGGGGTTGTCAATCCCTTCACGGCCACTTGCAAGAGTGAGATCTGATAGAGATAATAACAAGATAAATATTTTTGGTATTTTTATGATATAAATTGAAAGTAAAGATTGCAAAATAAAATAGATTGGAAACTTGTATGATGGAAAATAGACCCGGGGGCCATAGGTTTCACTAGTGGCTTCTCTCAAGATAGCATACGTATTACGGTGGGTGAACAAATTACTGTCGAGCAATTGATAGAATTGAGCATAGTTATGAGAATATCTAGGTATGATCATGTATATAGGCATCACGTCCGTGAAAACTAGACCGACTCCTGCCTGCATCTACTACTATTACTCCACACATCAACCACTATCCAACATGCATCGAGAGTATTAAGTTCATAAGAATGGAGTAACGCTTCAAGCAAGATGACATGATGTAGAGGGATAAACTCATGCGATATGATATAAACCCCATCTTTTTATCCTCGATGGCAACAATACAATATGTGTCGTTTCCCCTACTGTCACTGGGATCGAGCACCGCAAGATTGAACCCAAAGCTAAGCACTTCTCCCATTGCAAGAAAGATCAATCTAGTAGGTCAAACTAAACTGATAATTCAAAGAGACTTGCAAATATAACCAATCATACATAAAAGAATTCAGAGAAGATTCAAATATTGTTCATAGATAATCTTGATCATAAACCCACAATTCATCAGATCTCGACAAACACACCGCAAAAGAAGATTACATTTAATAGATCTCCAAGAGAATCTAGGAGAACTTGTATTGAGATCCAAAGAGAGAGAAGAAGCAATCTAGCTAATAACTATGGACCCGAAGGTCTGAGGTAAACTACTCACACATCATCGGAGAGGCTATGGTGTTGATGTAGAAGCCCTCCGTGATCAATGCCCCCTCCGGCGGAGCACCGGAAAAGGCCCCAAGATGGGATCTCACGGGTATAGAAGGTTGTGGCGGTGGAATTGGGTTTTCATGGTGCTCTGTGATATTTTCAGGGTACGTAGGTATATATAGGAGGAAGAAGTAGGTCGGTGGAGCCATGAGGGGCCCATGAGGGTGGAGGGTGCACCCACGGGGGTAGGCGCGCCCCCTTGCCACGTGGCTTCCTCGTTGGTTGCTTGACGTCCACTCCAAGTCCTCTGGATCACGTTTGTTCCAAAAATCACGCTCCCGAAGGTTTCGTTCCGTTTGGACTCCGTTTGATATTCTTTTTCTGCGAAACACTGAAATAGGCAAAAAAACAGCAATTTGGGCTGGGCCTCCGGTTAATAGGTTAGTCCCAAAAATAAAAGTGTATAAATAAGCCCATTAAACATCCAAAACAGAATATATAATAGCATGGAACAATCAAAAATCATGTATATAGGCATCACGTCCGTGACAAGTAGACCGACTCCTACTGCATCTACTACTATTACTCCACACATCGACCGCTATCCAGCATGCATCTAGAGTATTAAGTTCATAAGAACGGAGTAACGCTTTAAGCAAGATGACATGATGTAGAGGGATAAACTCATGCAGTATGATATAAACCCCATCTTTTTATCCTCGATGGCAACAATACAACACGTGTTGTTTCCCCTACTGTCACTGGGATCGAGTACCGCAAGATTGAACCCAAAGCTAAGCACTTATCCCATTGCAAGAAAGATCAATCTAGTAGGCCAAACCAAACTGATATTCGAAGAGACTTGCAAAGATAACCAATCATACATAAAAGAATTCAGAGAAGATTCAAATATTGTTCATAGATAATATTGATCATAAACCCCCAATTCATCGGTCTCGACAAACACACCACAAAAGAAGATTACATTGAATAGATCTCCAAGTGAATCGAGGAGAACTTTGTATTGATATCCAAAGAGAGAGAAGAAGCCATCTAGCTAATAACTATGGACCCGAAGGTCTGACGTAAACTACTCACACATCATCGAAGAGGCTATGGTGTTGATGTAGAAGCCCTCCGTGATCAATGCCCCCTCCGGCGGAGCGCCGGTAAAGGCCCCAAGATGGGATCTCACGGGTACAGAAGGTTGCAGCGGTGGAATTAGGTTTTCATGGTGCTCTCTGATGTTTTCAGGGTACGTAGGTATATATAGGAGGAAGAAGTATGTTGGTGGAGCCACGAGGGGCCCACGAGGCTGGAGGGCGCGCCCAGGGGGGTAGGCACACCCCCTGCCTCGTGGCTTCCTCGTTGGTTGCTTGACGTCCACTCCAAGTCCTCTGGATCACGTTTGTTCCAAAAATCACGCTCTCGAAGGTTTCATTCCGTTTGGACTCCATTTGATATTCTTTTTTTTGCGAAACACTGAAATAGGCAGCTGGGCCTCCGGTTAATAGGTTAGTCCCAAAAATAAAAGTGTATAAATAATCCCATTAAACATCCAAAACAGAATATATAATAGCATGGAACAATCAAAAATTATAGATACGTTGGAGATGTATCAGATCCCATCTTAGGCCTTTTCCGGTACAATTTCGGACGGGGAATCAATCACGGAGGGCTTCTACATCATATTTGCTGCCCTCCGATGATGCATCAGTAGTTTAACACATACCTACGGGTCCATAGCTAGTAGCTAGATGGCTTCTTCTCTCTCTTCGATCTTCAATACAATGTTCTCCTCGGTGTTCTTCGAGTTCTATTCGATGTAATCTTCTTTTGCGGTGTGTTTGTTGGGATCTGAAGAATTGTGGGTTTATGATATGAATAATCATGAGAAGTAATTGAATCTTTTATGAACTACATTATGCATGGCTGTTATAGCTTTGTATTTATCTTTGATCCATCTGTTCGGTTTGGCCAACTAGATGTTGGGGAACGTAGTAATTTCAAAAATTTCATACGCACACGCAGGATCATGGTGATGCATAGCAACGAGAGGGGAGAATGTGTCCACGTACCCTCGTAGACCAAAAGCGGAAGCATTAGCACAATGTGGTTGATGTAGTCGTACGTCTTCACGATCCGACCGATCCAAGTACCAAACGCACAACACCTCCGAGTTCAGCACACGTTCAGCTCGATGATGTGCCACGAACTTCAATCCAGTAGAGCTTCGAGGGAGAGTTCCGTCAGCACGACGGCGTGATGACGATGATGATGATGCTACTGTCGCAGGGCTTTGCCTAAGCACCGCTATGATATGACCGCACATGGCTAAAGATCAATGATCAATTCTTGTGTCTCCAAGGGGTGCCACCCTCCCCGTATATAAAGGAGTGGAGGAGGGGGAGGACCGGCACTCTCTATGGAGCGCCCTAGGGGAGTCCTACTCCCACCGGGAGTAGGATTCCCCCTTTCCTAGTAGAACTAGGAGCCCTTCCTAGTAGTAGGAGTAGGAGAGAAGGAAAGGGAAAAGAGAAGAGAAGGAAGGAGGGGGCGCCGCCCCCCCTAGTCCAATTCGCACTAAGCATTGTGGGGCGCGCAGCCTCTCCTCTCTCTTTCCCCTAAAGCCCAATAAGGCTCATATACTCCCCGGCGAATTCCCTAACTCTCTGGTACTCTGAAAAATACCCGAATCACTCGGAACCTTTCCGATGTCCGAATATAGTCGTCCAATATATCGATCTTTACGTCTCAACCATTTCGAGACTCTTCATCATGTCCCCGATCTGATCCAGGACTCTGAACTACCTTCGGTACATCAAAACGCATAAACTCATAATACAAATCATCACCGAACGTTAAGCGTGCGGACCCTACGGGTTCGAGAACTATGTAGACATGACCGAGACACGTCTCCGGTCAATAACCAATAGCGGAACCTGGATGCTCATATTGGCTCCTACATATTCTACGAAGATCTTTATCGGTCAAACCGCATAACAACATACGTTGTTCCCTTTGTCATCAGTATGTTACTTGCCCGAGGTTCCATCATCGGTATCTCAATACCTAGTTCAATCTCATTACCGGCAAGTCTCTTTACTCGTTCCGTAATACATCATCCCTCAACTAACTCATTAGTTACAATGCTTGCAAGGCTTATAGTGATGTGTATTACCGAGTGGGCCCAGAGATACCTCTCCGATGTTCGGAGTGACAAATCCTAATCTCGAAATACGCCAACTCAACAAGTACCTTCAGAGACACCTGTAGAGCACCTTTATAATCACCGAGTTATGTTGTGACATTTGGTAGCACACAAAGTGTTCCTCCGGTAAACAGGAGTTGCATAATCTCATGGTCATAGGAACATGTATAAGTCATGAAGAAAGCAATAACAACATACTAAATGATCAAGTGCTAAGCTAACGGAATGTGTCAAGTCAATCACATCATTCTCTTAATGATGTGATCTCATTAATCAAATGACAACTCATGTCTATGGTTAGGAAACTTAACCATCTTTGATTAACGAGCTAGTCAAGTAGAGCCATACTAGTGACACTATGTTTGTCTATGTATTCACACATGTATGATGTTTCTGGTTAATACAATTCTAGCATGAATAATAAACATTTATCATGAAATAAGGAAATAAATAATAACTTTATTATTGTCTCTAGGGCATATTTCCTTCAGTCTCCCACTTGCACTAGAGTCAATAATCTAGTTCACATCGCCATGCGATTTAACACCCATAGTTCACATCACCATGTGATTAACACCCATAGTTCACATCGTCATGTGACCAACACCCAAAGGGTTTACTAGAGTTAATAATCTAGTTCACATCGCTATGTGATTAACACCCAAAGAGTACTAAGGTGTGATCATGTTTTGCTTGTGAGAGAAGTTTAGTCTACGGTTCTGCCACATTCAGATCCGTATATATTTTGGAAATTTCTATGTCAACAATGCTCTGCATGGAGCTACTCTAGCTAATTGCTCCCACTTTAAAAATGTATCCAGATTGAGACTTAGAGTCATCTGTATCAGTGTCAAAATTTGCATGGACGTAACCCTTTACGACGAACCTTTTGTCACCTCCATAATTGAGAAACATATCCTTATTCCACTAAGGATAATTTTGACCGCTGTCCAGTTATCTACTTCTAGATCACTATTGTACTCCCTTGCTAAACTCAGTGTAGGGTATACAATAGATCTGGTACACAGCATGGCATACTTTATAGAAACTATGGTTGAGGCATAGTGAATGACTTTCATTATCTTTCTATCTTCTGTCGTGGTCGGGCTTTGAGTCTTACTCAATTTCACACCTTGTAACACAGGTAAGAACTCTTTCTTTGACTGTTCCATTTTGAACTACTTCAAAATTTTGTCAAGGTATGTACTCATTGAAAAAAGTTATCAAGCGTCTTGATCTATCTCTATAGATCTTGATGCTCAATATGTAAGTAGCTTAACTGAGGTCTTTATTTGAAAAACTCCTTGCAAATACTCATTTATGCTTTCCAGAAAATTCTACATTATTTCTGATCAACAATATGTCATTCACATATATTTATCAGAAATGTTGTAGTGCTCCCACTCACTTTCTTGTAAATACAGGCTTCACCACAAGTCTGTATAAAATTATATGCTTTGATCAACTCATCAAAGCGTATATTCCAACTCTGAGATTCTTGCACCACTCCATAGATGGATCGCTGGAGCTTGCACATTTTGTTAGCACCTTTAGGATCGACAAACCCTTCTGGTTGCATCATATACAACTCTTCTTTAAGAAATCCATTAAGGAATGTAGTTTTGACATCCATTTGCCAGATTTCATAAAATGTGGCAATTTGCTAACATGATTCGGACAGACTTAAAGCATCGCTATGAGTGAGAAAATCTCATCGTAGTCAATACCTTGAACTTTGTCAAAACCTTTTTCGACAAGTCTAGCTTTGTAGATAGTAACACTACTATCAGCGTCCGTCTTCCTCTTGAAGATCCATTTGTTTTCTATGGCTTGCCGATCATCGGGCAAGTCAACCAAAGTCCACACTTTGTTCTCATACATGGATCTCATCTCAGATTTCATGGCCTCAAGCCATTTCACGGAATCTGGGCACATCATCGCTTCCTCATAGTTCGTAGGTTCGTCATGGTCAATTAACATGACCTCCAGAACAGGATTACCGTACCATTCTAGTGCGGATCTCACTCTGGTTGACCTACGAGGTTCAGTAGTTACTTGATCTGAAGTTACATGATCATCATCATTAGCTTCCTCACTAATTGGTGTACGAGTCACAGAAACAAATTTCTGTGATGAGCTACTTTCCAATAAGGGAGCAGGTACAGTTACCTCATCAAGTTCTACTTTCCTCCCACTCACTTCTTTCGAGAGAAACTCCTTCTCTAGAAGGGATCCATTCTCAGCAACAAATATCTTGCCTTCGGATCTGTGATAGAAGGTGTACCCAATACTTTTGGGTATCCTATGAAGACACACTTCTCTGACTTGGGTTTGAGCTTATCAAGATGAAACTTTTTCACATAAGCATCGCAACCCCAAACTTTAAGAAACGACAGCTTAGGTTTCTTGCTAAACCACAGTTCAAACGGTGTCGTCTCAACGGATTTAGATGGTGCCCTTTTTAATGTGAATGCAGCTGTCTCTAATGCATAACCCCAAAACTATAGTGGTAAATCGGTAAGAGACATCATAGATTGCACTATATCAAATAAAGTACGGTTATAACATTCGGACACACCATTACGCTGTGGTGTTCCAGGTGGCATGAGTTTGTGAAACTATTCCACATTGTTTTAATTAAAGACCAAACTCATAACTCAAATATTTTCCTCTGCGATTAGATCATAGAAACTTTATTTTCTTGTTACAATGATTTTCCACTTCACTCTGAAATTCTTTAAACTTTTCAAATGTTTCAGACTTTTGTTTCTTCAAGTAGATATACCCATATCTGCTCAAATTATCTGTGAAGGTCAGAAAATAACGATACCCGCCGCGAGCCTCAACACTCATCGGACCTCATACATCACTATGTATTATATCCAATAAGTCAGTTGCTCGCTCCATTGTTCTGGAGAACGGAGTCTTAGTCATCTTTGCCCATGAGGCATGGTTTGCAAGCATCAACTGATTCATAATCAAGTGATTCCAAAAGCCCATCAGCATGGATTTTCTTCATGTGCTTTACACCAATATGACCTAAATGGCAGTGCCACAAATAAGTTGCACTATCATTATTAACTTTACATATTTTGGCTTCAATATTATGAATATGTGTATCACTACGATCGAGATTCAACAAACCATTTTCATTGGGTGTATAACCATAGAAGGTTTTATTCATGTAAACAGAATAACAATTATTCTCTAACTTAAATAAATAACCGTATTGCAATAAACATGATCAAATCATATTCATGCTCAACGCAAACACCAAATAACACTTATTTAGGTTCAACACTAATCCCGAAAGTATAGGGAGTGTGCGATGATGATCATATCATTCTTGGAACTACTTCCAACACACATCGTTACTTCACCCTTAACTAGTCTCTGTTCATTCTACAACTCCCATTTCAAGTTACTACTCTTAGCAACTGAACTAGTATCAAATACCGAGGGGTTGCTATAAACACTAGTAAAGTACACATCAATAACATGTATATCCAATATACCTTAGTTCACTTTGCCATCCTTCTTATCCGCCAAATACTTGGGGCAGTTCCGCTTCCAGTGACTAGTCCATTTGTAGTAAAAGCACTTAGTCTCAGGCTTAGGTCCAGACTTGGGCTTCTTCACCTGAGCAGCAACTTGCTTGCCGTTCTTCTTGAAGTTCCCCTTCTTCCCTTTGCCCTTTTCTTGAAACTAGTGGTCTTGTTAACCATCAACACTTGATGCTTTTCTTGATTTCTACCTTTGTCGATTTCAGCATCACGAAGAGCTTGGGAATCGTTTCCGTTATCCCTTGTATATTATAGTTCATCACGAAGTTCTAGCAACTTGGTGATAGTGACTAGAGAACTGTAACATTCCAAATTTCCAATTTGGAATGTTATACATTAGATCATCATTGCATATCATATTTTATTGCATTTTGGCTTGATCCTAGAAATTCTACGCAACTCAAGGACCCACGGAGAGTGGGGATTTCGTTATTTTCATATTTGAGTTTTCTCAAATTTTTGAAAAGAGGATCGTTTGATTTTAATTATTTTCTCTTCGAATATTTATTTTATGAAAATAAAAGAGAGGGGATAAAATGACTTCCCCAAAATAAAGAAATATTGGAGATTTAATACTAAAATCAAATAAGATTTTATTCAAAGTTTTTATCGCTATTTTATTTGAATTAAGAAAAATATGCGTTTTTCAAAATTGCATTAGAGGCCCAAATAAATGTTCACCTTGTCTGTTAGATTTTTAGAGGACGGGGAAAATTTATTTCAGGATTTTTGGAGTCCGTTTATTATTTCTTTTCTTTGTTCTGAGCGGAATTATTTTTAAAAAAAGTCAACCGACCTAACCGGGTCGTGTCCGACCTGGACACTAGCCCGACCGGCCTTTAAAGCCGCGAGGCCCAAGCCGCCCCGAGCCTCCCCAAACCCTAGCGCCGCCCGAAACCCGCCGCCGCCGCCGGAACCCCGCCGTCGTCGCCCCGTTCCGCGCCCCGCCGCCGCCGGTTCCCCTCGCCGCCGACGCCGTTAGCCGCCGGAGCCGCCGCCGACCTCGCCGGACCTCACCGAGGTAGTTCGCCGCCGCCGCCGGTTTTCTTCAGAAAACCGATCGTTTTTTTCGAAACCCTAGTTTTTTTATTTATTTAGATCGGTTTTATTTTGCCGGTTTATTTATGTAGCAAACGACCGTTCGTACGTTCGTTTTAACGAACGGTTTTCACCCGTTAACCGCAGACAACGAACGTTCGTTCGTTAGCCTGTTCGTCAGTTTTCTTTTTCCAGGGTTTTTACGCGATTATTTTCGATCGCGATTTCTGCCCTAATCTTCGTTCTAGTATAACTTTTTGCTCGTTTATCGGAATCAGGCGATTCAAGCGCCTAGATCTTCGTCTCGAAGCCCTCTTTCTGTTTAACCAACTTGAGAAAGATTTTGATACTGTAAAATTTAACTTCAGTCCAGATTAGTAAACGGATCTTGTTTCTTTCGCAGTTTGAGTTTCATTGCTTCGTTTGATTTCTGGTTGCGGCGGCTTAAGATCTTGTTTCTTTTTGAAAACCGGAGTTCTTAAGTTGAACTTTCTGGTTTGATCTTTTATTTGAGTTTTACCCGTGCTTCTAGTTGAGTGCTTGTTGTATGCTTATTTGTTTGTGATAGAGTACCCGGAGTGCGAAGCGTGCTACTACAAGTCTCTAGGTTTCACGGATCATCAACAATGTCGTGGAGTTGTCACGACACATGTCCTAGTGAAAGGACTTAGTCATGGAGCCTTCGAAACTAGGAAGCTTATAGGGGTTAATCGGGATAAAGGACACAAGAGGTTTATACTGGTTTGGCCCCTTGCGGTGAAGGTAAAGCCTAGTCCAGTTGTTGTGGTATTGCTAGGTTTCGATGACCAAGGAGCGAAATACGCTAGCTTGGCTCTCGATCTGTTGTTTCTTCCCCTAAGCCGTCGCCGGGTCGTCCCCTTATATACACGGGTTGACGCCTGGCGGCCTACAGAGTCCCGGTCGGCTCATACAACGTGTCCGGCTCAGTGACTTCTTTTACATGCCTTACTTCACAAGTCTTACTCATACATGGCGGTTTACAATTATGGGCCTTAAGCCGCCTCTGGGCTTGGGCCTGCTACAAGTCTTATAATGAACTATCGCCTTGTATACTCGTTGGGCTTCTTTTAGTAACCCGCCATTAAGATTGACCCGGGCCCTCCTAGGCGGGTCATACCTGGTAGTTATATCCCCAACATTAGGCCCCAGGTTGATTTCAACTTTGTTCTTGTCAATCTCTAACACTTAGACGAAATCCATATTTCGTTGTTTGTAAAAGCTCTGTAACCCGCCATGACGTCATCTTCAGAAAATTTGGAAATCTGCCTTGACGTCATCTTTAATGGATCCTTATCTTTAAATGTTTTCCAAGAATCGAGGCGTCCATTTAGCTGCATAATCATTACTTCGGTCTTCCTCGATTTTCGCACCTGCCCGTTCACTTATCTCCTTATAAATAGGCATGGCTAGTCCTTCTTCTTTCTTCTTCTTCTTTCTCTCGCCACCTCTCTGCCTCTCGAGCTCCGCCACCGCCGCAGCGCTCACCGTCGTCCACAACGTTGGCCACTACATCACCCTGAGCTCATCCAAAAAAACGGCGGCGATCCTCCGCAGTGGCTCTGCATCCGTAAACTCTTGCTTTTTCAGCCCTTAGATCTGCATTAGGGTTCGTGAGTTTTCTTTCTTGTGTTCTTCGCTGTTCGTCGTAGATTCCTTGCAACTTCTCCACCGCACCCTCTTTTGATCTAAAAGAAGTGTAGAACCTATGCGGTAGTTGTTTTACATCTATTTTAGATGCTAGCAGATCCCTTTCTCTTGTAAAAATGCCTCTTTAGAACTGACGAACTCCTCTGTACTGGTTTTTAGGTCTATATTTATTTTCCTTTTTTTGAACCGTCTTGATCCAAAATAATAGCAACCACTTGTGAAACTTGTTTATCTCAGCACTTAGCCAATTCTGACTCAGGTAACTTTTGAATGTCTTTAGTCATGGCGGCTTATCACGCCGGCTCACTTTTCCTTTATATGTCATTAGCCCTTACTTAAGCCGCCATTACTCATCTGTACTATCATCTTTTAACCTGTAATTCCACCAAAAATTTGAACCGGCACATTACTTTCTTTTCAGTTTGTCCTTTTTTCATCATGCCATCAAAAGCGCCAACAGTCTGCAATTGGTTCCTTCCATAGTCATTGAGGACACCTTGAAAGATTTTGTCACGATCGAATATTTGCCAGCGAAGACTATTATGTCTTATCATGCTCCTGACCCGGCCGAAGAACGGCCTCAGCCCAAAGACGGTGAAGTTATTGTTTTTACTGGCCAGATGGATCGGGGTTTTTCACCACCCGGCTCAAAGTTCTTCAGAGACGTTCTGCATTTTTTCAAGCTTCATCCACAAGATCTTGGACCCAACTCCATATCCAATATCTGCAATTTTCAAGTTCTCTGTGAGGTATATCTTCAAGAAGAACCGACTGTGGAGCTCTTTAGAGAGTACTTTTATTTGAACCGCCAGAATGAATGCACCAACAGCCCTAGCTTGGAACTTGGCGGAATCTCAATTCAGCGCCGACAGGGTGCTATCTTTCCTTTAGTAGTCTTACCAAGCCATCCCAAAGACTGGAAACAAACTTGGTTCTATTGCCAAGACACATCGCCAGCTGATGAAAAACCACTGTCGGGTTATCGCGCGGAGCGTCTTGATTCTAAGTTTGTGCTCCCTGACAAGCTTACTGCTGCTGAACGCAAGAAGCTTATCCCATCTATCAAAAGGATTCAAGCCTTATTGGGAAACGGCTTAACTGGAGTTGACCTGATCCGTTGTTGGATCGCATGGCGGTCATCCCTCTAAGCCGCTGATCCAAGTTGATGTATAATTACGGTGGAGGCCCAGATGACTCTCTGCATCATAGTTCTGTACAACTAACTGAAGAGGACATTGTTGCAATGTCAACCATCCTCGTGAACGAAAAGTGCGAGGACTGCGGTAAGGTTGGATTAAATCCTTTCTGCAAACTTAACCCGGCACCAGAGGTGAACCACCTTGACCTCCTTTTTTCTTTAGTAGTTAACTACTTGCATGACTTTTAACCTGTTATTTGTCTATAGGCCAAATCTGACTTCTGGAAGGCTAAATATGATCATGAAGTCGCCAAGAAGGTTATAGCCGCTGCCATAGCTGCTAGGAAGACAACCCAGAAGTCCAAGAAGAAAAAGACTTCTTTTGATATATTCCAGCTGGATGACGTTTCTGAGTCGGAGGTAGCCCTTGACTCCCTTGGCCTGTTTTTTTAATAACCTTATTGACACTGCCAATTGCCAGGACGACATGGGGGCCGGCAAGGCAGCAGAAGAGGTAACTATTTCCTCCGACTCAGAACCTTTGCCAAGACCGAAACCTCGACTGGTAACCCGGAAAGTAAGGTTTTCACACCCTTTGGCTTATTTGGATCCTCATTTTCTTTTGAAAAAGCAGCAACATGAGAGCCGCCTTCAGGCCCGGACTAATGACGACGATGAACTGTCCCCCAGCTTACAAAAAACTCCTCGAAAATGCCAGAATGAGGTTTCTTTCACCTTTGTATTTTGCTTTTACCAATGAATCTATTTCCTTACTCTCTTAACTTTATTTTACTTTTGCAGGAGGTTTCTCGCTCTTCTGGCGACTCATCACAAACTCAATTTCCAGCTTTCAAGACTGCCCCTGGGTAAGGAAAATCATCTTTCTTCTGCATCTTTAAAACTGCATCATTATACTAACTGTCTCATAAAATCTTTCTTAGTGGTCAAGCAAAGTCCAAGAAAGCCAAGGTGACTAAGCCGGCAGAAGACCCGAAAGATCCTGCACCTGAACCGGCAATACCAACTCCTCCTGAACAATCTGAAGCGCTAGAAGATCCGGCTGTCTACGTTCAATCAGACCCTCCTGAGCCATCAGCTGATGAGACCATTCTTAATCCGTCTACCACTCCGCCAACTAGCTCAGCTAACTCACCGACGACTTCTGAAAATGATGTGTTAATTACTGGTAGTCGATTCGTTGAGCCGGGCAACCCAACTGTACTGGCCCGGCACTCTGCTAAGCAAGAGGCTTTAGAGAGGCAGAAGGTGCGGTTTAACGTCTCTCATTACGCTCACATGAACGTTAGTGACGTGCTGTCTGGATACCTCAGTCATGTGCATTCCAGCCGTGACTCGGGAATTGAGATGGTCAAGCAACTGTAGCTGAAATATGAGGTACGTTCACCGGCTTTCACTAGCTTATATATGCTCTGCCAGCCCCCAAGTCTCCGGATTATGATGAACCTGAATGATCTGTAGACTTGTGATATTGGTTGATGCTCTGCCTTAGATTTTCCTTAAGTCCAGCATAAATTTCACCTGTAGTCCCCAAGGGTCGGCTCAATTTATTACGAATGAGCCGGTACTTAACTTCATAACTATCTTGAATCAGTCCAAATAAATAGTGTGATCCACCTCAACATGAAAAAACTTTCTTAATATCATGCATTAGCCCCCAAGTGCCAAGCGTTGTTACTTGTAAAACACTTGGGACTTTAATCATAGAAGAGCCATTTCGTATTTAAAAAATTGCTTTGGCAGACATTAGCCCCCAAGTGTCAAGTGGTGTTGCGTTGCAAAGCACTTGGGACTTGAATCATGATAATCTTTATTGAAATACATTTTAACATACCTGTGCATGTTTGCAGACTGCCTTAAGTGAATTGGGGTCTCAATTGACTTATGCAAAGACCCGGCTGGCAGATCAAGAGGCGGAGATAAAGAACGCTGACTCCAAACTCCAGTTGAGCCTCTCTGAAGCTGAAAAACTGAAGACCAGTTTTGATGCGGAGAAGAAATCCTGGGCCGATGAGAAAACCTTGCTGACACAGTGTGCTGAGACAGCGGAGGCGGCTCTCAAGGAGGTTACCACGGAGCTCACCGGCTTAAAAAACCGTGTGTCTTAGATGGTCTCCGCAATCTTTGGTGAGTCATTTGCTTTAGTTACTTACACACTATTTTTGCCAGAAGTATAAGCCGCCTTCTTAACCTTTTAAAACACCCGTAGGTCCCCGGAGCAACAATCTGAGCCAACATAGTTTAATAAAACTCAAGGCAGTTTACACCCTGGTGGAGCAGCTGTACATTGGAGCTCAACGGGCGCTTGCCATTATATCCCCAGCCAACCAAGGACCAAACCTCTTAAGTGACGTCTTGAAGAAATTGTCAATCTTACCCGCTAGATTCCAGGAGGTCAAGCGGTCTTGCGCAAGAGCCGGAGCCCTAACCGCACTGAGCCGTTCCAAAGCCTGGGTGCCGGAACTCAACCCGGTGGATGTAGCCAAGGGGTATCCCCCCTTGACAGAAGATGGGACTCCGTTTGATCAAGACGATTTTGTTGCTTGTGTGAGGGGAGTTCGTCCTCATGCTACCATCCTTGGCGAGGAAACCAACATTGATAAATATCGGCCAGGTTTTGATGTTGAAAATAAGAAGATGGCAACTCCCTCATATAAAGTGACAGATTTTATCCCTCCAGTTCGCCAACACACTTTTGCCCCAGAAATTGACCCGGATGGCCTAATTGACAATGAAGCTGAGTTCATTGCTCTGGATGGCTTCGATTGGTCCAAACCCAGCTTCCAACCAGTAGAGGAGGTGAACCGGCGAGGGAGGAGTCATAATCGTCCGAATAATCCGGCTTTTAGCTAAGAAAAAATAGTTTTAACCTTTTTGGGCTCTCAATGCCTTGTAATAGGTTAGCTTGAAAACTGCCTATTTTGCCTATGCTGTCGTGCATAGTATGTTGCATATGACTGTTTTACCCGTCAGGTCAATATATGCATTATATCCTTTATCACATCTGCAGTGTTAGGGTGTTCCTGTATGCAAAAGATGAAAAAAATGTCCTGGCGGTTTATCGCTGGACGGGTCAAAACACCCGATACATAACTATGAAATCATCATAGTGGAATAATCAGGACCAGATGTAAAGATAAACAAGGCTAAAAAAGCCTTTGATTAACGAAAAAACACAGATAAATCGGTTTTATGAACGACAATGTCATACATGTGTTCTTTGATTCTGAACTGCCGGCTTAGATGACCCGGATAGTAAGGTTAACAACCCAATCTTTGTAGAAGTTAATACCTCCATATCTCTGATGATTGTCATACCTCGGAAACTCATTGTCCAATAATCGAGCCGGTTTAAATTGAAACCATACTTACATTTAGATTTGAGATGACAAAAAACTAGTAAAACAAAATAGTATGTTTCAAACGATGTAAATCAAGCGTTAAGAATAATTTGGAGGCTTGTGATTCGAATACGATCAGTAAACCGGACCAAAGGGGTTAAGCTAGGATTCGAATATGATCATGTAGCCCCCAGTGGCTTTGGCGTTGCGCTGATCAAGAGGGTACCGACAGCTATGTTCTCTTCGGTTCGAATATGACCTATGTTTGAACAGGAAGCCCCCAAATGACCTTGAGATGTTTTTAATGACCCTGATTTGAATACGATCCAAGTCGGACCCAAAAGACGTTAAGCTATGATTCAGATACGATCAAGAAGCCCCCTAGTGGGTTTGGCTTTGCGCCGATCAAGAGGGTTACGACAGCTATGTTCTCTTTGGTTCAAATATGACCTATGTTTGAACAGGAAGCCCCCTGGTGACCATGAGGTTTTAACGGCTAGATACGAATACGATCATGAGCCGGACCAAAAGGGTTAAGCTAGATTCGAATACGATCGGCCCCCTACTGGTCGTTTGAATAATTATAATAATAAAGATATATGATCAAAAAAGGACAGAGGTCCTGCTTTATTATTTATCATAATATATACAACGTTAAAGTATGTACATTATGAGAACTGGTGGCTCAAGTGTAGTAAGGCCAGAGATGAGCAATATTCCACGGCCGGCGGGTCTCCTCCTCCGACTTACGTGAGTCTTGGTTCTCTCGAACATCGGTAAGGTAATGTGACCCGTTGTTTAAGTTTTTGCTAACCACAAAGGGTCCTTCCCAAGGTTGGGATAGCTTGTGTGCATCAGACTGATCATGGATGAGCCGGAGCACCAGATCACCTTCTTGAAAGGTTCTGGACTTAACCCGGTGGTTGTGATAATGGTGCAGGTCATGTTGGTAAATTGCTGATCGGGTCGTTGCTAAGTCCCGCTGCTCATCTAATAAGTCAAGCGCATCCTGTCGCGCTTGTTCATTATCAGCTTCAACGTAAGCCGCCACGCGGGGCGAGTCATGTCGGATGTCGCTGGGCAGAACTGCCTCTGCTCCATAAACAATGAAGAAGGGCGTATAACCCGTAGACCTGTTAGGGGTAGTATTGATACTCCATATCACAGAGGGTAATTCTTCCACCCAACAACCCGGCGTCCGTTGTAAAGGGACCATAAGCCGGGGTTTTAGACCTTTCAGGATTTCCTGATTGGTCTTTCAGCTTGACCATTGGATTGGAGGTGAGCTACTGATGAAACATCAAGTTGGATATGCTCCCATTGACAGAATTCTTCCATGTCTCCTTGGGACAAGTTAGTGCCATTGTAAGTGATAATGCTATGTGGAAAGCCAAAACGAAGATCACCTTCTTCATGAATTGAACCGCCGTGGCCGCATCACACTTACTGACCGGCTCTGCCTCAACCCATTTTGTGAACTTGTCCACTGCCACCAAAAGGTGCATCTTCTTATCTTTAGACCTTTTGAAAGGTCCAACCATGTCAAGCCCCCAGACGGCAAACGGCCAGGTGATTGGAATCATCCGCAATTCTTGAGTCGGCACATGCGCTCGTCGTGCAAAATTTTGACACCCATCGCACCTACTGACCAGATCCTCTACATCAGCGTGAGCCATTAGCCAGTAAAAACCATGACGAAAAGCTTTGGCCACAAGAGACTTTGAACCGGGATGATGGCCACAATCTCCTTCATGGATCTCACAAAGAATTTCTTGACCTTCTTCAGGAGAGACACAACGTTGAAACGCTCTACTGACACTACGATGATACAACTCACCATTGGAAATTGTCATTGACTTAGACCATCGGGTTATCTGTCAAGCTAAGGTCTCATCCTCCGGCAACTCACCTCGGGTTATGTAAGCCAAATATGGCACTATCCAATCTGGAATGACATGAAGAGCCGCCACCAATTGTGCTTCTGGGTCTGGAATAGCCAAGTCCTCTTCTATAGGCAACTTGACAGAAGGGTTATGTAGAACATCTAAAAAGGTGTTAGGCGGCACCGGCTTACGCTGAGATCCCAACCGGCTTCAAGCATCGGCCGCTTCATTCTTTCTACGGTCAATGTGCTCCACTTGATAACCCTTGAAGTGTCCAGCAACAGCGTTAACCTCACGGTGATAAGCCGCCATGAGAGGGTCCTTGGAGTCCCACTTGCCTGATACCTGCTGAGGCACCAAATCTGAGTCGCCAAGGCACCGTACCCGGCTTAAACTCATCTCTTTAGCCATTCGAAGACCATGGAGTAAGGCCTCATACTCTGCTGCGTTGTTAGTACAAGGAAACATCAATCGCAACACATAACAAAACTTGTCACCTCGAGGAGAAGTTAAAACAACTCCAGCCCCCGAGCCTTCCAACTGTCTGGACCCATCGAAAGGAATCATCCAATATGTGTTGGCTGGCTTCTCTTCGGGTATCTGCAACTCCGTCCAATCGTTAATGAAGTCCACCAGTGCTTGAGACTTAATGGCAGTACGTGGCACATATTTTAAATTATGAGACCCAAGCTCAATGGCCCACTTGGTGACTAGTCCTGTGGCTTCTCTATTTTGAATAATATCTCCCAAAGGAGCAGAGCTAACCACAGTGATAGGATGACCCTGAAAGTAATGCTTAAGCTTCCGGCTTGCCATGAACACCCCATAAACAAGCTCCTGCCAATGTGGATATCTTTGCTTGGATTCAATGAGCACCTCACTGACGTAGTAAACCGGCCGCTAAACCGGATGTTCCTTGCCAGCCTCCTTGCGCTCCACAACAATGGCCACACTGATGGCCCGTGAGTTAGCAGCCACATATAACAACAGCGACCTTCTCAACGGGGGCAGCAAGAACCGGCGGCTCAGCAAGCTGTCTTTTCAGATCTTCAAAGGCGGAGTTAGCAGCGTTACTCTAGACAAAGTCATCCGTCTTTTTCATCATTTGATACAACGGCATAGCCTTCTCACCCAACCGGCTTATGAACCGGCTCAAAGCTGCAACTCGACCCGCCAGCCGCTGAACATCATTGATGCACGCCGGTTTAGCCAAAGATGTAATCGCCTTAATTTTTCCGGGTTAGCCTCAATGCCTTTGTTAGATACCAAAAAGCCAAAAAGCTTGCCAACTAGGACTCCAAAAACGCATTTGTCCGGGTTAAGCATCATCTTGTAGACCCGGAGGTTATCAAAGGTCTCTTTTAGATCATCTACCAGAGTTTCCTTCTCTTTGGATTTAACCACTATACCGTCCACATAAGCATGAACATTACGCCCAATCTGGTCATGAAGACAGTTCTGTACACATCGCTGATAAGTCGCCTGGGCACGTTTAAGAGCAAAAGGCATAGACACATAGCAGAAGGCTCCAAACGGAGTGATGAAAGTTGTCTTCTCCTGGTCGTTAACTGTCATTTTGATCTGATGATAGCCAGAATAAGCATCCAAAAAACTCAAACGCTCACAACCCGCCGTAGCATCAATGATTTGATCAATACGGGAGAGCAAAAGGATCAGCCGGACAAGCCTTGTTTAAATCCGTGTAATCCACATACATACGCCAGGTGCCATTCTTTTTGAGCACAAGCACCGGGTTAGCCAACCACTCTGGGTCAAAGACTTCAACAATAAACCCGGCCGCCAAGAGTCGGGCCACCTCTTCTCCAATAGCCTTGCGCCTTTCCTCATTAAACCGCCGAAGAAACTGCCTGGCCGGCTTAAACTTTAGATCAATATTGAGAGTGTGCTCCGCGAGTTCTCTCGATACACCCGGCATGTCAGAAGGCTTCCATGCAAAGATGTGTCGGTTCTCACGGATGAACTCGATGAGCGCGCCTTCCTATTTTGGATCCAAGTTAGCACTGATAATGAACTGTTTAGATGAGTCGCCAGGCACAAAATCAATCATCTTGGTATCCTCATCTGACTTAAATTTCAGCGTCGACTCATGCTCCGTAGTTGGCTTCTTCAAAGACGTCATGTCTACCGGGTCAACATTATCCTTATAAAACTTCAATTCCTTTGTTGCACAAATAGACTCGGGGTAAGCAGCATCACCTTCTTCAAATTCCAGGGCTATCTTCCGGCTTCCATGCACTGTGATGGTGCCCTTATAACCCGAGATTTTGAGTTGCAGATAAACATAACACGGCTGTGCCATGAACTTAGCATACGATGGTCATCCAAACATAGCGAGATACGGGATTTTGATCTTAACCACTTCAAAAGTTAACTTCTTAGCTCTAGAATCATACTCATCCCCAAAGGCTACTTCCAGCTCAATCTTACCAACTGGTTATGCCGACTTACCAGGCACAACTCCATGAAAAACAGTATTGGACGTCTTAAGACTTTTGTCAGTCAACCCCATGCGACGGAACGTCTCATAATAGAGGATGTTGATGCTACTGCCTCCGTCCATGAGCACTTTAGTGAATTTATATCCACCAACCTGAGGCGCCACCACCAAAGCCAGATGACCCGGATTATCAACCCGGGGAGGGTGGTCTTCCCTACTCCATACGATAGGTTGTTCAGACCATCTCAAATAACGTGGAACTGCCGGTTCAACTGCATTCACAACCCTCTTATGAAGTTTTTGGTCCCTTTTGCACAAACTGGTGGTGAATACGTGATATTGCCCACTGTTCAACTGCTTTGGGTTACTCTGATACCCGGACTGCTGTTGCTGCTGATTATCTTGGCCGGATTGCTGATTATAGCCGCCCTGACTGCCTTGAGGGCCCTGGCCGTGAAAACCGCCACCACCTGAGCCGGCGCCTGGGCCATGAAAGCCGCCACCGCCTGAGCCGCCGCCAGGTCCATGGTTACCATCAAAAATGTTGGAATTCTTAAAAGCCTTCATGATCGTACAGTCTTTCCATAGATGGGTAGCTGGCTTCTCTCGGGTGTCATGCCTTGGACAAGGTTCATTTAGCAGCTGCTCGAGGGTGGGACCTGACCCGCCTGACCGAGGAGGTGGCCTCCCCTTGCGTAGTTGATTGTTGCCCTGTGTATTGGCATTAGCCACAAACTCCAGACTACCGTCAGCCTTACGTTTATTACCTCCTTGATTCATCGGGTTGTGCTGGTGACCTTTGCCGTTGCCGTTATTCTTTCCCTTCCCTGTCTTCTCTTCATCAGACGCGGGATCCTTGGTATTGTCAGAATCAGCATACTTGACAGAGCCGCCATCAGCTGGCCCATGTCATTACAATCACGCTTGAGCCGCCCCAGCTTCTATTTCAGAGGTTCAAAACGGAAATTTTTCTCCAACATTAAGACCGCGGAGCCGGCATCCATCTTATCAGATGAATGTATTATTTCCTTGACCCGGCGTACCCAATGGGTCGTGGATTCACCTTCCTCTTGCTTACAGTTAGTCAAGTCCATGATCGACATGGGTTGCTTACATGTATCTTTGAAGTTTTGAATGAACCGGGCTTTTAACTCCACCCATGAGCCGATGGAGTTGGGTGGCAACCCCTTCAACCAAGTGTGAGTTGTTCCATCTAACATCATAGTGAAGTACTTGGCCATTGCTGCGTCACTGACCTCCAATAACTCCATCGCCATCTCTTAACTTTCAATCCATGCCCTAGGCTGCAGGTCGGCTGTGTAATTAGGTACCTTACGAGGCCCCTTAAAGTCCTTTGGCAAACGCTCATTACGCAGAGCCGGCACCAGACAAGGGACACCTCCTGTCCTCATGGCCACACCTGCTTCAACAGAAGTCGCTGGATAAACCGGAAAATCCTGGTGAGCCGCCAGCTCAGCTGCCTGTTGAACCGCCCGCTCAGCCTCTTGACGGATCCTCTCCTGGTCCACCAAGTTAAGAGCTCCATCCTGCGTCGGGTCATGCTTGCATAGTTGGTTACAGCGTTGGGTGTTGCTTGACATGGCCGCTGAGTCCATATGCCTGCTATAGCTCGGGCTCCGGCTTGGGCGAGGGGTTGAATGGATTCTTTCTCGACTATAAGAGTATGCATCCTGCTGTGCCAGAGCCGTCTGAAGAAGTTCTCTGACCCTTCGTGTTTCGATCGCTGTTGGAGAGTCGCCTTCCATCGAGAGAGCCGCCAAATGAGCCGACGCAGCGATCAGATTCTCCAAAGGATTAGAAAAGTGACCCGGTGGTATTGGTGCGTAATGAGGCGGAGCATTATTCACACGAGGGGGTTCCATGGCCCGCGATTGAACCGGCGCCCCAGTCCCGGGTGTTGTGATCCGATTTGCCTCCGGCGGGTTACTGGGACCAGCCCCAAGTGTGTGGAAGAGGTTCCTAGGATCATAAGTCAGAGGCAGACGTGATTGAGCCTTTTGGTGCCTTCTCCTCATGACCTTGTTTGATGCGTTTAGATCCACCGAGAGCCGGAAAGTCTCTGCTTGAAGCTGCTGAGCACGAGCATCCAGAGTTGCCTGCTCTGCTGCCATCCTTACATCCTCCGCTGCTAAATTCTCCTTGGCTTGTGCTACCTCGCCACGTAACCGTGCCACCTCTGCATCATGCTGAGCTTTGTCTGCCGGTTCAACCACGGCGGTTAACAAGGTCGTCATCCTATCCATGAGATCCATCAGCACCTGAGT